>NC_086447.1:85283460-85592210 GCF_028390025.1 Pseudophryne corroboree | reverse complement strand
ACCGTTTTTACCCTAAGTCACATCTCTGAAGAAAAAGACACCGTCTTTTCAGCCTCAGTCCTTTCATCCCCATAAGAGTCATATCTGCCCAGGGATAGAGGAAAGGGAAGAAGACTGCAGCAGGCAGCCCATTCCCAGGAACAGAAGCCTCCACCGCTTCTGCCAAGTTTCTCAGCATGACGCTGGGGCCGTACAGGACCCCTGGATCCTACAAGTAGGATCCCAGGGGTACAGATTGGAAAGTCGAGACGTTTCCCCTCGCAGGTTCCTGAAGTCTGCTTTACCAACGTCTCCCTCCGACAGGGAGGCAGTATTGGAAACAATTCACAAGCTGTATTCCCAGCAGGTGATAATCAAAGTACCCCTCCTACAACAAGGAAAGGGGTATTATTCCACACTATGTTGTGGTACTGAAGCCAGAAGGCTCGGTGAGACCTATTCTAAATCTGAAATATTTGAACACTTACAAAGGTTCAAATCAAGATGGAGTCACTCAGAGCAGTGATAGCGAACCAGGAAGAAGGGGACTTTAGGGTGTCCCGGGACATCAGGGATACTTACCTCCATGTCCCAATTTGCCCTTCTCACCAAGGGTACCTCAGGTTCGTGGTACAGAACTGTCACTATCAGTTTCAGACGCTGCCGTTTGGATTGTCCACGGCACCCCGGGTCTTTACCAAGGTAATGGCCGAAATGATGATTCTTCTTCAAAGAAAATGGACGACCTCCTGATAAGAGCAAGGTCCAGAGAACAGTTGGAGGTCGGAGTAGCACTATCTCAAGTAGTTCTACGACAGCACGGGTGGATTCTAAATATTCCAAAACCGCAGTTGTTTCCGACGACACATCGGCTGTTCCTAGGGATGATTCTGGACACAGTCCAGAAAAGGGTGTTTCTCCCGGAGAAGAAAGCCAGGGAGTTATCCGAGCTAGTCAGGAACCTCCTAAAACCAGGAAAAGTGTCAGTGCATCATTGCACAAGGGTCCTGGGAAAAATGGTGGCTTCTTACGAAGCGATTCCATTCGGCAGTTTTCATGCAAGAACTTTTCAGTGGGATCTGCTGGAAAAATGGTCCGGATCGCATCTTCAGATGCATCAGCGGATAACCCTGTCTCCAAGGACAAGGGTGTTTCTTCTGCGGTGGCTGCAAAGTACTCATCTACTAATGGACCGCAGATTCGGCATTCAGGAAGGGTCCTGGTGACCAGGGATGCCAGCCTGAGAGGCTGGGGAGCAGTCACACAGGGAAAAAATTTTCAGGGAGTGTGATCAAGTCTGGAGAATTCTCTCCACATAAATATACTGGAGCTAAGGGCAAGTTACAATGCTCTAAGCTTAGCAAGACCTCTGCTTCAAGGTCAGACGGTATTGATCCAGTGGGACAACATCACGGCAGTCGCCCACGTAAACAGACAGGGCGGCACAAGAAGCAGAAGGGCAATAGCAGAAACTGCAAGGATTCTTCGCTGGGCGGAAAATCAGGTGATAGCACTGTCAGCAGTGTTCATTCCGACGCCCGGGAGAGTGGGGATTTCATCGGGAAGTCTTCCACATGATTGTGAACCATTGGGAAAGACCAAAGGTGGACATGATGGCGTCCCGCCTGAACAAAAAACTGGACAGGTATTGCGCCAGGTCAAGAGACCCTCAGGCAATAGCTGTGGACGCTCTGGTAACACCGTGGGTGTACCAGTCAGTGTATGTGTTCCCTCCTCTGCTTCTCATACCCAAGGTACTGAGAATTATAAGACGTAGAGGAGTAAGAACTATACTCGTGGCTCCGGATTGGCCAAGAAGGACTTGGTACCTGGAACTTCAAGAGATGCTCACAGAGGACTCATGGCCTCTGCCGCTAAGAAGGGACTTGCTTCAGCAAGTACCATGTCTGTTCCAAGACTTACCGCGGCTGCGTTTGACGGCATGGCGGTTGAACGCCGGATCCTAAGGGAAAAAGGCATTCCGGAAGAGGTCATTCCTACCCTGGTCAAAGCCAGGAAGGAGGTGACCGCACAACATTATCACCACATGTGGCGAAAATATGTTGCGTGGTGTGAGGCCAGGAAGGCCCCACGAAGAAATTTCAACTCGGTCGATTCCTGCATTTCCTGCAAACAGGAGTGTCTATGGGCCTCAAATTGGGGTCCATTAAGGTTCAAATTTCGGCCCTGTCGATTTTCTTCCAGAAAGAATTGGCTTCAGTTCCTGAAGTCCAGAAGTTTGTCAAGGGAGTACTGCATATACAACCCCCTTTTTGTGCCTCCAGTGGCACTGTGGGATCTCAACGTAGTTCTGGGATTCCTCAAATCACATTGGTTTAAACCGCTCAAATCTGTGGATTTGAAATATCTCACATGGAAAGTGACCATGCTGTTGGCCCTGGCCTCGGCCAGGCGAGTGTCAGAATTGGCGGCTTTGTCTCACAAAAGCCCATATCTGATTGTCCATTCGGACAGGGCAGAGCTGCGGACTCGTCCCCAGTTTCTCCCTAAGGTGGTGTCAGTGTTTCACCTGAACCAGCTTATTGTGGTACCTGCGGCTACTAGGGACTTGGAGGACTCCAAGTTGCTAGATGTTGTCAGGGCCCTGAAAATATAGGTTTCCAGGACGGCTGGAGTCAGGAAAACTGACTTGCTGTTATCCTGTATGCACCCAATAAACTGGGTGCTCTTGCTTCTAAGCAGACGATTGCTAGTTGGATGTGTAGTACAATTCAGCTTGCACATGCTGTGGCAGGCCTGCCACAGCCAAAATATGTAAATGCCCATTCCACAAGGAAGGTGGGCTCATCTTGGGCGGCTGCCCGAGGGGTCTCGGCTTTACAACTTTGCCGAGCAGCTACTTGGTCAGGGGCACACCCTGACTGAGGAGGACCTGGAGTTCTCTCATTCGGTGCTGCAGAGTCATCCGCACTCTCCCGCCCGTTTGGGAGCTTTGGTATAATCCCCATGGTCCTGACGGAGTCCCCAGCATCCACTTAGGACGTCAGAGAAAATAAGAATTTACTTACCGATAATTCTATTTCTCGTAGTCCGTAGTGGATGCTGGGCGCCCATCCCAAGTGCGGATTGTCTGCAATACTTGTACATAGTTATTGTTACAAAAATCGGGTTATTATTGTTGTGAGCCATCTTTTCAGAGGCTCCGCTGTTATCATGCTGTTAACTGGGTTCAGATCACAGGTTGTACAGTGTGATTGGTGTGGCTGGTATGAGTCTTACCCGGGATTCAAAATCCTTCCTTATTGTGTACGCTCGTCCGGGCACAGTATCCTAACTGAGGCTTGGAGGAGGGTCATAGGGGGAGGAGCCAGTGCACACCACTGATCCTAAAGCTTTTACTTTTGTGCCCTGTCTCCTGCGGAGCCGCTAATCCCCATGGTCCTGACGGAGTCCCCAGCATCCACTACGGACTACGAGAAATAGAATTATCGGTAAGTAAATTCTTATTTTAAGGGGAAGAAAGCTGAGATAACATTTCCCCCCTCTCATGAACCAAATGAATTGTGTGAAAAAGAGCGGGAATCTCCAGACAAGAAACTGCAGTTAACCAAAAGAATTCTCATGGCGTATCCTTTCCCTGCTTGGGTCAGGATACGATGGGAATCCTCCCCTAGGGTGGACAAGGCGTTAACAAGTTTACCCAAAAGGTAGCGCTGACATACCAAGATACAGCTACCCTCAGGGATCCTGCAGATAGCATGCAGAAAAGTATATTGAAGTCCATTTACACACATTCTGGTACACTACTCAGACCGGCGATTGTGTCGGCATGGGTTTATAGCGCTGTAGCAGCGTGGACAGATAGCTTATCAGCGGAGATTGAAACCCTAGATAAGGATACCATGTTATTGACCCTATGATATATATATATAAAAGATGCTGTCTTATATATAAGACATGCCCAAAGAGACATTGGTCTACTGGGTTCTAGAGTCAACGCTATGTCGATTTCTGCTAGACGTATCCGGTGGAACATGCAATGGACAGGTGATGCCGACTAAAAGAGGCATATGGAGGTTTTACCGTACAACGGTGAGGAATGGTGTGGAGAAGGGCTCTCGGACCTGGTCTCCACAGCTATAGCTGGTAAATCTGATCTTTTGCCTTATATTCCCTTACAGCCTAAGAAAGCACGACATTATCAAATGCAGTCCTTTCGGTCGCAGAAAAACAAGGAAGTACGTGGAGCGTCCTTTCTTACCAGAGGTAAGGGCACAGGGCACAGCTAGTTCCCAGGAACAGAAGTCCTCCCCGGCATCTACTAAATCCACCGCATGATGCTGGGGCTCCCCTAAGGGAGTCCGCCCCAGTGGGAGCGCGTCTTCGACTCTTCAGCCACATCTGAGTTCACTCACAGGTGGATCCCTGGGCAATAGAAATTGTTTCTCAAGGTTACAAGCTGGGATTCGAAGAGGTGCCCCTCGCCGTTCTTCCTTATCGGCCATACCGGCTTCTCCCCCAGACAGGGGGATAATATTAAATACAATTCACACATTGTATCTCCAACAGGTGGTGCTCAAGGTTCCCCTCCTTCAACAGGGAATGGGATATTACTCAACCTTGGCTGTAGTCCCGAAACCGGACGGTTCGGTCAGACCTATTTTAAAATTAAAATCTCTGAACCTATACTTGAAAAGGTTCAAATTTAAGGTGGAATCGCTTAGAACGATCATCGCCAGCCTGGAAGGGGGGGATTTTATGGTGTATCTAGACATGAAGGCTGCATACCTTCATGTTCCCGTTTATCCACCCCATCAGGCGTACCTGAGAATTGCGATACAGTATTGTCATTACCAATTTCAGGGTAATTGGCGGAAATGATGGTGCTCCTACGCAAGCAAGGAGTCACAATTATCCCATACTTGGACGATCTCCTAATAAGGGCGAGATCAAAAGAGCAGTTGTTGAACAGTGTCACTTTCGCTGAAGGTGTCACAGCAACTCGGCTTGATTCTCATTATCCCGAAGTCACAGTTGGTTCCTATGACTCGTCTGCCCTTCTTGGGTATTATTCTGGATACGGACCAGAAATGGGTTTATCTTCCGATGGAGAAGGCCCAGGAACTAATGACTCTGGTTAAAAAACTATTAAAGCCAAAACAGGTGTCAGTGCATCACTGCACTCGGGTCCTGGGAAAGATGGTGGCATCATACGAGGCCATTCCCTTCGGCAGGTTCCATGCGAGGACCTTCCAATGGGACCTACTGGACAAGTGGTCCGGGTCACATCTACAGATTCATCAGTTGATCACCCTGTCCCCCAGGGCCAGGGTATCTCTCCTGTGGTGGCTGCAGAGTGCTCACCTTCTAGAGGGCCGCAGGTTCGGCATTCAGGACTGGATCCTGGTGACCACGGATGTGAGCCTCTGAGGTTGGGGAGCAGTCACACAGGGAAAAAAATTTCCAAGGTCTTTGGTCAAGTCAAGAGACTTGTCTTCACATCAACATCCTGGAACTGAGGGCCATATACAACGGCCTACGTCAAGCGGAGACCTTACTTCGCGACCAACCAGTTCTGATCCAGTCAGACAACGTCACCGCAGTAGCTCATGTAAACCTCCAAGGCGGCACAAGGAGCAGAGTGGCGATGGCGGAAGCCACCAGAATTCTTTGCTGGGCGGAGGATCATGTAAGCGCACTGTCAGCAATGTTCATTCCGGGAGTGGACAACTGGGAAGAAGACTTCCTCAGCAGACACGACCTGCATCCGGGAGAGTGGGGACTTCATCAGGAAGTCTTTGCACAGATTGCAAGTCAGTGGGGACTGCCCCAGATAGACATGATGGCGTCCCGCCTCAACAGAAAGCTACAGAGGTATTGCACCAAGTCAAGAGACCCTCAGGCGGTAGCTGTAGATGCCCTAGTGACACCGTGGGTGTTCCAATCGGTCTATGTATTTCCTACTCTTCCTCTCATACCCAAGGTGTTGAAAATAATAAGAAAGAGAGGAATGAGAACAATCCTCATTGTTCCAGTTGGCCACGAAGGACCCGGTGTCCGGATCTGCAGAAAATGCTCGCAGAAGATCCGTGGCCTCTTCCTCTAAGACAGGACCTCTGGCAACAGGGTCCCTGTCTGTTCCAAGACTTACCGCGGCTGCGTTTGACGGCATGGCGGTTGAACGCCGGATCCTAGCGGAAAAAGGTATTCCGGATGAGGTCATTCCTACGCTAATAAAGGCTAGGAAGGACGTGACATCTAAACATTATCACCTAATATGGCGAAGATATGTTTCTTGGTGTGAGGCCAGGAATGCTCCTACGGAAGAATTCCATCTAGGCCGTTTGCTTCACTTCCTACAAACTGGAGTGAATTTGGGCCTAAAATTAGGCTCCATTAAAGTTCAGATTTCGGCCTTATCAATTTTCTTTCAAAGGAATTGGCCTCGCTAACTGAAGTACAGACTTTTGTGAAGGGAGTACTGCATATTCAGCCTCCTTTTGTACCTCCAGTGGCGCCTTGGGACCTTAACGTGGTGTTAAGTTTCCTTATGTCACATTGGTTTGAACCACTTAAAACAGTGGAGTTGAAATATCTCACTTGGAAGGTGGTCATGTTGTTAGCCTTGGCTTCGGCTAGGCGAGTTTCGGAATTAGCGGCTTTATCACATAAAAGCTCCTATCTGGTTTTCCATATGGATAGAGCGGAATTGCGGACCCGTCCTCAATTCCTACCTAAGGTGGTCTCATCCTTTCATATGAACCAACCTATTGTCGTGTCTGTGGCTACACGTGGCTTGGAGGATTCCGAGTCCCTTGATGTGGTCAGGGCTTTGAAAATTTACGCGGCCAGAACGGCTAGGATCAGAAAAACGGAAGCACTGTTTGTCCTGTATGCAGCCAACAAGGTTGGCGGCCCTGCTTCAAAGCAGACTATTGCTCGCTGGATCTGTAACACGATTCAGCAGGCGCATTCTACGGCAGGATTGCCGTTACCAAAATCGGTTAAGGCCCATTCCACTAGGAAGGTGGGCTCATCTTGGGCGGCTGCCCGAGGGGTCTCGGCACTACAGCTGTGCCGAGCTGCTACTTGGTCGGGTTCAAACACTTTTGCAAAGTTCTATAAGTTTGATACCCTGGCTGAGGAGGACCTCCTGTTTGCTCAATCGGTGCTGCAGAGTCATCCGCACTCTCCCGCCCGTTTGGGAGCTTTGGTATAATCCCCATGGTCCTTACGGAGTCCCAGCATCCTCTAGGACGTTAGAGAAAATAAGATTTTAAACCTACCGGTAAATCTTTTTCTCGTAGTCCGTAGAGGATGCTGGGCGCCCGTCCCCAGTGCGGACTACTTCTGCAAGGCTTGTATATAGTTATTGCTTACATAAGGGTTATGTTTCATCGGTTTTGGACCGATGATATGTTGTTTTCATACTGTTAACTAGATAGTATATCACAAGTTATACGGTGTGATTGGTGTGGCTGGTATGAATCTTGCCCTTAGATTAACAAAAATCCTTTCCTCGTACTGTCCATCTCCTCTGGGCACAGTTTCTCTAACTGAGGTCTGGAGGAGGGGCATAGAGGGAGGAGCCAGTGCACACCCAGATCCAAAGTCTTTCTTAAGGTGCCCATGTCTCCTGCGGAGCCCGTCTATCCCCATGGTCCTTACGGAGTCCCAGCATCCACTACGGACTACGAGAAAAAGATTTACCGGTAGGTTTAAAATCTTATTTAGTGATGACACTGATGCTGCATGTAACAGGGCCGGGAGCCGGGTCCACAGCAGCACAGAGTATATCAGGAATGTGCTGCAAACCTGCACTTGCATGTAATGTGCAGTGTTTGTATCACACAAAACCAGCATAAGCTACAATAGAGATTTACTGTGCGGAGTCACGCCTGAGTTGGCCTTAGATAAACCACAGTGCTTAGGTAAAGATCGTCACATACACCGCAGTAAGTATCGCAGAGTGATTTAGGGGAAAGGGTTAAGTCCCCGACGGTGCTTTGTCTTCTAGACGACATCTTGTTCAAAAGATGAAGATAACATTTAGGGTAGAGGTAAGTCGTCATTGAGAATGGAAATGTCAGGTTATTGTGCTGTGTGCAGATGTCAGCAGGTATCTGCGAAATACCAAGTGTCTCAGAGTCTGGTTATGGTATACAGATAAGCCCGACCTTATATTCCATTGTGCGTTTATATCACATGTTGTGTGTCCGGTAGGGCCGCCGCAGAGCACAGGATTACATTACACACTTGGGGTGTTGGTGCTGCTGGGGGGGGATGTGATTGCCCAGTGATGTTCCTGAACTCTGATCGCAGTGCAGGTTAATGTGACTGATTAGCTTTAGCAATATAATATATACTGTATGGTGGTAGTTGGCGTCCGTTTATATGCCATTCTGATGTGTAGTCATCATTTATTTACTGCCCTGGTGGTACATTTAAGTCTTGTTAAATGAAGTGACTTTTTATACATATGTAAAGTAACTCCATGTGCGCAGGAAACGCTTATTTAATGAAAAGTGCAAAACGATCGTTCTTGTGTAAAAATATAAAATAAGGTTATTGGTCACCTCAGGCTGCTAACCCCCCCCCCCCCCCCCCCCCATCTGTTCTGTCATGCACTCCTCAGCTGACCCCCCCCCCCCCCCCCCCTCTCCATGTTGCCCCTGCTCTGTCCTGCTCCCATACCTGCCCGTACCCGGCAGCCAATCATCCTCTCCTAGGTATGTCCCTTCTCCCTTGCAGTGGAACCATTGGGCATCACGCCCTGACTTCCACGGCACACACTTTGAGGAGGCTGAATAGACCTACTACAGTTATTATATAGATATATATAGTGCATGAGTCATTGTGCATTCTTTATAATCCACTAATAATTGTGACCGACTCTGTACGTGTGACGTGTGATTTTATCATTAGTGAGTGACAGTGGTTGCCCAGGGGCTCCTATGGGGAACCCCTCACATAACTACATCATCAGCATGGGGAGCGCTGTGGCATATTTTAAATGGGGAGCATAATGTGAACGGGGCACTACAGTGTGTTTAACACATCTGTAGTGTGGGGAGTATTTACACATTATGGGGCATGTATCAAAGCTTGGAGAGAGATAAACTACTGCACCAACCAATCAGCTCCTAACTGTCATTTTTCAACACAGCCTTTAAAATGGCAGTTAGGAGCTAATTAGCTGGCACTTTACCTTTCTCCAGTTTATCACTCTCCAAGGCTAAGTACATCTGCCCAAAAGTACTAACAAATCAGCTCCTAACCGCCATGTTACAGGCTGTGTTTGAAAAAATTACAGTTAGGAGCTGATTGGTTGGTACTTTATCTCTCTCCAGCCCCAGCATATCATATTGACAATTTTATTTGTAGCGTTACCCTGGGGCCTTCCCTGATCAGCGGGGGTGGGGGGTCCACCATAGTAGCAGTATTTTGTAAGGGGCCCCCATGCACCACACAAACATGAAAAACACACCTACAGTATACACCTGCAGAGTTAGGCACAGATTCATATTCTGGGGCAGTTCTACAGCATGGTTTATATTATCCCATGACAGTCCTGGAAGGAAGCCAGGGCATCTTTTTACCTTCAGTGCTAGGCAACGACGCCATTGTGTAATAGACCAGCCAAAATGGGTGCCCCTCCCCCCCTTTGGTGCTATGGGCACAACCCCTTGTCGCCACCCACAGATTGGAATTGTAGGGGGGATAAGGTAATGTGACCCTAGTGAATTGAAAAGCTGCATTCTTCTATATGTGAGCCCACAAAATGGCTGCCTCAAGGAACAGTCAAATGCACTTAAATGATGATTTTTAATAGATTTAGGATCACGCTATGTTGATGTTGGCTGTAAATGTCCGATTTATTTTTACTGCATATGCGTCTGAGTTGCACCTGTGAGTCGCAGTTGTGATTTCAGACGCACGCACAGAGGTATGTACTGGAAATGTGCTGACTGTGCCATAGGCAGTGACTGTGAGGTGGCTATTCAGACCTGCAGAGATGGTTCCTCTTTAGGGGGCGTGTTATATGACTGTCACAGAAGTGTTTGCGTATGCAGCTGCTTAATCGCTAACATTGGAGGCCATAGTCTGACAGAAAAATCTGCAGCTGCCATAGCACTGTTGTAGATTTCCATGGTGCAGCCAGTGATGGCATCTAAAGACACCGTGGGCCAGATGTACCAAGCCTTGAAAAGTGATAAATTGCATGGTGATAAAGTGCCAACCAACCAGCTCCTGTCATTTTTCTAACCCATCCTGTAACGTGGCAGTTAGGAGCTGATTGGCTGGTGTAACAGTGACTGGAGACGTTCAGTGTGGGTATTGTACACCAGGGGGAGGGCTGATACCAGCATTAGCCTAAAGTCACAGACGGGAATAAGGGGCAATTTATGTGTATAGGATGAATACGTCTGATAGCTAAGTGCGGGTTGTTGATGGTGGCTATGCTCTCCGAGGAGTCAGGTGGTCAGTTCAGTCCTGCTTTTCAGGGACTACACTTCTGACCCACCCGTGGGCCGCACTGTCCTGTAGGGGTGGAGGGGGGGGAGTAGGTAAGAGCACACACTGCTGCTCCGTATAGCAGAGCAGCAGGTGAATAGCATCTCCAGGTGTGCTGATACACATGTTTTTGTTCAGTCTTTTAGATAATTCTTCAGAGATGAAAATGTCCTTTTTATTTTCTTCCAGGAGAAATTTGAGGGTCTGTTCAGAGCGTATGATGACTGTGTCACCTTACAGCTTTTCAAGAGCTTCCGGAGAGTACGGATCAACTTCAGCAACCCTAAGGCGGCGGCGCGGGCGAGGATAGAGCTTCATGAAACGCAGTTCAGAGGGAAGAAACTAAAACTATACTTTGCACAAGTAAGTACGATAGAATTCTGCAAAGGATGGGATAGATTATTGGGTGGATTCCCATCGAGGGTCTTGACAAGATCTTCATCTTCTACTCTTAATAACGCTTCAGAAAACCAGATCACAGAGCATCAGTATTTACCATAATGCCCTCCCCCGTATAAATGAAAATAGCGTTTTACATTTTTCTGCAGTTTCTCAGCTATTGCAGAATGTTGATACAGCTGCGTAGCATCTGGGTCCTGAGTATTACGGGTCACCAGGGAGCCGTGTGGCAGCTTTGGATTGCCACGGGCAACAGTCGGTCACCTTGTTATAACATTGACTCTTACTCTCCTCTTCAGACCTTCATCCAAGGTCTGTGTGTTACCTGCAGGAATCTGCATCAGGGCCGTCTTTTCGTATGGGCTCAATGGGCTCTTGCCCAAGGGCCCCAGGAGTATAAGGGCCCTAGGCTGATAGCTGAGGGTCTCCTCTTTCCAGGGGTACCAGATTTTTGAAAATCGGCCCTGGGGAACCGGAGATATCTGACTTGAAAGCAGTGGTCCCCATCCAAGCCTGTTAATTGCTCTTCCCAGCCAGATAGCTTTGATTCTGTCTGACTTAGAGTTTTTCTGAGGATATACTCCAAAAACTGGGAGTCTCCCCTTTCGGTGGACACTGGCAGCTTGTCTCTACTATGCCCAGAACCAGAGATATCAGCCTTCCAGCAGCTGGTCCCTGCTCCAGCTCCACATGCCTAATATGCAGTTTTAGATTTTCATTGGTGGATTGCTCTGGCTTCTGAACTCTGATCCCTAAGTCCCCAGAACCTTCTGAAAGGTGGGACTCTCTAGTTTTTTGTTTATCCCATTCAAATCTAAGAAATATATTTTCCGGAACTTGAGATATCTGCAGTCAAGCAAGCTGCCCTCCCACCGTAAAATGATGAATATTAAGCCCACTCCACAATCCACTCCTCCCCTACGTATTAAACACCCCCTACCACCCTGGAAGTCATGTACCAGGGCTTCTTCATTCAGCCCAATGCCCCCTTCTACAGTTTAGCCCCATCTGTGCAGTAAAGGAGTAATTATCAAAAATTACTGTTCCAGGTCCTACATGCTGAGCGGAAGATAGAACACCCCCTACCGCCCACGGGACATCAAAGCTGCCACTGATAGCGCCCCCCCTCCCCTACCGCTGGAGGATGGGTAGGGGGCCCAGTGCATTGCTGTGCCCAGGGGCCTACACTGCTGTTAAGACGGCCCTGATCTGCATTTCTGAACACCTGCAATCTTAGGGGATGTACTATGGTATGCCGGCGGCCGGGCTCCCGGCGGCCAGCATAACGGCGCCGGAATCCCGACCGACAGCGTACAGACAGCTGGACGATCGCAAATGATACCCTTGCACGGTGGCACGGGTCAGGGGTCGAGCGGGGGGTCGGGGGTCGAGCACAACAAAGCCACTTGCGGGCTCGCTGCACTCGCCACAGATACTGTTCTCACTCTATGGGTGTCGTGGACACTCACGAGTGGGAATAGCCGTGGGACTCCTGGCGGCTGGGATCCCGGCGTCGGCCACAAGTAGTATAATAGCCCCTGTTACCCGGGATTCCAGCCATCAGCATTGTCAGTAGTTGGGATTTTGGCGTCGGTATCCTCACCGCTGGCTGCCGGCAATGTAATCGCAGACCTTTGTTAGTACAGTATAACGTGGTTTAGTACAGTAATATTATATTACATTATGGTTTCCTAGTTTGTATATACGACTTTTCCTTCATTTCTGTGCTTGCCCACACAGGTCCAGACGTCAGAGACAGGCGGAGACAAACTCCACCTGGCACCCCCACAGCCCGCAAAACAGTTCCTCATCTCACCCCCTGTATCGCCCCCTGTTGGCTGGAAGCCGATAGATGATGCCACACCAGTAATCAATTACGACCTCCTTTATGCGGTGGCAAAGCTTGGGCCAGGTACGGACCGAACATTTACTATAATGCAATGACAGCATCAGTTTTACGGCATGTGGGCATTACGGGCAGTGTGGGTCATTTACTCATGTTCTGTAGGACCGGGCAGCTGGACCCCCCCCCCCCCCCTCAGTCTGTCCCGAATGACTGCAATTTTAGGTGAAACCATTGTACAACTGTCAGGTCTTCTTTACAGCGATGGGGCCCTCCTGCAGTGCTCCCTAATTGTTATTCTGGAATGTTTTCCTAGATGTAGGGAGAAATAATTGTATAATAGGCAATATCATTTATATTTACGTGTAAAGAAAAAACTCATAAATTATGCTGAAAATGCAAAGCAAGAGACCTATTCAGGAAATATATTCAGCATGCTAATTGCATTGTGTGTATGGTTACAATGCCTCATACCTCTGCGTGCTGGACACTGTTTAAATCCACTTTATTGTATATAATTGCAGCAGCTCTAACACCTGTGCAATTATTGAGCCAATCAGCAGATATTGGCTGAACAGACAGATAATGGTAAACCGTTGTGCCCTCAAACACCGCGGCCACAGCTGCGCCAAACAGCCCCTCCCGGCGACACGGCCTCGCCAAGCGTTTTACTAGCTCAAAATGTGCATCTTATTTGCACAAATAAAACAACAAAACTTTTTAGCTAGTGATCAATTTGAGGTGCGACCTTTGTACATCTGTGTGTGAATGAGTTTGAATCTGCAGACAAAGTGTTAAGGGGGGTACTCACGGAGCGACAATCTAAGCAATCTGACTAGATTGCTTAGATTTTAAGCAATATACCCCCCACATCGATAGCGCATCGCTATCGCTGGTGCTAGATTGGCCTGCATGCACGCCAATCTGGCCTGCATGCACCCCCCCCCCGCCTCCCCCCGAACGCTCAGCACACATCTCTCCCACATCTGCCCGTGATTACGGGCCTTTAGAATGCAGAGGTTCCGGCTTTTTCTTGCGGAAAGTTCCTTTGTGCCTCATCTGAGACTTTGTACATGTTTAATACTACTGTAATTCCTGTGCGGTTATAATCACAGCCCGGCGTCTAGTACAATGTGAGTGTTGTTTTGCTGCGTCTGTGATGCGAATAAGAAGTAAAATGTAAAGGAAAAAGCAGCTACACTACACCACTTGGAGCAACTTAGTTGCGCTGGGCGTCTTGCGCCATATGCCGTTTTTAGGCTAGGTGTATGAGGACACATCTGTAGGTGTGTATGAAGGAGTGATAGACAATTAACAGCTTCAAACAGTCTGGTGCGACGGCGATGTCAGATGCAGTGAAATTATTTTTTCTCTAACGTCCTTGAGGATGCTGGGACTCCGTAAGGACCATGGGGAATAGACGGGCTCCGCAGGAGATAGGGCACTTTAAGAAAGCTTTTGATTCTGGGTGTGCACTGGCTCCTCCCTCTATGACCCTCCTCCAGACCTCAGTTAGTTTTACACTGTGCCCAGAGCAAGATGGGTGCACTGCAGAGGGCTCTCCAGAGTTCTCTGCCTGAAAGCATTTTTGTTTGGATTTTTCTTTCTACTTTTTACTACTTTTTCACAGGGAGCACTGCTGGCAACAGGCTCCCTGCATCGAGGGACTGAGGAGAGAGGAGCAGACCTTCTTGTCAAAGATAGGCTCTGCTTCCTCGGCTACTGGACACCATTAGCTCCAGAGGGGGTGAACGCAGGTTCTTACTGGGCGTCCACCCCCTGCGCCGCGCCACCGTTCTCCTCACAGAGCCAGAAGTACAGAAGACAGAAGTCGTCAGGCGGCAGAAGCCTTCAGCTTCACTGAGGTAACGCACAGCACTGCAGCTGTGCGTCATTGCTCCCATACACCTCACACACTCCGGTCACTGTAAGGGTGCAGGGCGCAGGGGGGGGGCGCCCTGGGCAGCAATATAAACCTCTGCATGGCAGAAAGACTATATACATGTACAGGTGGGCTCTGTACATGTATATAAAAGAGCCCCCGCCATATTTTACTAAGTTTGAGCGGGACAGAAGCCCGCCGCCGAGGGGGCGGGGCTTCTCCATCAGCACTCACCAGCGCCATTTTCTCCCCACAGCACTGCTGAGAGGAAGCTCCCGGACTCTCCCCTGCTTACACACGGTGAAAGGGTGCTTAAAAGAGAGGGGGGGGGGGACACACATAATTGGCGGTTTACATATTACACAGCGCTGCTGGGGAAAAGCATTTTGTGTTGGTCTCCAGGGTTATTGCGCTGGGGTGTGTGCTGGCATACTCTCTCTCTGTCTCTCCAAAGGGCCTTGACAGGGATACTGTCTTCAGAAAAGAGTTTCCCTGTGTGTGTGAAGTGTGTCGGTACGCGTGTGTCGACATGTTTGACGAGGAAGGTTCGCTTACTGTGGAGGGGGAGTGTTTGAATGTCAGGTCGCCGTCTGCAACGCCGACACCGGAATGGGTGGATATGCTGAATGTCTTGAATGCAAATGTCAATCTATTGCATAAAAGGTTAGACAAGGCAGAAGCTAGGGATCAGTCAGGTACCCAGTCCATGCCTGTCCCCGTGGCGCCAGGCCCGTCGGGGTCTCAGAAGCGCACCATATCTCAGATCGATGACACAGATACCGACACAGATTCTGACTCTAGTGTCGACTATGAAGATGCAAAATTACAGCCGAAGGTGGCAAAACGTATTCGGTATATGATTATGGCCATTAAAGAGGTTTTGCATATTACTGAGGAACCCCCTGTCCCTGACACGAGGGTACACATGTATAAAGGGAAAAGGCCTGAGGTCACTTTTCCGTCCTCATTTGAATTAAGTGAATTGTGCGAAAAGGCTTGGGACTCTCCAGATAGGAGACCACAAGTTCCCAAAAGGATTCTTATGGCGTATCCCTTTCCACAAACTGATAGGATACGCTGGGAATCTTCACCAACAGTGGACAAGGCGCTGACATTCTTGTCCAAATAGGTGGCACTGCCTTCTCAGGATACGGCTTCCCTCAAGGAACCGGCTGATCGCAGGCAGGAAATTACCTTGAAGCACATTTACACTCACTCAGGTACTATTGCTAGACCGGCTATGGCGTCGGCCTGGGTTTGTAGTGCGGTTGTGGCTTGGGCAGATTCCTTATCTACGGAGATTGACACATTAGATAGGGATGCCATTCAAATTACCTTAGAGCATATCAGAGATGCTGCCTTGTATATGAGAGATGCTCAGAGAGACATTTGTTTATTAAGCTCCAGAATAAATGCTATGTCTATTTCTGCTAGGCGACTCCTGTGGACCTGGCAGTGGACGGGAGATGCCGATTCTAAGCGGCACATGGAGTCCTTGCCGTACAAGGGGGAGGAGTTGTTTGGAGACGGCCTCTCGGATCTTGTCTCTATGGCTACGGCTGGTAAGTCTAATTTCTTACCTTATGTCCCCCCGCAGCATACTAAGAAGGCACCTCATTATCAAATGCAGTCCTTTCGTTCCAATAAAAACAAGAAGGTGCGGGGATCGTCCTTTGTTACCAGAGGAAAAGGCAGGGGAAAGAAGCTGCACACAGCTAGTTCGCAAGAGCAGAAGTCCTCCCCTGCGTCTGCAAAGTCCACCACATGACGCTGGGGCTTCCCGGGGGGAGGCAGATCTGGTGGGGGCTCGTCTTCGGTTTTTCTGCCACGTCTGGGTTCAATCGCAGGTGGATCCCTGGGCAGTAGAGATTGTTGCTCAGGGATACAGGCTAGAATTCGAAGACTTGCCTCCTCGCCGGTTTTTCAAATCAGCTCTGCCGACTTCCCCATCAGAGAGGGAGTCAGTGTTGACAGCAATCCAAAAATTGTATGTTCAACAGGTGATTGTCACAGTTCCTCATCTCCAGCAGGGAGAGGGATATTATTCAACCCTGTTTGTGGTCCCGAAACCGGACGGTTCGGTCAGGCCCATTTTAAACCTAAAATCTCTGAACTTGTACTTGAAAAGGTTCAAGTTCAAAATGGAATCACTGCGGGCGGTCATCGCCAGCCTGGAGGGGGGGGATTGGATGGTGTCCTTGTACATAAAGGATGCATACCTTCATGTTCCAATATCCCCCCCCCCCATCAGGCGTTCCTGAAATTTGCAGTGCAGGACTGTTACTACCAATTTCAGACGTTGCCGTTTGGGCTTTCCACGGCGCCAAGGGTTTTCACCAAGGTAATGGCGGAAATGATGGTGCTCCTGCGCAGGCAGGGGGTCACAATTATCCCATACTTGGACAATCTCCTAATAAAGGCGAGGTCTCGGGAGAAGTTGCTGGACAGCGTGTCTCTGTCCATGAAGACGTTGCAGCTACACGGCTGGATTCTCAATATACCGAAGTCCCAGCTAGTTCCTACAACGCGTCTGACCTTTCTGGGCCTGATTCTAGACACAGACCAGAAAAAGGTTTTTCTTCCGATCGAAAAGGTTCAGGAACTCATGACCATGGTCAGGAACCTTTTGAAACCAAAGAAGGTTTCAGTGCATCAGTGCACGCGGGTCCTGGGGAAGATGGTGGCTTCATACGAGGCCATCCCTTTCGGCAGATTCCATGCGTGGACTTTTCAATGGGACCTCTTGGACAAGTGGTCCGGGTCCCATTTACAAATGCATCAAAGGATCACCCTGTCTCCCAGGACCAGGGTATCTCTCCTGTGGTGGCTGAACAGTGCTCACCTTCTAGAGGGTCGCAGGTTCGGCATTCAGGACTGGGTCCTGGTGACCACGGACGCAAGCCTCCGAGGCTGGGGAGCAGTGGCACTGGGAAGAAATTTCCAAGGTCTCTGGTCAAGCCTGGAGACTTGTCTCCACATCAACGTCCTGGAGTTGAGGGCCATATACAATGCCCTGCGTCAAGCGGAGAACTTACTTCGGAGAAGACCGGTTCTGATTCAGTCAGACAATGTCATGGCAGTGGCTCATATAAACCGCCAAGGCGGAACAAGGAGCAGAGTGGCCATGGCAGAAGAGACCAGGATTCTACGCTGGGCGGAAGGCCATGTAAGCGCGCTGTCAGCGGTGTTCATCCCGGGGGTGGACAACTGGGAGGCGAACTTCCTCAGCAGGCACGACCTGCATCCGGGGGAGTGGGGACTTCATCAAGAAGTCTTTGCACAGATCGCGGATCGGTGGGGCCTGCCTCAAATAGACAAGATAGCATCCCGTCTCAACAAAAAGCTAAAGCGGTATTGCGCCAGGTCAAGGGACCCTCAGGCGGTAGCGGTAGACGCTCTGGTGACACCTTGGGTGTTCAGATCTGTCTATGTGTTTCCTCCTCTTCCTCTCATACCCAAGGTGTTGAGAATTGTAAGAATAACCAGGGTCAGAACAATCCTCATTGTTCCAGATTGGCCACGGAGGACTTGGTATCCGGATCTGCAAGAGTTGCTCACAGAAGATCCGTGGCCTCTTCCTCTACGGCAGGACCTGCTGCAGCAGGGGCCCTGTCTGTTCCAAGACTTACCGCGGCTGCGTTTGACGGCATGGTGGTTGAATGCCGGATCCTAGCGGAAAAAGGAATTCCGGAGGAAGTCATTCCTACCCTGATCAAGGCTAGGAAAGACGTGACGTTGAAACATTATCACCGTATATGGCGGAAATATGTTTCTTGGTGTGAGGCCAGAGCTGCTCCTTCGGAGGAGTTCCATTTGGGCCGTCTACTTCACTTCCTTCAAACAGGAGTGACCTTGGGCCTAAAATTAGGGTCCATAAAGGTCCAGATTTCGGCCTTATCCATTTTCTTTCAAAGAGAATTAGCCTCTCTTCCTGAGGTACAGACTTTTGTGAAGGGGGTGCTGCATATTCAGTCTCCCTTTGTGCCTCCGGTGGCACCTTGGGATCTTAACGTGGTGTTACGTTTCCTCAAGTCACCTTGGTTTGAACCACTTAAAACTGTGGAGTTGAAATACCTCACGTGGAAAGTGGTCATGTTGTTGGCTTTAGCTTCGGCGAGACGTGTTTCCGAATTGGCGGCTTTATCGCATAAAAGCCCATACTTGGTCTTTCACGTGGATAGGGTAGAGTTGAGGACTCGTCCTCACTTTCTGCCAAAAGTGGTCTCATCTTTCTCTAACGTCCTAGTGGATGCTGGGAACTCCGTAAGGACCATGGGGAATAGCGGGCTCCGAAGGAGGCTGGGCACTCTAGAAAGATCTTAGACTACCTGGTGTGCACTGGCTCCTCCCACTATGACCCTCCTCCAAGCCTCAGTTAGATTTCGTGCCCGGCCGAGGTTGGATGCACACTAGGGGCTCTCCTGAGCTCTTAGAAAGTTATAGTCTTAGAATTTGTTATTTTCAGTGAGACCTGCTGGCAACAGGCTCACTGCAGCGAGGGACTAAGGGGAGAAGAAGCGAACTCGCCTGCTTGCAGCCGGATTGGGCTTCTTAGGCTACTGGACACCATTAGCTCCAGAGGGATCGACCGCAGGCCCAGCCTTGATGTTCGGTCCCGGAGCCGCGCCGCCGTCCCCCTTACAGAGCCAGAAGCAAGAAGATGGTCCGGAAAATCGGCGGCATGAAGACTCTGTCTTCACCAAGGTAGCGCACAGCACTGCAGCTGTGCGCCATTGCTCCTCTCACACACTTCACACTCCGGTCACTGAGGGTGCAGGGCGCTGGGGGGGGCGCCCTGAGGCAGCAATAAAAACACCTTGGCTGGCTAAAATACCTCAATATATGGCCCCAGGGGCTATATATGAGGTAAATACCCCTGCCAGAATTCCATAAAAAACGGGAGAATAGGCCGCGAAAAAGGGGCGGAGCCTATCTCCTCAGCACACTGGCGCCATTTTTCCCTCACAGCTCGGCTGGAGGGAAGCTCCCTGGCTCTTCCCTGCACAGTAAGAGGGAAAAGAGAGGGGGGGGCATTAAAATTGGCACTGTATACAGTATATTATATAAAAGCTATTAGGGACATAACTCAGTTAGTCCCTGTATATATATAGCGCTCTGGTGTGTGCTGGCATACTCTTACTCTGTCCCCCCAAAGGGCTATTGTGGGTCCTGTCCTCGTTTAGAGCATTCCCTGTGTGTCTGCGGTGTGTCGGTACGGCTGTGTCGACATGTTGAATGAGGAGGCTTATATGGTGACAGAACAGAGGCCGATATATGTGATGTCGCCCCCTGTGGGGCCGACACCAGAGTGGATGGATAGGTGAAAGGTATTAACCGACAGTGTCAACTCCTTACATAAAAGGGTGGATGACGTAACAGCTGTGGGACAGCCGGCTTCGCAGCCCGCGCCTGCCCAGGCGTCTCAAAGGCCATCAGGGGCTCAAAAACGCCCGCTCTCTCAGATGGCAGACACAGATGTCGACACGGAGTCTGACTCCAGTGTCGACAAGGTGGAGACATATACACAATCCACTAGGAACATCCGTGACGTGATCCCGGCAATAAAAAATGTGTTACACATTTCTGACTTTAACCCAAGCACCTCTAAAAATGGGTTTTAGGTTTGGGGAGAAAAAACAGGCAGTGTTTTGTTCCCCCATCAGATGAATAAATGAAGTGTGTGAAAGCGTGGGTTCCCCCGTTAAGAAACTGGTAATTTATAAAAAGTTACTGATGGCGTACCCTTTCCCGCCAGGTGGATAAGTTACGCTGGGAGATATCCCCTAGGGTGGATAAGGCGCTCACACGTTTGTCAATAAAGGTGGCACTGCCGTCTTAGGATACGGCCACTTTAATAGGTACCTGTTGATAAAAAACAGGAGGCTATCCTGAAGTCTGTATTTACACACTCAGGTACTAGACTGAGACCTGCAGATAGTGCTGCTGCAGCGTGGTCGGTGACCCTGTCAAACAGGGATACTAGTTGGCAAACATAAAAACATATTAAAGACGTCGTCTTATATATGGGGGATGCACAGAGGGATATTTTGCCGACTGGCATCCAAAATAAATGTAATGTCCATTCTGTCAGGAGGATATTAGAGACCTGTCACTGGACAGGTGATGCTGACTTAAAAAGCGCATAGAGAGCCTTATAAGGGTGAGGAATTATTTGGGGATGGTCTCTGGGACCTCGTATCCACAGCAACTGCTGGGAAGAAATAATTTTACCTCAGGTTTC
This sequence comes from Pseudophryne corroboree, assembly GCF_028390025.1. Lineage (NCBI taxonomy): Eukaryota > Metazoa > Chordata > Amphibia > Anura > Myobatrachidae > Pseudophryne > Pseudophryne corroboree. The sequence continues at coordinate 85,571,390 of NC_086447.1, read as the reverse complement.
CTCACAGACAAAGGTACAGTCCTTTCGGCTTCAGAAAAGCAAGCGGGTCAAATGGCGCTTCCTTTCTGTACAGAGACAAGGGTAGAGGGAAAAAAGCTGCACCAGTCAGCCTGTTCCCAGAATCAAGATTCTTCCCCCGCCTCCTGTGAGGCCACACCATGACGCGGGTGCTCCACAGGTGTAGCCAGGTACGGTGGGGGGCCGTCTCAAAAATTTCAGCAATTAGTGGGCTCGCTCACAGGTGGATCCCTGTTTCTTTCAAGTAGTATTTCAGGGGTACAAGCTGGAATTCGAGATGTCTCCCCCCAGCCGTTTCCTAAAATATGCCTTGCTGACAACTCCCTCAGGCAGGGAGGCTGTGCTAGAGGAAATTAATAAGCGGTATTCCCAGCAGGTAATACTCAAGGTGCCCCTACTTCAACAAGGACGGGGTTACTATTCCACACGGGTTGGGGTACCGAAACCGCATGGTTCGGTGTGACCCATTTTATATTTAAAATCCTTGAACACAAAAATTCAAGTTCAAGATGGAATCGCTCAGGGCGGTTATTCCAAGCCTGGACGAGGGGGATTACATGGTATCCTGGGACATCAAGGATGCTTACCTGCATGTCCCCATTTACCATCCTCGCCAGGAGTACCTCAGATTGTGGTACAGGATTACCATTACCAAGTCCAGACACTGCCGTTTGGACTGTATATGGCACCGAGGGTGTTTTATCAAGGTAATGGCCGAAATGTTGATACTCCTTCAAAAAAAGGGAGTTGTAATTATCCCGTACTTGGACAATCTCGTTATAAGGGCGAGGTCCAAGGAGCAGTTGGTAGTCGGGGTAGCACTATTTTGGAAAGTGCTACAACAGCATGGTTGGATTCTAAACAGTCCAAAGTCACAGCTGGTTCCTATGACACGTCTACTGTTCCTGGGGATGGTTCTGGACATAAACCAGAAATAGTGTTTCTCCCGGAGGAGAAAGCCAAGGAGTTGTCATCTCTAGTCAGAGACCTCCTGAAGCCAAAATAGGTAGCGGTGCATCATTGCACGCGAGTCCTGGGAAAAATGGTAGCTTCCTACGAAGCAATCCCATTAGGCAGGTTCCATACAAGAACTTTTCAGAGGGACCTGTTGGACAAGTGGTCCGGATCGCATCTTCCGATGCATAGGCTGATAACCCTGTCTCCAAGGACCAGGGTATCTCTACTGTGGTGGCTGCAGAGTGCCCATCTTCAAGAGGGCCGCAGGTTCGGCATACAGGACTAGGTCCTAGTGACCATGGATTCCAGCCTTTGAGGCTGGGAGGCAGTCACACAGGGAAGAAATTTCCAGGGACTTTGGTCAAGTCAGGTTATTTCCCTACACATAAATATTCTGGACCTGAGGGCCATTTACAATGCCCTGAGGCCGGCAAGGCCTCTGCTTCAAAACCAGCCGGTACTGATCCAATCAGACAACATCACGGCAGTCGCCCATGTAAACCAACAGGGCGGCACAAGAAGCAGGATGGCGATGGCAGAAGCCACAAGGATTCTCCGATAGGCGGAAAATCATGTGTTAGCACTGTCAGCAGTGTTCATTCCCGGAGTGGACAACTGGGAAGCAGATCTTCTCAACAGACACGACCTCCACCCGGGAGAATGGGGACTTCCTCCAGAAGTCTTCCAATAGGATTGTACACCATTGGGAAAGGCCACAGGTGGACATGATGGCGTCCCGCCTCAACAAAAAGCTATAAAAGATATTGCACCGGGTCAAGGGACCCTCAGGCGATAGCTATGGACGCTCTGGTAACACCGTGGGTGTACCACTCGGTTTATGTGTTCTCCCCTCTGCCTCTCATACCAAAGGTACTGAGAATAATAAGAAGGCGAGGAGTAAGAACGATACTCGTGGATGGCCAAGAAGAGCTTGGTACCCAGAACTTCAAGAATTTATATCAGAGGACCCATGGCCTCTGCCACTCAGACAGGACCTGCGGCAGCAGGGGCCCTGTCTGTTCCAAGACTTACCGCGGCTGCGTTTGTCGGCATGGCGGTTGAACGCCGGATCCTGAAGGAAAAGGGCATTCCGGAGGAAGTCATTCCTACGCTTACTAAAGCCAGGAAAGAGGTTACAGCAACTCATTATCACCGCATATGGCAAAAATATGTTGTATGGTGTGAGGCCGAAAGGGCCCCAACAGAGGAATTTCAACTAGGTCGATTTCTGCATTTCCTGCAAGCAGGAGTGACTATGGGCCTTAAATTGGGTTCCATTAAGGTACAGATCTCGGCTCTGTCGATTTTCTTTCAAAAAGAACTAGCTTCAGTACCTGAAGTTCAGACATTTATAAAAGGAGTGCTGCAGAGTCAGCCCCCGTTCGTGCCTCCTGTGGCACCTTGGGATCTCAACGTGGTGTTGAGTTTCTTAAAATCACATTGGTTTGAACCACTAAAAACCGTGGATCTGAAATATCTCACGTGGAAGGTGGTTATGTTATTGGCCTTGGCTTCTGCCAGGCGAGTATCAAAGTTGGCGGCTTTGTCTTGTAAAAGCCCTTATTTGATTTTCCATATGGATAGGGCAGAATTGAGGACTCGTCCCCAGTTTCTCCCAAAGGTGGTGTCAGCGTTTCACCTGAACCAGCCTATTGTGGTGCCTAGGCTACTAGGGACTTGGAGGACTCCAAGTTGCTAGACGTTGTCAGGGCACTGAAAATATATGTTTCCAGAACGGCTAGAGTCAGAAAATCTGACTCGCTGTTTATCCTATATGCACCTAACAAGCTGGGTGCTCCTGCTTCTAAGCAGACTATTGCTCGTTGGATTTGTAGTACAATTCAGCTTGCACATACTGTGGCAGGCCTGCCACAGCCAAAATCTGTCAATGCCCATTCCACAAGGAAGGTGGGCTCGTCTTGGGCGGCTGCCCGAGAGGTCTCGGCTTTACAACTTTGCCGAGCAGCTACTTGGTCAGGGGCAAACACGTTTGCAAAATTCTACAAATTTGATACCCTGGCTGAGGAGGACCTGGAGTTCTCTCATTCAGTGCTGCAGAGTCATCCGCACTCTCCCGCCCGTTTGGGAGCTTTGGTATAATCCCCATGGTCCTTACGGAGTTCCCAGCATCCACTAGGACGTTAGAGAAAATAAGAATTAACTCACCGGTAATTCTATTTCTCGTAGTCCGTAGTGGATGCTGGGCGCCCATCCCAAGTGCGGTTTATCTGCAATACTTGTACATAGTTATTGTTAACTAAATCGGGTTATTGTTGAGCCATCTGTTGAGAGGCTCTATTGTTTCATACTGTTAACTGTGTTTCATATCACGAGTTGTACGGTGTGATTGGTGTGGCTGGTATGAGTCTTACCCGGGATTCAAAATCCTTCCTTATTGTGTACGCTCGTCCGGGCACAGTACCTAACTTAGGCTTGGAGGAGGGTCATAGTGGGAGGAGCCAGTGCACACCAGGTAGTCTAAGATCTTTCTAGAGTGCCCAGCCTCCTTCGGAGCCCGCTATTCCCCATGGTCCTTACGGAGTTCCCAGCATCCACTACGGACTACGAGAAATAGAATTACCGGTGAGTAAATTCTTATTTTTCATGTGAACCAACCTATTGTCGTGCCTGTGGCTACAAGGAACTTGGAGGATTCCGAGTCCCTGGATATAGTCAGGGCTTTGAAGATTTATGTGACCAGAACGGCTCGGATCAGCAAGACTGAAGCTTTGTTTGTTCTGTCTGCGGCCAACAAGGTTGGCGCCCCTGCTTCAAAGCAGACTATTGCTCGCTGGATCTGTAACACGATTCAGCAGGCACATTCTACGGCAGGATTGCCGTTACCGAAATCGGTTAAGGCCCACTCCACTAGGAAAGTGGGCTCTTCTTGGGCGGCTGCCCGAGGGGTCTCGGCATTACAGTTGTGCCGAGCAGCTACTTGGTCGGGGACAAACACCTTTGCAAAGTTTATAAGTTTGATACCCTGCCTGAGGAGGACCTCCTGTTTGCTCAATCGGTGCTGCAGAGTCATCTGCACTCTCCCGCCCGTTTGGGAGCTTTGGTATAATCCCCATGGTCCTTACGGAGTCCCAGCATCCTCAAGGACGTTAGAGAAAATAAGATTTTACTTACCGGTAAATCTATTTCTCGTAGTCCGTAGAGGATGCTGGGCGCCCGTCCCAAGTGCGGACTGCTTCTGCAAGACTTGTATATACACTGCTCAAAAAAATAAAGGGAACACTAAAATAACACATCCTAGATCTGAATGAATGAAATATTCTTATTAAATACTTTGTTCTTTACATAGTTGAATGTGCTGACAACAAAATCACACAAAAATTATCAATAGAAATCAAATTTATTAACCCATGGAGGTCTGGATTTGGAGTCACCCTCAAAATTAAAGTGGAAAAACACACTACAGGCTGATCCAACTTTGATGTAATGTCCTTAAAACAAGTCAAAATGAGCCTCAGTAGTGTGTGTGGCCTCCACGTGCCTGTATGACCTCCCTACAATGCCTGGGCATGCTCCTGATGAGGTGGCAGATGGTCTCCTGAGGGATCTCCTCCCAGACCTGAACTAAAGCATCCGCCAACTCCTGGACAGTCTGTGGTGCAACGTAGCGTTGGTGGATGGAGCGAGACATGATGTCCCAGATGTGCTCAATTGGATTCAGGTCTGGGGAATGGGCGGTCCAGTCCATAGCATCAATGCCTTCGTCTTGCAGGAACTACTGACACACTCCAGCCACATGAGGTCTAGCATTGTCTTGCATTAGGAGGAACCCAGGGCCAACCGCACCAGCATATGGTCTCACAAGGGGTCTGAGGATCTCATCTCGGTACCTAATGGCAGCCAGGCTACCTCTGGCGAGCACATGGAGGGCTGTGCGGCCCCCCAAGGAAATGCCACCCCACAACATTACTGACCCACTGCCAAACCGGACATGCTGGAGGATGTTGCAGGCAGCAGAATGTTCTCCTTGGCGTCTCCAGACTCTGTCACGTCTGTCACATGTGCTCAGTGAGAACCTGCTTTCATCTGTGAAGAGCACAGGGCGCCAGTGGCGAATTTGCCAATCTTGGTGTTCTCTGGCAAATGTCAAACGTCCTGCACGGTGTTGGGCTGTAAGCACAACCCCCACCTGTGGACGTCGGGCCCTCATACCACCCTCATGGAGTCTGTTTCTGATCGTTTGAGTAGACACATTTACATTTGTGGCTTGCTGGAGGTCATTTTGCAGGGCTCTGGCAGTTCTCCTCCTGTTCCTCCTTGCACAAAGACGGAGGTAGCGGTCCTGCTGCTGGGTTGTTGGCCTCCTCCACGTCTCCTGGTAGCGCCTCCATGCTCTGGACACTATGCTGACAGACACAGCAAACCTTCTTGCCACAACTCGCATTGATGTGCCATTCTGGATGAGTTGCACTACCTGAGCCACTTGTGTGGGTTGTAGGGAGGTCATACAGGCACGTGGAGGCCACACACACTACTGAGCCTCATTTTGACTTGTTTTAAGGGCATTACATCAAAGTTGGATTAGCCCAGTGGTTCCCAAACTGTGTGCCGTGGCACCCAGGGGTGCCTCAGGACACTTGCAGGGGTGCCTTGGGTTGGTGGTCCAGGACCAATTCATTGTCAATGTAATAGGCAAAACCAGTGCTAGTGGCTTCTAATCATAAACTATGTGGCCAAACAGAAGCAAATCTTGTCCCTCACCACATAACTGAACCTAAGGATGACACATGAGCACATTTTACTTAATGTAATATTTCATTCTAAATTTCTCAATAAGAAACTTTTGACCTAGGGGCGCCGTGAACAAAATTCTGATGCTCAAGGGCGCTGTGATTAAAAAAAGTTTGGGAACCACTGGATTAGCCTGTAGTGTGTTTTTCCACTTTAATTTTGAGGGTGACTCCAAATCCAGACCTCCATGGGTTAATAAATTTGATTTCCATTGATAATTTTTGTGTGATTTTGTTGTTAGCACATTCAACTATGTAAAGAACAAAGTATTTAATAAGAATATTTCATTCATTCAGATCTAGGATGTGTTATTTTAGTGTTCCCTTTATTTTTTTGAGCAGTGTAGTTATTGCTTACATAAGGGTTATGTTATAGTTTTCGGTGGTACCGTGGCTATGTTGTTGTTCATACTGTTAACTGGGTAAGTTTATCACAAGTTATACGGTGTGATTGGTGTGGCTGGTATGAATCTCGCCCTTAGATTTACAAAAATCCTTCCTCGTACTGTCCATCTCCTCTGGGCACAGTTTCCCTAACTGAGGTCTGGAGGAGGGTCATAGAGGGAGGAGCCAGTGCACACCCAGAATCAAAAGCTTTCTTAAAGTGCCCTATCTCCTGCGGAGCCCGTCTATTCCCCATGGTCCTTACGGAGTCCCAGCATCCTCTACGGACTACGAGAAATAGATTTACCGGTAAGTGAAATCTTATTTCTCTGACGTCCTAGTGGATGCTGGGAACTCCGAAAGGACCATGGGGAATAGCGGCTCCGCAGGAGACTGGGCACAAAAGTAAAAGCTTTAGGACTAGCTGGTGTGCACTGGCCCCTCCCCCCATGACCCTCCTCCAAGCCTCAGTTAGATTTTTGTGCCCGAACGAGAAGGGTGCAATCTAGGTGGCTCTCCTGAGCTGCTTAGAGTAAAAGTTTAAATTAGGTTTTTTATTTTCAGTGAGTCCTGCTGGCAACAGGCTCACTGCATCGAGGGACTAAGGGGAGAAGAAGCGAACTCACCTGCGTGCAGAGTGGATTGGGCTTCTTAGGCTACTGGACATTAGCTCCAGAGGGACGATCACAGGCCCAGCCATGGATGGGTCCCAGAGCTGCGCCGCCGTCCCCCTTACAGAGCCAGAAGAGCAGAAGAGGTCCGGAAAATCGGTGGCAGAAGACGTCCTGTCTTCAATAAGGTAGCGCACAGCACCGCAGCTGTGCGCCATTGCTCTCAGCACACTTCACACTCCGGTCACTGAGGGTGCAGGGCGCTGGGGGGGGGGCGCCCTGAGACTCAATAAAAATACCTTAGATGGCAAAAAATACATCACATATAGCTCCTGGGCTATATGGATGCATTTAACCCCTGCCAGAATACATAGAAAAACGGGAGATAAGGCCGCCGATAAGGGGGCGGAGCCTATCTCCTCAGCACACTGGCGCCATTTTCCCTCACAGCTCCGTTGGAGGGAAGCTCCCTGGCTCTCCCCTGCAGTCACTACACTACAGAAAGGGTTAAAAAAGAGAGGGGGGGCACTAATTACGCGCAGTATTAAGATACAGCAGCTATAAAGGGAAAAACACTTATATAAGGTTATCCCTGTATATATATAGCGCTCTGGTGTGTGCTGGCAAACTCTCCCTCTGTCTCCCCAAAGGGCTAGTGGGGTCCTGTCCTCTATCAGAGCATTCCCTGTGTGTGTGCTGTATGTCGGTACGTTTGTGTCGACATGTATGAGGAGAAAAATGATGTGGAGACGGAGCAGATTGCCTGTAATAGTGATGTCACCCCCTAGGGGGTCGACACCTGAGTGGATGAACTGTTGGAAGGAATTACGTGACAGTGTCAGCTCTGTATAAAAGACAGTGGTTGACATGAGACAGCCGGCTACTCAGCTTGTGCCTGTCCAGACGTCTCATAGGCCGTCAGGGGCTCTAAAGCGCCCGTTACCTCAGATGGCAGATATAGACGCCGACACGGATACTGACTCCAGTGTCGACGGTGAAGAGACAAATGTGACTTCCAGTAGGGCCACACGTTACATGATTGAGGCAATGAAAAATGTTTTACACATTTCTGATAATACGAGTACCACCAAAAAGGGGTATTATGTTCGGTGTGGAAAAACTACCTGTAGTTTTCCTGAATCTGAGAAATTAAATGAGGTGTGTGATGATGCGTGGGTTTCCCCCGATAACAACTGATAATTTCTAAAATGTTATTGGCATTATATCCTTTCCCGCCAGAGGTTAGGGTGCGTTGGGAAACACCCCCTAGGGTGGATAAAGCGCTCACACGCTTGTAAGGGCTCTACCCTCTCCTGAGATGGCCGCCCTTAAGGATCCTGCTGATAGAAAGCAGGAGGGTATCCTAAAATGTATTTACACACATACTGGTGTTATACTGCAACCAGCAATCGCCTCAGCCTGGATGTGCAGTGCTGGGTTGGCGTGGTCGTATTCCCTGACTGAAAATATTGATACCCTAGATAGGGACAGTATATTTTTGCCTATAGAGCATTTAAAAGATGCATTTCTATATATGTGTGATGCACAGCGGAATATTTGCCGACTGGCATCAAGTCTAAGTGCGTTGTCCATTTCTACCAGTAGAGGGTTATGGACACGACAGTGGTCAGGTGATGAGGATTTCAAACGGCATTTGGAAGTATTGCCTTATTAAGGGGAGGAGTTATTTGGGGTCGGTCTTTCAGACCTGGTGGCCACGGCAACAGCTGGGAAATCCACGTTTGTACCCCAGGTCGCCTCTCAACATGAGAAGACGCCGTATTATCAGGCGCAGTCTTTTCGTGGACAAGCGGGCAAAAGGTTTCTCATTTCTGCCCCGTGACAGAGGGAGAGGAAAAAAGCTGCAGAAATCAGCCAGTTCCCAGGAACAGAAACCCTCTCCCGCCTCTGCCAAGCCCTCAGTATGACGCTGGGGCTTTACAAGCAGAATCAGGCACGGTGGGGGGGCCCGTCTCAATGAATTTCAGCGCGCAGTGGGCTCACTCGCAAGTAGACCCCTGAATCCTTCAGGTGATATCTCAGGGGTACAAATTGGAATTCGAGACGTCTCCCCCTCGCCGTTTCCTAAAGTCGGCTTTACCGATGTCTCCTTCTGACAGGGAGACAGTTTTGGAAGCCATTCACAAGCTGTATTCCCAGCAGGTGATAATCAAGGTACCCCTCCTGCAACAGGGAACGGGGTATTATTCCACACTGTTGTGGTACCGAAGCCGGACGGCTCGGTGAGACCGATTCTAAATCTAAAATCTTTGAACACTTACATACAGAGGTTCAAATTCAAGATTGAGTCACTCAGAGCAGTGATTGCGAACCTGGAAGAAGGGGACTACATGATGTCTCGGGACATCAAGGATGCTTACCTTCATGTCCAAATTTACCCTTCTCACCAAGGGTACCTCAGGTTTATGGTACAGAACTGTCACTATCAGTTCAGACGCTGCCGTATGGATGGTCCACGGCACCCCGGGTCTTTACCAAGATAATGGCCGAAATGATGATATTCCTTCGAAGGAAGGGAATTTTAGTTATCCCTTACTTGGACGATTCCCTGATAAGGGTAAGATCCAGGGAACAGTTGGAGGTCGGTGTAGCACTATCTCAGGTAGTGTTGCGGCAGCACGATTGGATTCTCAATATTCCAAAATCGCAGCTGGTTCCGACGACTCGTCTTCTGTTCCTAGGGATGATCCTGGACACAGTCCAGAAAAAGGTGTTTCTCCCGGAGGAGAAAGCCAGGGAGTTATCCGAGCTAGTCAGGAACCTCCTAAAACCGAGCCAAGTCTCAGTGCATCAATGCACAAGGGTTCTGGGTAAAATGGTGGCTTCCTACGAAGCAATCCCATTCGGCAGATTCCACGCAAGAACTTTCCAGTGGGACCTGCTGGACAAATGGTCCGGGTCGCATCTTCAGATGCATCAGCGGATAACCCTGTCACCAAGAACAAGGGTGTCCCTCCTGTGGTGGTTGCAGAGTGCTCATCTTCTAGAGGGCCGCAGAGTCGGCATTCAGGACTGGGTCCTGGTGACCACGGATGCCAGCCTGCGAGGCTGGGGAGCAGTCACACAGGGAAGGAATTTCCAGGGCTTATGGTCAAGCCTGGAGACATCACTTCACATAAATATCCTGAAGCTAAGGGCCATTTACAATGCTCTAAGCTTAGCAAGACCTCTGCTTCAAGGTCAGCCGGTGTTGATCCAGTCGGACAACATCACGGCAGTCACCCACGTAAACAGACAGGGTGGCACAAGAAGCAGGAGGGCAATGGCAGAAGCTGCAAGGATTCTTCGCTGGGCGGAAAATCATGTGATAGCACTGTCAGCAAATCCGGGAGTGGACAACTGGGAAGCAGACTTCCTCAGCAGACACGACCTCCACCCGGGAGAGTGGGGACTTCACCCAGAAGTCTTTCACATGATTATAAACCGTTGGGAAAAACTCGACAGGTATTGCGCCAGGTCAAGGGACCCTCAGGCAATAGCTGTAGACGCTCTGGTAACACCGTGGGTGTACCAGTCAGTGTATGTGTTCCCTCATCTGCCTCTCATACCCAAGGTACTGAGATTGATAAGATGGAGAGGAGTAAGCACTATATTCGTGGCTCCGGATTGGCCAAGGAGGACTTGGTAACCGGAACTTCAAAAGATGCTCACGGAGGATCCGTGGCCTCTACCTCTAAGAAGGGACCTGCTTCAGCAAGGACCCTGTCTGTTCCAAGACTTACCGCGACTGCGTTTGACGGCATGGCGGTTGAACGCCGGATCCTGAAGGAAAAAAGGCATTCCAGGTGAGGTCATCCCTATCCTGATCAAAGCCAGGAAGGATGTAACCGCAAAACATTATCACCGCATTTGGCGAAAATATGTTGCGTGGTGCGAGGCCAGTAAGGCCCGACGGAGGAAATTCAACTGGGTCGATTCCTACATTTCCTGCAAACAGGAGTGTCTATGGGCCTGAAATTGGGGTCCATTAAGGTTCAAATTTCGGCCCTGTCAATTTTCTTCCAAAAAGAACTAGCTTCAGTCCCTGAAGTTCAGACGTTGTAAAAGGGGTACTGCATATACAGCCTCCTTTTGTGCCTCCAGTGGCACCTTGGGATCTCAATGTAGTTTTTGGGTTCCAAAAAAGTCACATTGGTTTGAACCACTTAAATCTGTGGAGTTAAAATATCTCACATGGAAAGTGGTCATGCTGTTGGCCCTGGCCTGGGCCAGGCGCGTGTCAGAATTGGCGGCTTTATCCTGTAAAAGCCCTTATCTGATTTTCCATTCGGACAGGGCGGAATTGAGGACTCGTCCTCAGTTTCTCCCTAAGATGGTTTCAGCGTTTCACCTGAACCAACCTATTGTGGTGCCTGCGGCTACTAGGGACTTGGAGGACTCCAAGTTGCTAGACGTTGTCAGGGCCCTGAAAATATATGTTTCCAGGACGGCTGGATTCAGAAAATCTGACTCGCTGTTTATCCTGTATGCACCCAACAAGCTGGGTGCTCCTGCTTCTAAGCAGACTATTGCTCGTTGGATTTGTAGTACAATTCAGCTTGCACATTCTGTGGCAGGCCTGCCACAGCCAAAAATCTGTAAATGCCCACTCCACAAGGAAGATGGGCTCATCTTGGGCGGCTGCCCGAGGGGTCTCGGCTTTACAACTTTGCCGAGCAGCTACTTGGTCAGGAGCAAATACGTTTGTAAAATTCTACAAAATTGATACCCTGGCTGAGGAGGACCTGGAGTTCTCTCAATTGGTGCTGCAGAGTCATCCGCACTCTCCCGCCCGTTTGGGAGCTTTGGTATAATCCCCATGGTCCTTTCGGAGTTCCCAGCATCCACTAGGACGTCAGAGAAAATAAGAATTTACTTACCGATAATTCTATTTCTCATAGTCCGTAGTGGATGCTGGGCGCCCATCCCAAGTGCGGATTGTCTGCAATACTTGTACATAGTTACAAAAATCGGGTTATTATTGTTGTGAGCCATCTTTTCAGAGGCTCCTCTGTTATCATGCTGTTAACTGGGTTCAGATCACAGGTTGTACGGTGTGATTGGTGTGGCTGGTATGAGTCTTACCCGGGAATCAAAATCCTTCCTTATTGTGTACGCTCGTCCGGGCACAGTATCCTAACTGAGGCTTGGAGGAGGGTCATGGAGGGAGGAGCCAGTGCACACCAGCTAGTCCTAAAGCTTTTACTTTTGTGCCCAGTCTCCTGCGGAGCCGCTATTCCCCATGGTCCTTTCGGAGTTCCCAGCATCCACTACGGACTATGAGAAATAGAATTATCGGTAAGTAAATTCTTATTTTTTCTTCTGCGCATGCATCTAAGTTGCACTTGACTTGCGTTCAGATAGCGTGCACACAGAATCGGAGTTGCTATTGAGGCGCATGGGAGACGCACCATCTCAAAAATGTTTTTAAAATGTATTGGGTGTTCCTGGGTGGTGACAGGGAAGTGTGTGTGTTTTCCTGTGGGGGCCAGTGTGTTATTTTTTTTCATGTGGGGGTCAATGTATGTGTTTTTTTCCTATTGGGGTCAGTGTGTGTTGTTTTTTTTTTTCCTGTGGGGGCACTGTGTGTGTTATTTTCCTATTTGAGCTAGTGTGTGTGTGTGTGTGTGTGTGTGTGTGTGTGTATTTTCCTGTTTGGGACAATGTGTGTTTGTTTTTATCTCTATGGGGGACAGTGTGTGTTTGTTTTTCTTATGGGGGCCATTGTGTGTGTTTTTTTCCTGGGGGGGGGGGGGGGGGGCAGCAAAGTGTGTGTATTGTTTTTCCTGTGGGGGCCAATTTTTTGTCTTGTTTCCCAGTACATGGGTATGAGTGCTGTTTTGATACAGTATGCGATGCACTTGGAACTCCTTTCTGACACATAAGATGATAATGTGTACTGCGGATAAGATGAAATGTGACTGTGGCCTGTAATCCAATGATGTGCAAGGTAAATTATGTCGGCGTGTACAAGGGCAGGTATCATTTATATTAATTGTCATTCTGGTGACTGAGCTACAGGTCATTTCCTCCGCATATGGGCAGGAGAACATTGCTGATTATAGCCCTGTGTGTATCCCCAGGCCTGGGTCACTGACAAATTAATAATCTGGGAGCGGTAATAGCCGCGCCAGTATGGAGGCGCAGTGGGAGAATTGTGTCTTCTTATTACACCAGCATTCAGTTATATTTGTCACATACGGACCTGTCCCCAGCAGCCTTTATGTGTCATCTGTTTCATTTAATATTGTAATCCAGAGACGTCATGGATGACATATTACAGTCCTAATCACACCCAATATGATTGTATGACGGACTGTCGCACTGTCATTGTGAAATGGACTTTATGGAAACAGTGGCAAACCTGGGGGAAGGGAACCATCTTTTTCTCTGAGATTATATACCCCAACCTCTTCCTGTTCCTACCATCCTGATGGTACCACATAAGCACAGGCTCATTGGGTGGTGTAAGACTTCCTTAAATAAGAGGTTTCGTAAGTAGGTTGCAGAATTGTACCGTGAACGCTCTTCTCAGTGATTGGTCAGTAGGTCACAAGCTTCCTGTTAATGTTTTTTTTTTTTTTTTTTTAGTTTCAAACTTTTACCACTCTTGCTCTCGCTTACCTGGAAGCGGCTACTGGTTCTCCCTATCTAGTACTGTACATACTCTGGGTCCTGGGGCTGGGTGGCCGGTCTCATGGCTGGTGCCTGTTGGTGGTATGGGCAGTGCTGCCACCCGGTGGTAAGTTTCGCATCTCATTCACTGTTAAAGGCGGGCTCTGCCAATGCTTTTCTATATGAAATGGATGAAGTTGACTGGCCTGTGTGCTGTTTTCTCATGCCAGTGTAGTTTATACCCAGTATTCTCTGCCTCGGTTTGCTTTGATTGGAGATGGCTGTGAGGGGGTTAATACCCTATTGTCTTATTACTCCAAGTAATAACCAAAGTAAATCAGACCAACAAAAGTCTACATCTACAGGACCAGTAACATAAACACTTTATTGAGAACCCTGTGCTGCGTATGACTTTCCCTTTCTCCTAATCCCCTGTAACGCACTGTCCTCTCGTACATGTAGTGATGCCTTCCTGTGGTACGTTGCAGTGCTGGCCACCTTCCAGTATGTGGTGGGCCGCAGGTTGTAAGACTGTTATTATCATGCAGGCGCTGCGTTGAAGCACCAAACTGTTATTCTGCTGCTGCAGTGTCACCCACTCTACAATACAACATCCACAACCGTTCACGGTGTGTAATAAACCTGTAGGCTCTTTTGGCGTGTGCCACACATGTACTCATCAGCATTTTGAGTACAGAATGACAGATGGCTCATCTGACTGTGTAGATGATTACTGCTTCTCCTCCGTACGCTCTTTGTATCTGTTTACTCCCAGAACTGCACTTTATTTGAAGGCAATAAAGAGTTTAATTACTGCAACCAGACCACAGTATGCCTGTGAGGCTGTCCGTGGTCTGCTCAATTACTATTGATGTTTGCAGACCATTCTCCCAGAGGTGCTCTCCTGTTCTGTCTGCATTGCAAACAGGACCAGCGACAGAGATCATGGGTTCCGGTACACAAATGTTTATTTGTGCCCCCCTTCCCCCCCAATCTCCGTGTCCCCTGGCAGGTACAGGCCAGTCTGCATGAGAGTCTTCCTGACCTATATGTGGTTTCTCTGCAACGTGGAACTTCTAAAGAACGCTTCCCCCCTGCGCAGATGGTAACTTCAGTCCATATTCACTATTCATGTAGCAGATACACGTGGTCCGGAAGATGACTGTTTGAGTAGGAATATAACCAATGGCATTTGTCATGCAGAGAAATACAAGCAGGTTCTTATCCATCTTGCAATACCATCAGGGAGGCGTCTAATTGGCTCCTGATTTATTCTGCAGCAGGACAACGACCCCAAACGTAATTCCAATGTCATTAAGAACTATCTTCAGCGTAAATAAGAACAAGGAGTCCTGGCAGTGATGATATGGCCCCCACAGAGCACTGATCTCAACTTCATCGAGTCTGTCTGGGATTTCATGAAGAGACAGAATGATTTGAGCAAGCCTACATCCACAGATCTGTGGTTAGTTCTCCAAGATGTTTGGAACAACCTCCCTGCCGAGTTCCTTCAAAAACTGTGTGCAACTGTACCTAGGAGAATTGATGCTGTTTTGAAAGCAAAGGGTGGTCACACCAAATACTGATTTGATTTGGATGTTTCTTCCGGTCATTCACTTTGCATTTTGTTAATTGATAAAAATAATCTATTTTATTTCTAGTTTTTGAAAGCATTCTTACTTTGCAGCATTTTTTTCCACACCTGCCTAAAACTTTTGCACACTTCTGTATATATATATATATATTTTTTCTCAATTAGTGTCTGGCGCATCCTTTGAAGTACCCGTTGTCCGAATTCCTCTTCATTACAAGCCTCGGAACGTGCTCCGTAGTGCTCTAAGTAGGGGTACTTTCATTTTACCAGCACTGTGGGGCAGATTTATTAAGCCTGGTGAAGTGATAAAGCAGAAGGTGATAATGCACCAGCCAATCAGCTCCTCATTGTCATTTTTCAAACCGAGCCTGTAACATGGAAGTTAGGAGCTGATTGGCTGGTGCGTTATCACCTTCCACTTTATCACTTCACCAGGCTTAATAAATCTGCCCCTATGTTTTGTATCCCTCATGTATCTGCGTTTTTTGTCAGTTATCTGTAAATTTAAAAGAATGGGGCAGATGTATTAACCTGGAGAAGGGATAAATCAGTGATAAGTGGAAGGTGACAACGCGCCAGCCAGTTATTACGGATTTGAAAAAATAAGATTTTACTTACCGATAAATCTATTTCTCGGAGTCCGTAGTGGATGCTGGGGTTCCTGAAAGGACCATGGGGAATAGCGGCTCCGCAGGAGACAGGGCACAAAAAGTAAAGCTTTACCGATCAGGTGGTGTGCACTGGCTCCTCCCCCTATGACCCTCCTCCAGACTCCAGTTAGGTACTGTGCCCGGACGAGCGTACACAATAAGGGAGGATTTTGAATCCCGGGTAAGACTCATACCAGCCACACCAATCACACCGTACAACTTGTGATCTAAACCCAGTTAACAGTATGATAACAGCGGAGCCTCTGAAAGATGGCTTCCTTTAACAATAACCCGAATTAGTTAACAATAACTATGTACAACTTATGCAGATAATCCGCACTTGGGATGGGCGCCCAGCATCCACTACGGACTCCGAGAAATAGATTTATCGGTAAGTAAAATCTTATTTTCTCTATCGTCCTAGTGGATGCTGGGGTTCCTGAAAGGACCATGGGGATTATACCAAAGCTCCCAAACGGGCGGGAGAGTGCGGATGACTCTGCAGCACCGAATGAGAGAACTCCAGGTCCTCCTTAGCCAGAGTATCAAATTTGTAAAATTTTACAAACGTGTTCTCCCCTGACCACGTAGCTGCTCGGCAAAGTTGTAATGCCGAGACCCCTCGGGCAGCCGCCCAAGATGAGCCCACCTTCCTTGTGGAGTGGGCCTTTACAGATTTAGGCTGTGGCAAGCCTGCCACAGAATGTGCAAGTTGGATTGTGCTACAGATCCAACGAGCAATCGTCTGCTTAGACGCAGGAGCACCCATCTTGTTGGGTGCATACAATATAAACAACGAGTCAGATTTTCTGACTCCAGCTGTCCTTGCAATATATATTTTTAATGCTCTGACAACGTCCAGTAACTTGGAGTCCTCCAAGTCACTTGTAGCCGCAGGCACTACAATAGGCTGGTTCAGATGAAATGCTGACACCACCTTAGGGAGAAAATGCGGACGAGTTCGCAGTTCTGCCCTGTCCGAATGGAAAATCAGATATGGGCTTTTGTAAGATAAAGCTGCCAATTCTGACACTCTCCTGGCAGAAGCCAGGGCTAGAAGCATGGTCACTTTCCATGTGAGATATTTCAAATCCACCTTTTTTAGTGGTTCAAACCAATGAGATTTTAGGAAGTCCAAAACCACATTTAGATCCCACGGTGCCACTGGAGGCACCACAGGAGGCTGTATATGCAGCACTCCCTTAACAAAGGTCTGGACTTCAGGGACTGAAGCCAATTCTTTTTGAAAGAAAATCGACAGGGCCGAAATTTGAACCTTAATAGATCCCAATTTGAGACCCATTGACAATCCTGATTGCAGGAAATGTAGGAATCGACCCAGTTGAAATTCCTCCATCGGAGCACTCCGATCTTCGCACCACGCAACATATTTTCGCCAAATTCGGTGATAATGTTGCACGGTTACTTCCTTCCTTGCTTTAATCAAAGTAGGAATGACTTCTTCCGGCATGCCTCTTTCCTTTAGGATCCGGCGTTCAACCGCCATGCCGTCAAACGCAGCCGCGGTAAGTCTTGAAACAGACAGGGACCCTGCTGAAGCAAGTCCCTCCTTAGAGGTAGAGGCCACGGATCTTCCGTGATCATCTCTTGAAGTTCCGGGTACCAAGTCCTCCTTGGCCAATCCGGAACCACTAGTATCGTTCTTACGCCTCTTTGCCGTATAATTCTCAATACTTTTGGTATGAGAGGCAGAGGAGGAAACACATACACCGACTGGTACACCCAAGGCGTTACCAGCGCGTCCACAGCTATTGCCTGCGGATCTCTTGACCTGGCGCAATACCTGTCCAGTTTTTTGTTGAGGCGAGACGCCATCATGTCCACCATTGGTCTTTCCCAACGGGTTACCAGCATGTGGAAGACTTCTGGATGAAGTCCCCACTCTCCCGGGTGAAGATCGTGTCTGCTGAGGAAGTCTGCTTCCCAGTTGTCCACTCCCGGGATGAACACTGCTGACAGTGCTATCACATGATTCTCTGCCCAGCGAAGAATCCTTGCAGCTTCTGCCATTGCCCTCCTGCTTCTTGTGCCGCCCTGTCTGTTCACATGGGCGACTGCCGTGATGTTGTCCGACTGGATCAATACCGGTTTTCCCTGAAGCAGAGGTTCTGCCTGGTTTAGAGCATTGTATATTGCTCTTAGTTCCAGAATGTTTATGTGAAGAGACGTTTCCAGGCTCGTCCATACTCCCTGGAAGTTTCTTCCTTGTGTGACTGCTCCCCAGCCTCTCAGGCTGGCGTCCGTGGTCACCAGGATCCAATCCTGTATGCCGAATCTGCGGCCCTCCAATAGATGAGCACTCTGCAACCACCACAGAAGAGACACCCTTGTCCTTGGAGACAGGGTTATCCGTAGGTGCATCTGAAGATGCGACCCTGACCATTTGTCCAACAGATCCCTTTGGAAAATTCTTGCGTGGAATCTGCCGAATGGAATCGCTTCGTAAGAAGCCACCATTTTTCCCAGGACTCTTGTGCATTGATGTACAGACACCTTTCCTGGTTTTAGGAGGTTCCTGACAAGCTCGGATAACTCCTTGGCTTTTTCCTCCGGGAGAAAAACCTTTTTCTGAACCGTGTCCAGAATCATCCCTAGGAACAGCAGACGAGTTGTCGGCATTAACTGGGATTTTGGAATATTCAGAATCCACCCGTGCTGTTTTAGCACTTCTTGAGACAGTGCTAATCCCATCTCTAGCTGTTCTCTGGACCTCGCCCTTATTAGGAGATCGTCCAAGTATGGGATAATTAATACGCCTTTTCTTCGAAGAAGAATCATCATCTCGGCCATTACCTTTGTAAAGATCCGAGGTGCCGTGGACAATCCGAACGGCAGCGTCTGAAACTGATAGTGACAGTTTTGTACAACGAACCTGAGGTACCCCTGGTGTGAGGGGTAAATTGGAACGTGGAGATACGCATCCTTGAAGTCCAAGGATACCATAAAGTTCCCCTCTTCCAGGTTCGCTATCACTGCTCTGAGTGACTCCATTTTGAACTTGAACTTCTTTATGTACAGGTTCAAGGACTTCAGATTTAGAATAGGCCTTACCGAGCCATCCGGCTTCGGTACCACAAAAAGAGTGGAATAGTACCCCTTCCCTTGTTGCAGAAGAGGTACCTTGACTATCACCTGCTGAGAGTACAGCTTGTGAATGGCTTCCAACACCGTCTCCCTTTCGGAGGGGGACGTTGGTAAAGCAGACCTCAGGAAACGGCGAGGTGGATCTGTCTCTAATTCCAACCTGTATCCCTGAGATATTATCTGCAGGATCCAGGGATCTACTTGCGAGTGAGCCCACTGCGCGCTGTAATTTTTGAGACGACCGCCCACCGTCCCCGAGTCCGCTTGAGAAGCCCCAGCGTCATGCTGAGGCTTTTGTAGAAGCCGGGGAGGGCTTCTGATCCTGGGAAGGAGCTGCGTGTTGCTGTCTCTTCCCTCGACCTTTGCCTCGTGGCAAATATGAATAGCCCTTTGCTCTCTTATTTTTAAAGGAACGAAAGGGCTGCGGTTGAAAAGTCGGTGCCTTTTTCTGTTGGGGAGTGACTTGAGGTAGAAAGGTGGATTTCCCGGCTGTAGCCGTGGCCACCAAATCTGATAGACCGACTCCAAATAACTCCTCCCCCTTATACGGCAAAACTTCCATATGCCGTTTTGAATCCGCATCGCCTGTCCACTGTCGCGTCCATAAAGCTCTTCTGGCCGAAATGGACATAGCACTTACCCGTGATGCCAGTGTGCATATATCCCTCTGTGCATCACGCATATAAAGAAATGCATCCTTTATTTGTTCTAACGACAGTAGAATATTGTCCCTGTCCAGGGTATCAATATTTTCAATCAGGGATTCTGACCAAACTACCCCCGCACTGCCCATCCAGGCAGTTGCTACAGCTGGTCGTAGTATAACACCTGCATGTGTGTATATACTTTTTTGGATATTTTCCATCCTCCTATCTGATGGATCTTTAAGTGCGGCCGTCTCAGGAGAGGGTAACGCCACTTGTTTAGATAAGCGTGTTAGCGCCTTGTCCACCCTAGGAGGTGTTTCCCAGCGCTCCCTAACCTCTGGCGGGAAAGGGTATAATGCCAATAATTTCTTTGAAATTATCAGCTTTTTATCAGGGGCAACCCACGCTTCATTACACACGTCATTTAGTTCTTCTGATTCAGGAAAAACTATAGGTAGTTTTTTCATACCCCACATAATACCCTGTTTAGTGGTACCTGTAGTATCAGCTAAATGTAACGCCTCCTTCATTGCCAAAATCATATAACGTGTGGCCCTACTGGAAAATACGGTTGATTCGTCACCGTCACCACTGGAGTCATCGCCTGTGTCTGGGTCTGTGTCGACCGACTGAGGCAAAGGGCGTTTCACAGCCCCTGACGGTGTTTGAGTCGCCTGGACAGGCACTAATTGATTGTCCGGCCGTCTCATGTCGTCAAACGACTGCTTTAGCGTGTTGACACTATCCCGTAGTTCCATAAATAAAGGCATCCATTCTGGTGTCGACCCCCTAGGAGGTGACATCCCCATATTTGGCAATTGCTCCGCCTCCACACCAATATCGTCCTCATACATGTCGACACACACGTACCGACACACAGCAGACACACAGGGAATGCTCCTAATGAAGACAGGACCCACTAGCCCTTTGGGGAGACAGAGGGAGAGTTTGCCAGCACACACCAAAAGCGCTATATATATATCAGGGATAGCCTTATAATAAGTGCTCCCCTATAGCTGCTTTGTTATATAAAAATATCGCCATAAATTTGCCCCCCCTCTCTGTTTTACCCTGTTTCTGTAGTGCAGTGCAGGGGAGAGACCTGGGAGCCGTCCTGACCAGCGGAGCTGTGAGAGGAAATGGCGCCGTGTGCTGAGGAGATAGGCCCCGCCCCTTTTCCGGCGGGCTCGTCTCCCGCTATTTTGAGAAATCAGGCAGGGGTTAAATATCTCCATATAGCCTCTAGGGCTATATGTGAGGTATTTTTAGCCTTTATAGGTACTCATTTTGCCTCCCAGGGCGCCCCCCTCCCAGCGCCCTGCACCCTCAGTGACTGCCGTGTGAAGTGTGCTGAGAGGAAAATGGCGCACAGCTGCAGTGCTGTGTGCTACCTTTAGAAGACTGCAGGAGTCTTCAGCCGCCGATTCTGGACCTCTTCTGTCTTCAGCATCTGCAAGGGGGCCGGCGGCGCGGCTCCGGTGACCATCCAGGCTGTACCTGTGATCGTCCCTCTGGAGCTTGATGTCCAGTAGCCAAGAAGCCAATCCATCCTGCACGCAGGTGAGTTGACTCCTTCTCCCCTCAGTCCCTCGCTGCAGTGATCCTGTTGCCAGCAGGAATCACTGTAACATAAAAAACCTAGCTAAACTTTCTCTAAGCAGCTCTTTAGGAGAGCCACCTAGATTGCACCCTTCTCGGCCGGGCACAAAAATCTAACTGGAGTCTGGAGGAGGGTCATAGGGGGAGGAGCCAGTGCACACCACCTGATCGGTAAAGCTTTACTTTTTGTGCCCTGTCTCCTGCGGAGCCGCTATTCCCCATGGTCCTTTCAGGAACCCCAGCATCCACTAGGACGATAGAGAAATGACAGTTAGGAACTGATTGGCTGGCGCATTATCACCTTCCACTTATCACCGCTTTGTCCCTTCTCCAGGCTTATTACATCCGCCCCACTATTCCCTATGTCTCGTACAGCTCCTCCTTATGCCTGAGAGATGACTTGCCATGAAAATGAGATTTCCCTGAAGCCGGTGACTCTTCTGCATTGCATCGTTGGCATATTGTTACTTGGGACTGTAGCTTGGAAATGTCACTGTCCGTCTTTGAGTGCTTGCCCCTGTAGCCTTTCCCATGCTGACCTGCACGGAGGAGACCAAACGGAACTGCATCAGGCTGGCTGCAGGCTATTTGCTCTGCGTCAGCACAAGACTATGGTATCCCAGCGGATGGAGCGCTGAGTCAGCGGAACATTAGCGGGCTGTTCCCCTTTCCCAGGAGATCACTGGCATATTGCATGGTCTGTTTTAAAATAGAAAATACATTGCTATGCAAAGTCGCACCTTACTCATAGCCTGATATTGGGTCTAATTAACTTGGTCTATACGTTTATCTGTCATTGCTCATACAGCGCAGACTCTGGGCTCTGTGTGCCTCTATATAAGTATAAGGTACTAGTGAGTCAGCAATATGTACGTTATCACCCGTCGCCATGGAGATGCGTCATCGTATGAATCATATTTGTGCTAAGCACCCTACGGAGTATTGGAAAATCGCATGATGTAATGTTTACTTCTCATCTGCAGGTCTCCGGTGCAAATTGTGCTTGTAGCTAGCTTTATATTATTGCACACTGCGGTTTCATTACTACCCTTTAGAGACATTCATTCCCGAATAGATGGCAGTGTAACAGTGGCTAGAACCAGGCATCAATCTGCGGTCTCCCAATGACACATCCTGTCTGCGGCTAGCTTAGTAACACTCTCTGCACTCTGTGCAATGGTTCTAAGCAGTTTACAGAACTGTAGCAGGAATAAATAAAGCATTCCAGTCACATGTATATTCACATATAGGGGTCTATTCATGAAGCAGTGAAAAGAGTGGAGAAGATGCCCACGGCAACCAATCAGCTGCTCCGTACAATTGTATAGTATGCAAATTGTAACTTCAATGCTGATTGGCTGCCA
The DNA here is from genome assembly GCF_028390025.1 of Pseudophryne corroboree. Taxonomy (NCBI): domain Eukaryota; kingdom Metazoa; phylum Chordata; class Amphibia; order Anura; family Myobatrachidae; genus Pseudophryne; species Pseudophryne corroboree. The sequence continues at coordinate 85,549,098 of NC_086447.1, read as the reverse complement.
TGGGCGACTTCTCCACTGGCTCACTTCTCCACACTTTTCACTGCTTCATGAATAGACCCCTTAAAGCCATTTAATGAAAATTGCTGCAGAAATGAAAGCGTAAGCGCAGAGCCAGTAGCGCAGGTTTTTGGAGCCTACTGTGGTCAGATTGTAAATGATCACCTGCACCCACATTATTTATTACACCAGTTTTGTTTTGTGTTTTTTTTATTTTTTGTTTGTTTTTTAACGCAACCCTCAGTATATTTAAGGTGTCAGCTGATTGGTCAGCACACAGTCAGGTCAGATTCTAGTAGGGACTAATGATCCCTGTAACTGCTGGATTCAGTCCTTACTCACTGTTCATATTATTTATGGTCTATACATTTGATTTATACTGACTATTTCATACTAGGTGATTCATCACACCCTATGTGCGCTCTTCACACCGTCGCAAGTGGCTACGCACCCTTAACCTTTGCACGACCTTGTGGCGTGCAATATTTTTATTATATGGAGTATTACCTCCAATCATAATTTTGTGAGTGGTAAAATATTGCACGGACAAAGGGCGATGTGGAAGCACCTATACTCACAGAAGGTCAGTGTGTGTGTGGGGGGGGGGGCGGGCTTGGAAAGGGGGTGGGTGCAGTGAGGTGGAGGTGCCTCTCTGTGCCGCTGATCACCCGCGGATGGGGTCTATAGATGCTGCGGGTGGGGGACGGGTGGCTGCGGGGGGGCCGCGGATGGGAGAGGGGGTCCGAAGGTGCTGTGGGTGGAGGAGGGGTGGGTGCAGAGGGGGTGCTGCGGATGGGGGAGGGGGTTGGGAGGTGTTGCAGGTGTGGGAGGGACTGACATGTGGGGCGGACTAGTGCTGGGCGTCCCCCCGCATGTCTGAGTTCATGATCAAGTTTAGCACAGCTGCAATCAACTCTGAATGACCCCCTATGTACGTGTGATTTATCCTAAGTAACCCATTGTACATGTAACTTACTACACTAAGAGGGTGATTCCGAGTTGTTCGCTCGCTAGCTGCTTTTAGCAGCATTGCACACGCTAAGCCGCCGCCCTCTGGGAGTGAATCTTAGCTTAGCAGAATTGCGAACGAAAGATTAGCAGATTTGCGAATAGACAGTTCTTAGCAGTTTCTGAGTAGCTCGAGACTTACTCACAAATAGCGATCAGTTCAGTCAGTTTCGTTCCTGGGCCCTCATTCCGAGTTGTTCGCTCGCAAGCTGCTTTTAGCAGCTTTGCACACGCTAAGCCGCCGCCCTCTGGGAGTGAATCTTAGCTTAGCAGAATTGCGAACGAAAGATTAGCAGATTTGCGAATAGACAGTTCTTAGCAGTTTCTGAGTAGCTCGAGACTTACTCACAAATAGCGATCAGTTCAGTCAGTTTCGTTCCTGGGCCCTCATTCCGAGTTGTTCGCTCGCAAGCTGCTTTTAGCAGCTTTGCACACGCTAAGCCGCCGCCTACTGGGAGTGAATCTTAGCATAGTAGATTTGCGAACGAAAGATTAGCAGAATTGCGAATAGACAGTTCTTAGCAGTTTCTGAGTAGCTCCAGTCTTACTCTGCCACTGCGATCAGTTCAGTCAGTTTCGTTCCTGGTTTGACGTCACAAACACACCCAGCGTTCACCCAGACACTCCCCCGTTTCTTCAGACACTCCCGCGTTTTTCCCAGAAACGGCAGCGTTTTTTCGCACACACTCATAAAACGGCCAGTTTCCGCCCAGAAACACCCACTTCCTGACAATCACATTACAATCACCAGAACGAAGAAAAAACCTTGTAATGCCGTGAGTAAAATACCTAACTTAATAGCAAATTTACTTGGCGCAGTCGCACTGCGGACATTGCGCATGTGCATTAGCGACTAATCGCTCCATTGCGGAAAAAAAATAACGAGCGATCAACTCTGAATGACCACCCTGGTTTGACGTCACAAACACACCCAGCGTTCAGCCAGCCACTCCCCCGTTTCTCCAGACACTCCCGCGTTTTTCCCTGAAACGCCTGCGTTTTTCCGCACACTCCCAGAAAACGGACAGTTTCCGCCCAGAAACACCCACTTCCTGTCAATCACACTACGATCACCAGAACGATGAAAAAACTTAGTTACGCCGTGAGTAAAATACCAAACTTTTGTGCTGATTTACTTGGCGCAGGCGCACTGCGAACATTGCGCATGCGCAGTTTGCGACTAATCGCTCCGTAGCGATAAAAAATAACGAGCGAACAACTCGGAATGACCCCCTAAGGCCTGCATTCAGATGTGGCTGGGGTAGCTTACATAGAAGCAGCATCGATGGCACTAATATGGTAATGCAGCAGGGTGCCTTACGCCTCCTGCTGCATTACTTATCCAAACTGCGTATCGGAGCATCTCCAACACCATCGGCCGGCTGCATGTCCCAAAAACGGTTGCGACTAGCCTGTGTTTTTGCCACCACTCCTTGTTACCTCCCCCAAACGGCCTCTGTCCGTAAATCACTTCGTGATAGTCCTCGCTACAACTGTCTTGGCTAATGAATCGCCCGGCGCAGCTGTGCCGCATGCGTAGATTGTCGACCAGCACTCAACTGCGCAAACATCGGCACTGCGTCCGTGCAGAGTGACTTAGAGAGGCCCATGGGAGGATCTGCTGCGCATATCACTCATACTACACAATGAGGCGGAACTAGCGGCTGATGGGCCAGCCATCGCGACTGCGAATCCGTATGGTACGCAGCAGATCTGTGGAAATACTCACCAGTGGGGATTTGTATTGAGACGGACACAGCCAGCGTCACTAATCCGCCGCTTGCATACAAAGACACAGCAATGGACGCACATCGAATTGGTGAGCAACCCCATGATCACTCAGAAACACTGTCAGCAGTCAGGTGCCGGGGTGTGTACAGCTGCGCGCAAATGTGCAATCACGTCCCCCAAACAGTCACAGCACGCCTGCATTTTACTCGCCACACTGTGCCTTTATTTATGCCCTATTATAGTTACATCCCTGATTATATCCCTACGCTGATCTGTGGATAATGGAGGTTATTCCGAGTTGATCGTAGCTGTGCTAAATTTAGCACAGCTACGATCATTCACACTGACATGCGGGGGGACGCCCTACACAGAGCTAGCCTGCCCCGCATGTCAGTGCCGCCCCTCCCTCCCCCCCACAGAAGTGCAAACGCATCGCACAGCGGCAATGCCTTTGCACTTCAAGAGTAGCTCCCAGCCAGCGCAGCTTTAGCGTGCTGGCCGGGAGCTACTCATTGCTCCCCGGCCCGCAGCGGCTGCATGTGACGTCATGCAGCCGCTGCGGCCTGCCCCCCGTTCGTGGCCGGACCACTCCCACAAAACGACGGCCAAACGCCGCTGTTACACCCCCTCCTGCCAAGCGATCGCCTCTGCCTATCAATCAGCATGCGCAGTAGGGACCCGTTCGCTCGGCTGAGACAAAAAGCAGCGAGCGAATGGGTCAGCATGACCCCCAATATGTACTGTGTACGTGGTCGGACTAGCTTCATGTTGTATGAAACCCTCTCATATAGCCTCCTCTACTAATTATACACACTGCTGCCATATTACCCTTCAGTATACACAGCACCCCCAAAGAACCACTCAGTATTCACAAACCCCCCTATAATACCACTCTGTATGCACAGCCCCCTCCCCTATATTACCCCAAGTACACACAGTACCCCCATATAACACTGTAGTATACATAGTCCCCCTTCCCCTATATTACCCCAGTACATACAGTACCCCCTTATAACACTCCAGTATACATAGTCCTCCTTCCCCTATATTACTCCCAGTACACACAGTACCCCCATATAACACTGTAGTATACATAGTCCCCCTTCCCCTATATTACCCCAGTACACACAGTACCCCCATATAACACTCCAGTATACATAGTCCTCCTTCCCCTATATTACTCCCAGTACACACAGTACCCCCATATAACACTCCAGTATACATAGTCCTCCTTCCCCTATATTACTCCCAGTACACACAGTACCCCCATATAACACTCCAGTATGCATAAGTCCCCCTTCCCCTATATTATTCCCAGAACACACAGTACCCCCATATAACACTCCAGTATGTATAGCCCCCCTTCCCCTTTATTACCCCAGTACATACAGCGCCCCCGTATTACACTCCAGTATGTATAGCCCCCCTCCCCATATTATCACCAGGGGTTCGGTAGGAAATACCGCTGATCGTCATCCCAACAATGAAGATCCCGACGTCTGAGGGGGATAGGTATTTTTACCCCTCCCCTAACCGTCCAGGGGTGGCGTCTAGGGCTAACCCACCCCTCTAGTGCCTAACCCTAACCCCCGCTAGTGTGTAACCTTCCCCCCTCCCGGGGGCCCAAACCCTAACAGGTGCCACAAAACTTACCTTCAGGCTGTCTGTGTTTCCGGTGCCAGTCTCCCGAGTGGTGTTGGGATTTCGGCGTCGGTCACATGACCACCGGCACCCCAACCACCAGGATGCTGAACACATACCATCCCCAGTACACACAACACCTCCATGCTACCAGGAAAGTAGGGGTGGCCACCAGCAGAGAAATGCATGGGATCCGGGGACCTGCAGTGCGATTGCACGGAACACCGATGGCAGAAACCTTTGAAGGTATAGTATTGAATGATTTCATACCATCGATGGTTCTTGTGTTTGATGGCAACCGTTGATAGGAAACACACCGATTGCCATCCGCATGGGAAAGTGTGGTGAGGAGAGGCAGCACAGTGACTGGAGGAGCAGAAAGAGGAGTGCTGGGCTGATACCCACAGCCTACGCTGAGCCTGGTGACAGGATGGCTGGTCCCTGGGTAGGGGGAACCACCCACTGTAGTATGAAGCAATGTCAGATGGACCAATGTGTGTGGTGCCATGGCTGCCAGCCGGGTCATGTGCTTTAGTTTACTGGTGGCACAGCTGTTAGCAGACCAGCTCCACTGCCGGTTATTCTACCCCTGCAGTAAGCTCCTGCGCATGAACGCCGCACAGTAGGAGCTGTGCCCCAATTGTGGCAGCTGTGAATTGACCTGCGGGGCAGTGATGGGTGGGGGAGAGACAGGGGGATGTTCCTACTTCCCGGCGGCCCGATCCACCCCTGCCTATGATTACACCTGTGATTTGCGCAAATATCTGGCCGGTTCCTGGCGCGCAAGACCAGTAGTTGTGCAGTTATTGTTCTGTTTTACCTTGTTAGCAGCTGGTGTGGGATGCAGATCCATTAAATGACTTCATAATAGAATTATGCACAATGGGAAGGCGTATTCATCTGACTGCTGCTTACAAAGAGCAGCAGGATGATTCTCTCTGGATAAAAGCTCCTCCGAGACTGCAGATTTCATTGGGAAAATACAGGTAATGTGACATTTAGCTGTCAGCCAGAGCGCAGGCAGGGAGGTGATTTACTTGCAGTGCTAAGGGGTAATTCTCATTGTGTCTCTATAACCACTAAGCCGCTTGTAACCATCAGAGACCAATTGGCCGGTGGTGCTGGCTGGCAGTTCTGACGTCAGCTTGTGGCTGAGAAATTAGCTTGAGCCCTGGAGGCCAGCGGCGTAAGGAGGAATCAGATAATTTTCTCTTGTAAAGCAGCCCAGCTTGCTGCACCATAATCTCCTGTAGTCACTATGTTCTTCACTGAGCCTCACTCCCCCTCCTGAGAGCATCAGGCTCTGTTTAACCCATTGCAACAACTCTGTAACAAGTGGCGTAGCCGACAGGATGCAAATGACTAATTTCCCTACTGATGACGCGACTCCGCAGTAGGCAGTGTGGTACCATTGTCACCAGCTGTTCCTAATTTCCGGTGTGGACAATCCCAGGTTTTAAAGATTTATCCCAAATAAAATGACCCAGTTTTTAAGTCGTGAACCACTGAACGATAATCCTTATTTTTCTTCATGTTATGTACATTTTATTCTGTCCGTTTTTATTCTCTAGGTTTTAGAAGTTCATATTTATAAAAAATGAACCAAATAGCAGTATCCTCACTTAATATCATTTATATAGTTGTACGTTGTACAGAGAATTTTTGTCAATCACATCAATTAACTAACTTAATTTTGACTATCTTAAAAGTATTTGTGTGTTGGTACAGCTAGACTGTAAGCTCCAATGGGGCATGGACTGTGTGGTGAATGATGTAACATACGCTGCAATGTGCTGCCTACAAGGTTGGTTCTATAGGCGTGTGTGTGTGTGTGTGGGGACAGAGGCCCTAATAATGTGATATATGCAAACCCCATGGTTTATTTACACCTGTGAGAGATCGCTGGTGGTGCACCCTAAACCGCAGCATTAGTGACATGCTTCAGGACCGTTTCTCAAAATGGAGGTGTGTCGCATCCATTTTGTGGGAGTGCTGAGGACAGTGTCTATGCCTGCAACTAGCTGTAACAGATATAGTCAAAAGGTTGACAGTAACAGTGTTGACATTCATAATGTTGACATTGTCAGGATATCAACATTAGAGTTATGTTACAGAGGGGGGAAGGATTAGTGTAAGGTTGCAGGGGGAGGTTCAGGTTAGGCTGTGTGGAAATCTTAGGATTAGGCCGTGGGGGGGGGGGGTTAGGGTTAGGCTGCAGAGGGGGAGGTTAGGGTTAGGCTATGGGAGGAGTTTAGGGTTAGGATGCGGGGAGAGGTTAGGGTTAGGCTGCGGGGAGAGGTTAAGGTTAGGCTGCGGAGGGAGGTTAGGGAGAGGTTAGGATTACGCTAAGGGGAGAGGTTAGGGTTAGGCTGCGGGGGGAGGTTAGGAAGAGGGTTAGGGTTATGTTGCGGGAGGGTTAGGGTTGGGCACCCCTACATGTGCACTGGCTGTACCCCCCTGATGGCAGCCCTGGTAATAGAACATTGTGCCAATGTATAATCTGTATTACGTACACATTGAGGCACGCTGGGCCTTTATTTGTACTTAAAATTGGGATTTGTACAAAGTTTTGTGTGTGTGTGTGTGGGGGGTGGGGGGGTCTCACTTATGTATTCCTGATGTGTTTTTGTAGTGACTACGAAGAACATTGGTCTTCAAACAGATCCACGTGTCAGATTTGCACTTTGAATAATGATGTCACCTACAGTATATATCTGACATATGTATGCACAGGGAATATTAAGGCTGTCTTGTTATACTGTATCATGATGGCTTCCCAGCTCCGCTATATAATGATCCTCTTCCCTGACTCCCATCTCCGTGTCTTGTAGCAGTTGCTCACGTTCTGCTCCTTCTGTATTTTCTTAATGAGAAGCTGCTATGGGTCAGAGCCATTTACAAGTACAAAGACTAAATCAAATGTTCCAGGATTCCTTTGAGTGGCAGAAAGCAATTTGCCTTACTGACAACAGGCTAATTATGTGGCTGCGCTGAAATGAAACTCACAATAGAGATGTCTGCTTTCAGTACTACGTGCCTGAATGATCTACTGTGGGATATAGCGCTGGCCTGTGACACACAATCACTAATTATTTCCACGTGGTGACACGGAGCGGCAGGTATCGCCAATGAAGTACAGTAGAACTGGATACACGATACCCATCCTGCCAGTGACATCACTCAGGGAACAGTGGTGAGGGCCAGCAATCACAGGATAGTCCAGTTAGTCTGCCTCTCTAATAAAGTATTAACAATGCATGTGCACGTTATCACAATTGCAGCACGCACATACATGCAGGAGGTCACAGTACATTTACATTTGCGCAGACTGTATTTACTATAGTGGTAGCTGCATTGTTTGGTACTTTATCTCTGTCCACTTTATCTCTCTCCAAGGCTTAGTACATAGATCCCCGTGTTTTAAGGATATTTCTCCTTAAGCACAGGTGATTTAGTTACTTCCTAAATCAGTTTGATTTAATCATCTGGACTCAATCATGGATATACTTAAAACCTGGATTGTTAGGGTGCCCTGAGGACCGAGTTTGGAAAATCCTGAGCTACAGTACAAGATTGTACGACAGGCAGGTCTCCAGATGATGCGGCAGGGCCGAAATGCCCGTCGGGCAATTCTGGCATATACCAGAAGGGCAGGTGGGCCGGCCCAGTCCCACAGGGAGCTGGGAAGTCCGTGCGGCACTCTGATGAGTACATTTGCATTTTAATGGGGACGTGCCGCGAGTCCACACCCCTGACTCGCAGCACACCCGCGTGCATCGTGTATGCGCGCGCCCCCGGGACATCCGTTACCATGGTAATGAGGGCGTGCTGTGAGTCCACGCCCTCCTGACTTGTGGCGCGCACCCGCATCATCTCTGCGCCCCCTACCTCCCGGGACATGCTCGTGCCCCCTGTGACTCGCGTGAGCGCATGTCACAGATGCCAGGGCCTATTCGGAGCCCCAGTCTGTCCCTGTGCTGCGGGGTCTGTATGTTGGAAGTACAACATTAGTGTAGCCTTTTGGTCTTGTCGGAAGACAAAAGCATAAAACATAAACCAAAAGACAGCATTTACCAGCATGGCTGATAATCCAACCGCCTTGTGTGTGACATTGGAGACAGCCATTTTGTGGGTTGAACCAATTTTCATGAATAGTATTGATATTAGTGATGTGCACCGGACATTTTTCGGGTTTTGTGTTTTGGTTACGGTTCCGAGGCCGTGTTTTGGATTCGGACGCGTTTTGGCAAAACCTCCCTGAAATTTTTTTGTCAGATTCGGGTGTGTTTTGGATTCGGGTGTTTTTTTATAAAAAACCCTCAAAAACAGCTTAAATCATAGAATTTGGGGGTAATTTTGATCCCATCGTATTATTAACCTCAATAACCATAATTTCCACTCATTTCCAGTCTATTCTGAACACCTCACAATATTATTTTTAGTCCTAAAATTTGCACCGAGGTCATTGGATGACTAAGCTAAGCGACCCAAGTGGCCGACACAAACACCTGGCCCATCTAGGAGTGGCACTGCAGTGTCAGACAGGATGGCACTTCAAAAAATAGTCCCCAAACAGCACATGATGCAAAGAAAAAAAGAGGTGCACCAAGGTCGCTGGATGGTTAAGCTAAGCGACCCAAGTGGCCGACACAAACACCTGGCCCATCTAGGAGTGGCACTGCAGTGTCAGACAGGATGGCACTTCAAAAAATAGTCCCCAAACAGCACATGATGCAAAGATAAATTAAAGAAAAAAGAGGTGCAAGATGGAATTGTCCTTGGGCCCTCCCGCCCACCCTTATGTTGTATAAACAGGACATGCACACTTTAACAAACCCATCATTTCAGCGACAGGGTCTGTCACACGACTGTGACTGAAATGACTGGTTGGTTTGGGCCCCCACCAAAAAAGAAGCAATCAATCTCTCCTTGCACAAACTGGCTCTACAGAGGCAAGATGTCCACCTCCTCCTCATCCTCCGATTCCTCACCCCTTTCACTGTGTACATCCCCCTCCTCACAGATTATTAATTCGTCCCCACTGGAATCCACCATCTCAGGTCCCTGTGTACTTTCTGGAGGCAATTGCTGGTGAATGTCTCCACGGAGGAATTGATTATAATTCATTTTGATGAACATCATCTTCTCCACATTTTCTGGAAGTAACCTCGTACGCCGATTGCTGACAAGGTGAGCGGCTGCACTAAACACTCTTTCGGAGTACACACTGGAGGGGGGGCAACTTAGGTAAAATAAAGGCAGTTTGTGCAAGGGCCTCCAAATTGCCTCTTTTTCCTGCCAGTATACGTACGGACTGTCTGATGTGCCTACTTGGATGCGGTCACTCATATAATCCTCCACCATTCTTTCAATGGTGACAGAATCATATGCAGTGACAGTAGACGGCATGTCAGTAATCGTTGGCAGGTCCTTCAGTCCGGACCAGATGTCAGCACTCGCTCCAGACTGCCCTGCATCACCGCGAGCGGGTGTGCTCGGAATTCATAGCCTTTTCCTCGCAGCCCCAGTTGCGGGAGAATGTGAAGGAGGAGCTGTTGACGGGTCACGTTCCGCTTGAGTTGACAAGTGTCTCACTAGCAGGTCTTTGAACATCTGCAGACTTGTGTCTGCCGGAAAGAGAGATACAACGTAGGCTTTAAACCTAGGACCGAGTACCAAAATGTAGTGCTCTGATTTCAACAGATTGACCACCCATGAATCCTGGTTAAGCAAATTAAGGGCTCCATCCACAAGTCCCACATGCCTAGCGGAATCGCTCTGTTTTAGCTCCTCCTTCAATCTCTCCAGCTTCTTCTGCAAAAGCCTGATGAGGGGAATGACCTGACTCAGGCTGGCAGTGTCTGAACTGACTTCACGTGTGGCAAGTTCAAAGGGTTGCAGAACCTTGCACAACGTTGAAATCATTCTCCACTGCGCTTGAGTCAGGTGCATTCCCCCTCCTTTGCCTATATCGTAAGTAGCTGTATAGGCTTGAATGGCCTTTTGCTGCTCCTCCATCCTCTGAAGCATATAGAGGGTTGAATTCCACCTCGTTACCACCTCTTGCTTCAGATGATGGCAGGGCAGGTTCAGGAGTGTTTGCTGGTGCTCCAGTCTTCGGCACGCGGTGGCTGAATGCCGAAAGTGGCCCGCAATTCTTCAAGCTACCGACAGCATCTCTTGCACGCCCCTGTCGTTTTTAAAAAAATTCTGCACCACCAAATTCAATGTATGTGCAAAACATGGGACGTGCTGGAATTTGCCCACATGTAATGCACGCACAATGGGGGTAATTCCAAGTTGATCACAGCAGGACATTTTTTAGCAGTTGGGCAAAACCATGTGCACTGCAGGGGACGCAGATATAACATGTGGAGAAAGAGTTAGATTTGGGTGGGTTATTTTGTTTCTATGCAGGGTAAATACTGGCTGCTTTATTTTTACACTGCAATTTAGATTGCAGATTGAACACACCACACCCAAATCTATCTCTCGCTGCACATGTTATATCTGCCTCCCCTGCAGAGCACATGGTTTTGCCCAATTGCTAACAAACTTGAAGCTGCGATCAACTCAGAATTACCCCCAATATTGGTGGCGTTGTCCGATGTCACAAATCCCCAGGAGAGTCCAATTGGGGCAAGCCATTCTGCGATGATGTTCCTCAGTTTCCGTAAGAGGTTGTCAGCTGTGTGCCTCTTATGGAAAGTGGTGATGCAAAGCGTAGCCTACCTAGGAACGAGTTGGCGTTTGCGAGATGCTGCTACTGGTGCCGCCGCTGCTGTTCTTGCTGCGGGAGGCAATACATCTACCCAGTGGAATGTCACAGTCATATAGTCCTTAGTCTGCCCTGCTCCACTTGTCCACATGTCTGTGGACATTGGGTACAACTGCATTTTTTAGGACACTGGTGACTCTTTTTCTGAGGTCTGTGTACATTTTCGGTATCGCCTGCCTAGAGAAATGGAACCTAGATGGTATTTGGTACCGGGGACACAGTACCTCAAGCAATTTTCTAGATTCCTGTGAATTAACGGTGTGGATACCGGAAACACGTTTAACACCGCCCAGGCTGCCAAGGCCTGAGTTATCCGCTTTGCAGCAGGATGACTGCTGTGATATTTCATCTTCCTCACAAAGGACTGTTGGAGAGTCAATTGCTTACTGGAAGTAGTACAAGTGGTCTTCCGACTTCCCCTCTGGGATGACGATTGACTCCCAGCAGCAACAACAGCAGCGCCAGCAGCAGTAGGCGTTACACTCAAGGATGCATCGGAGGAATCCCAGGCAGGAGAGGACTCGTCAGACCTGACAGTGACATGGCCTGCCGGACTATTGGCTTTCCTGTCTAAGAAGGAAATTGACACTGAGGGAGTTGGTGGTGTGGTTTGCAGGAGCTTGGTTACAAGAGGAAGGGATTTAGTTGGCAGTGGACTGCTTCCGCTGTCACCCAAAGTTTTTGAACTTGTCAATGACTTCTGATGAATGCGCTCCAGGTGATGTATAAGGGAGGATGTTCCGAGGTGGTTAACGTCCTTACCCCTACTTATTACAGCTTGACAAAGGCGACACACGGCTTGACACCTGTTGTCCGCATTTCTGTTAAAATAATTCCACACCGAAGAGGTGATTTTTTTTGTAATTTGACCAGGCATGTCAATATTCATCCCACGGACAACAGGTATCTCTCCGGGTGCCTGACTTAAACAAACCACCTCACCATCAGAATCCTCCTTGTCAATTTCCTCCTCAGCGCTAGCAACACCCATATCCTCATCCTGGTGTACTTCAACAGTGACATCTTCAATTTGACTATCAGGGACTGGACTGCGGGTGCTCCTTCCAGCACTTGCAGGGGGCGTGCAAATGGTGGAAGGCGCCACCTCTTCCCGTCCAGTGTTGGGAAGGTCAGGCATCGCAACCGACACAATTGGACTCTCCTTGGGGATTTGTGATTTAGAAGAACGCACAGTTCTTTGCTGTGCTTTTGCCAGCTTAAGTCTTTTCATTTTTCTAGCAAGAGGATGAGTGCTTCCATCCTCATGTGAAGCTGACCCACTAGTCATGAGGAACATAGTAGAGGGCCTCAGCCGTTCCTTGCCACTCCGTGTCGTAAATGGCATATTGGCAAGTTTACGCTTCTCCTCAGACGATTTTAATTTTGATTTTTGGGTCATTTTACTGAACTATTGTTTTTTGGATTTTACATGCTCTCTACTATGACATTGGGCATCGGCCTTGGCAGACGACGTTGATGGCATTTCATCGTCTCGGCCATGACTAGTGGCAGCAGCTTCAGCACGAGGTGGAAGTGGATCTTGATCTTTCCCTATTTTACCCTCCACATTTTTGTTCTCCATTTTTTAATGTGTGGAATTACATGCCAGTAATATATCAATAGCAATGGCCTACTGTACCGTACTGCTATATATTATATACTGGTGGTCAGCAAAATTATGCACTGTCCTCCTACTATATATATACTGCGCAAAACTTAAATGCACCACAGGTATGGATGGATAGTATACTTGACAACACAGAGGTAGGTAGAGCTGTGGACTACTGTACCGTACTGCTATAAATTATATACTGGTGGTCAGCAAAATTATGCACTGTCCTCTTACTATATATATATATATATATATATATATATATACTGCACAAAACTTAAATGGACCACAGGTATGGATGGATAGTATACTTGACGACACAGAGGTAGGTAGAGCAGTGGACTACTGTACTGTACTGCTATATATTATATACTAGTGGTCAGCAAAATTATGCACTGTCCTCCTACTATATATATACTGCGCAAAACGTAAATGCACCACAGGTATGGATGGATAGTATACTTGACGACACAGAGGTAGGTAGAGCAGTGGACTACTGTACTATATTTTATACTGGTGGTCAGCAAAATTATGCACTGTCCTCCGCAAAACTTAAATGCACCACAGGTATGGATGGATAGTATACTTGACGACACAGATGTAGGTAGAGCAGTGGACTACTGTACCGTACTGCTATATATTATATACTGTTGGTCAGCAAAATGATGCACTGTCCTCCTACTTTATATACTGCGCAAAACTTAAATGCACCACAGGTATGGATGGATAGTATACTTGACGACACAGAGGTAGGTAGAGCAGTGGACTACTGTACCGTACTGCTATATATTATATACTGGTGGTCAGCAAAATTATGCACTGTCCTCTTACTATATATACTGCGCACGAATAAAATGCACCACAGGTATGGATGGATAGTATACTTGATGACACAGAGGTTGGTAGAGCATTGGACTACTGTACCGTACTGATATAATACTGGTGGTCACTGGTCAGCAAAATTCTGCACTGTCCTCCTACTATATACTACCATGCAGCACAGATATGGAGCGTTTTTCAGGCAGAGAACGTAGATATTTTCACTTCAGCACACTGAGCACAGATATTTGCAGCACACAGATATTTGCAGCACACTGAGCACAGATATTTGCAAGCACACTGAGCACAGATATTTGCAAGCACACTGAGCACAGATATTTGCAGCACACTGATATTTGCAGCACACTGAACACAACTGAGAGAACGCTGCACACGTCCTCTCCCTATCATCTCCAATGCACAAGTGAAAATGGCGGCGATGCGCGGCTCCTTATATAGAATACGAATCTCGCGAGAATCCGACAGCGGGATGATGACATTCGGGCGCGTTCGGGTTAACCGAGCAACGCGGGAGAATCCGAGTCTGCCTCGGACCCGTGTAAAATGGATGAAGTTCGGGGGGGTTCGGATTCCGAGGAACCAAACCCGCTCATTACTAATTGATATTAATGAATATTAATTTTGTTTGTACATTATAGGCCAGTGCTTCATCAGCATTAGGCCTGCTTTACCTCAGTGATTTTTCTGGTTCGCAGAGAATAGATCAGTTGCATTCGCATAGATGTTGGTTTACCCCACAAAATGGCTGCCACCTGCAAGATGGTCAATATACATATATTTTTTTTTTTCTTATTTTGGTATCTTTTCTCTCTGCAGGTCAGAAGTACGAACTTCACGCAGGAACAGAGTCCACCCCCAGCGTTGTCGTCCACGTGTGTGACAGTGACTTGGAGGAAGAAGAAGACCCAAAGATTTTACCCAAACCTCGAATCATCCCCACGCGGCGCCCTGGTTTGCCCCCAACCAAATCCAAGTGACGCGTCCCCATAGCACAGTGTTACAGTACTCCTCATGACACAGATTAATTTCCTCTTTTCTTCCTTTAGAAAGTAGGATTTTCTCATTTTTATAGGGATGTTATTGCCACGCGGTACTATGAGCATGTGACCATGACAGGCGTAGCTACATCATCATAAAGGGACGCCTTGTGATACCGCAATCTTACCAGTCCTTCCGATACGGGGGGTCATTCCGAGTTGATCGCTCGCTGATGATTTTCGCAGCACAGCGATCAGGTGAAAGAAATGGGATTTCTGCGCATGCGTATGCCCCGCAATGCTCACGTGCAACGTACGGGTACAAAGCTCTTTGTGGTTGTGCTCAGGTTCTAGCGAAGTTTTCATTCGCACGACAGGAAGGGGGCGTTACTGGGTGTCAACTGACCGTTTTCAGGGAGTGTTTGCAAAAACGCAGGCGTGTCTGAAAAAACGCAGGCGTGGCTGGGCGTTCGCTGGGCGGGTGTATGACGTCAAATCCAGACACGAATAGGCTGAAGTGATCGCAAGCACTGAGTAGGTTCAGAGCTACTCTAAAACTGCACAAACAGTTTTTGTAGAGCTCGGCTGCACATGCGTTCGCACTTCTGCTAAGCTAAAATACACTCCCCAGTGGGCGGCGGCATAGCGTTTGCACGGCTGCAAAAACTAGCTAGCGAGCGTTCAACTCGGAATGACCCCCACTGTACCGCATGTGTTCTTAAAGGATGGCATTTCTCTATTGAATTAAAGTCGCATATCAGAAAGGCAAAAAAGAGCATTGTTCCCGCTCGTTGCCACCAATGCATTGATGCGTTATGGATACACATTGCAGCACTCGCAGATCCAGATGGAAAGTGCAGCACACTACATTTTTGTTACCGCTAAATGTAATGTGAATTAAGCACTAATTAGAGAACTCAAAGAGCATTACAAATGCATTGGTGCAAACGAGCCTTTCCTAATTGTTTTGTGTATTGTTTGCATATCAGGTTATTTTTGTCGCACGGCGTAGACACACTCATTGTTTTGTACAGTTAAAGTTGTGTGTTTCATGTCCTCGAAGCAGACCGGACCCCCGTGCTCAACAGAAGCAGCGTTTATACGGACCAGTGCTCACCCTATCTGTTCGCTAGGAGTTAGTGACCGTGCCTCGTGCCTCAGTGATGTCACAAGTGTGAAGTGAATGGATAGGCTGAAATATCGGTCCATGAAAAGCCTTCTTCTGGTGCAGGGAGGTGACCCGTCCAATTTACTAATCACTAACTGGTCATAGAACCTAAGGGATCTGGGTGGCTTTCATCTACTTTTATTTCCCAGTAGTAACTTAATGATTCAGTTCTTCTGTGTCGCTCTCTGTCTAGGGAACCACTTGTATATATCAGGTTACTAATCTGCACAAAGTTGGATGGGAGTCTGGCCGTGTGGGCATTTGGCTGCACAAGCACAGTCCACATCCACAAAGAATTATTTTAATATACGTTTCCAGCAGTGACCACATGACTAAAGATAAAGTAGCGCCTCCTCAAACATGGACACTTTCCGTCAGCACTGACCCAACATCCAATTAAAAAAATAAACCTTACTACTGTACATGTTTAGATGAGATGTATTTTCCTAAACAATTTATTTACTAGTAGTTTTGGACCCATTTTATGACATCAATGCCCCCTACCAGCTATACTTAACCCCATTGCCGGAGTAACCGGCTCTCCTGTCCTAGTGGTCTGCCCCATCTCACTCACCTGCTCTCACTGTTCATGATGGAAATGGGACATCTGTTATTAAATAGATTATGCAGGACACAAATAGAGGTATTTCGGCTATATTGGGCAATTGATCAGATAGCGCAGCATTGAAACGGCTTCTGTCCCCCAAGGAAATTGATTGGACCTTTGTCAAGCATGTCAGTAAGTGAAATTGGAATGATTGGTCAGATCTCATCCAGGGTGAGATGTATCAAGCCTTGGGGATAGCGTGGAGAGAGATAAACTACCAGTCAATCAGCCCCTGTCATTTTTTAAACACAGCCTGTAGCATGGCAGTTAGAAGCTGTCTTTATCTCTCTCAACTTTATCTCCAAGCTTTTGTACTACCTCATCTGTCCGGCCTCTGAAGTGAAGGTGGCCTTAAATCATGTATGACCACAAAAAAGTATTTAGGGTCTTCAAAGATGTTCAAGGGAATGTTATCCAGGTTACTTTTACTATCGTGTACCTTATTTACATCCCCCCCATTGTCTGCTTTTAATTAGCATTGCCCCAATATAGCCTTTTGGTGAGGAACTAATCAGCATGTGCTGAGGAACCTGTACCACATGAGAACAATTTGTCTGTAGAAATTGCATGCTGTGTCTTATGCCGGGCATACACTATACAATTATCTGGCCGATCCGCTAATTATTGGTCTGTTTTGCGGGCTGAAATTGTACAGTATGTTCCAAAGAACCGATAATTAGCCAACTGCATCTGGCAATGCCACTTCCCAGGTTTACAAAAAACATTTTTGTCATGGATTCTACTCGGCTCAGCTCCCCAGCTGGCAGCCCTGTCACCCGTAGAACATATCCGGTTGTCCATCCATTATTTTTGAGGTAAAATACAAAATAATTAGGGTGTGAAGCATCATAAATAGTTTTAAATTAAACAAAAATGTACCTCTGATGTTGGTGCACTTAGAGAGCGACTGTCAGCCTCACACAGCTGGGACAGCCATTTTGTGGACAAAGTCAAAACATGAGGATACGGCAAATGACAAAGGAGCACTTGGTCATGAATGTTGGTCACGGAATTCCTCAGTGTCACTGGGAACTAATGAAAATATTGGCTGCATTATGATTCAATATTGGTTCGGCCCACAAAATGATCAACTTCACTGTGTGTAAGAAGCCATTTTGTTTTTTAGCGATGTCACTGGATCCTAATGAAAGGATTGCCTGCTGACATGTACCAATTGGTTCTGCCCACAGAATGGCAGAGTTCGCTGTGTGTAGGTGACAAGTGCCCTTGAAGACAATTGTTCTTGACTTTGCGGCCATATTATAGAAGCAATATAGCCATTTTATTGGCTGTCGCACAGTGCAGTTTGTAGCTGAGGAAAATGTCAGTTTGTTCTAATAGCAGCTAAAAGGTAATCATTTGAAAAGTAAAAAATTAAAATTTACAAAGCCAAAAAATGCATTTGTAAATATATTATTACAGCATGATCTTAGCATTTCAGCATAGAGCAGCGAGTGATAGTGTTGATTTGCTAAAACTTCCATTTTGCAAAGAAGTACCATTGGGGTTATGGGCGACTGAAGTAGTAATCTAACTAGAATATAGGGGGCAGTAATGAAAGGCAGCTTATCAGGCGGTGAGATACAATCATTATCTGTATTTCTGTGGTAGCCACTATAACATTCTCTGTCCGAATTGCCATTATACTGTCACGCGCACACCATTTGGCATGTTCCAGGTTCTCAGCATGGCAGAAATCATGTTGTGTACAAAATTAGAGTGGTCAGTCTTTGTTAAAACAGTACAAGTCTTTGTTAATCATATCCCAACGCATTTCACCGTAGCCTAAAATGAATGCAGATTGTTATTAGATACAGACAAAATGTGTTCAAGCAAATGCATTTTTTTGTACATTTGTATAATCGCCTGAGTATGGTGTTTTGTATAAATTAGTTACAATTTGAGTAGAAAAAAATAATAAACTCTGATTATTTAGCCTGCTTAGCTCAAGTTCTTTCAAACTGTGATGTTGACTTTAAAGACCAAAAAATACATAGGGATAGATGTATCAAACCTTGGAGAGAGATAAAGTACCAACCAATCAGCTCCTGCCATGTTACAGGCTGGGTTTAAAAAATGACAGCCGGTACTTTGGGCCCGATTCAGCTTCAGTTGTAGTTTTTGTGAAAAATCGTAAAACTACGACTCATTTCTCTAGCATGTGGGGGTCCGCCCAGCAAGGGGGAAGACCGCCCCGCATGCTGGCCAGTCCAATTATTGCACAGTGTGTGAATGGCACCCAAGGTGGACGGTCACCACAAATCAGTTGCGTCGACTGCCGACATCAGGAGAGCTGCACAACGGCTGTCAGTCCCAATGAGCCGATATCATGCCACAAATGCTGTGTACACAACAGTGGCCCGACAGAGTGCATTTAAAAACAGCACCACAATGACATTATACAGATAGGAATGATAATTGTGTAGGGAGACTGGGTGTCCATGAGATCATTTCCGCTGTCAGGAAAAAAATCTACATCATAGCGCTCCATGGACCCAACCACCTCAGCGTCTCTTCTATACAAAATACATATATATGGGAATAATGCTGGCCTGATTCAGCCCATTGTTACATTTTTATGGTAAGTTACAAAAAGTGACATTATTACTCATCTGTATAAAATAACAAATGACAGTATGTGCATAGAGAGCAGGCTGCTACCGTGCCGCCATAGGAATATGTCTTACGGTCTATGGGGGTCATTCCGAGATGACCGTAGCTGTGCTAAAATTAGCACAGCTACGATCAGGCACACAGATATGCAGGGGGACACCCAGCACAGGGCTAGTCCACCCCGCATGTCAGTAACGCGCCCCCCTGCAGAAGTGCAAAGGCATCGCCTTTGCACTTCAAGAGTAGCTCCCGACCAGCGCAGTTTTAGCGCGCTGGCCGGGAGCTACTCATCGCTCCCCGGCCCGAAGCGGCTGCGTGTGACGTCACGCAGCCGCTGCTGCCCGCCCCCCCGTTCGGTCCAGCCACACCTGCGTTGGTCGGACCGCGCCCACAAAACGGCGGCCTAACGCCGCCGTTCCGGCCCCTCCCGCCCAGCGACCACTTCTGCCTGTCAATCAGGCAGAGGCGATCGCAGCCCTGCTACAGCCTTCGGCCATCTGGCATGCGCCGGCATATGCGCAGTAGGGACCCGTACGCTCGGCTGCGATAAAAAGCAGCGAGCGAACGGGTCAGAATGACCCCCTATGTTCTGTATTACAAGACTCCTCCAGTGCATTACTTGCCTACAAAATTATAAATGATGAGAGAAAAATATATACAGCTCCTTCTCCTCTCCAGCACAGTACTTGGGTTATGACAATGAAAACAAAAATAATAATACCTCCCTCAGAGACGGCTTAAAATAGGAGAGGGCCTCTCCTCTCTACGGTGTATAGACTTGGGCACAATGCCAGAGAGTTTACTGTCGCATGTGCAGGTCTCTGGGAGCATGGTGTCTGTGCCATGCGCCCGATGACCTCTCTACTGCACATGCACAAATCTCCGGGAAAATGGCCGCCGCACCATTTTCCCAGTGATTGCTGCAGTGCCAAAGCAGGACTCCGGAGAGGTGAGTATAATTATATGGGTGCAGCCATTATAGATATGCCAGTGATCTCCCTTCTATTGTCTGCCATTCCGGACATGGTGGTGTAACTGAGGTGATGCATATAACCTGGAAACAGAGTAGTGGAACACAGATGACCCACTGGAGATGTATAACACTTGTTTCCAGTACACATACGTCCCTCAGGTGCAGGGCCGGATTAAGTCTTGGGGGTGCCTGGGGCACTTTAGACAGGGGGTCCCCGGTGGAAGGAAAGGGGGGGAGGGCTGTGTATAAGATTGTGTATACCTCCCAACATGACCCATTCCAGAAGTAAAAAAATGCTCTTTACATGGACTTCCCTCTTAATATATGATTGGTGTCACCTGTGTTGAACTATGTAATTGCTAAGAAAGGTATTTCAACACAGGTGATTGCATCATAACTTAAGAATTTTGTCCCTCGTGGAATGGGGTCATGGTGGGAAGTTCGGATTGTGTATTAACTTTAGCCCAATGATGTATATTAGATTTAAACTAATAGTTTAATAATGCCTGGGTGCTGTTTATAGCTACACCTAATTGAAAGACAACTATTTTATAAAATGTACTTATAGTGGAACAAAGACAACGTAAACAACCTTAAAATACACATAGAAAAATAAAATCTATAATTTATCTTGTCACATGCAAAAATAGCAGCAGCCTCTGTACTACTTACACACTGGGACAGGACTCAGGAGGACTGTGTGTGTGTGTCTCTCTCTAGACCCTCATTAGATAACAAGTTACACAGGACTCAGACACCCAGGTGTGGAGAGAGCTTTAAGTGACACAGGGATCCCACCCTCACCTGCCATAGACTTTTTACTCCAGAGATTTGACTATATAAATGATTAGCATAATACAAAGAAGATATTTTTAACAGATTCTTTGTATTTTTCATATACTTTATACAGTCAAAACTCTAGCAAACGTTAATATGACAGGAAAGGCTCTGCCTCACCCCACCGCACGTCATTGGTTGTAGGGTATCTGTTTACCTGGTAACCTACACATGTGGATCTTCTTGTCTCTTGGGTATACTGAGACATACCCTCCAACTGTACCTTTTTGGCAGGTACAGTACCTTTTTTTATGGTCTACTGATTTTTGGCTCTCCAAACTTACATTGAAAGTATAGGAAAAGGGTTGTGGCCACGCCCCCTTTACCCGTGGTCACGCCCTTTACCCGTGGCCACGCCCCTTTTGAGTTTGTACCGGTTTTTATGTATAAAATGTTGGGGGGGGGGGGGGGGGATACTGAGGTAGAGCGGATCACAGTACACCCGGCACCCCACTGACACTTAAAAATCGGAAGAAATGACTGGTGTGAACCAAAGAGTGAAGCGCTGGACTTGTATTACCTCATGCATACAGGGTTTGTGATGTGGTGATACCACAGCAAGCCCGGCAGCCTCTCTAGTACTGAGCATAAGGTACTGTATGGTTTTCCTTTCGCACATATCCTCCATTTATCAGGCTCTCACAGATGTGCAGGCACTAGGCCTACATTCAGTCCATGTGCAGTAACTGCACTCCACATAGTGCTCACTCTCTGCCGCTCTCATCATCATCTCTTTATGTATGTCTGCCTCTATTATTTACCTGTCACACTCTGCTTTTCTTGATGTATCACTGTCACATCGCTTTATCACAGCTCTGCATCTCTTTATTGTAGCTCTGCATCTTTTTATTATAGCCCTGCATCTCTGTCACTGCTCTGCATCTCTTTATTATATCTCTTCATCTCTTTACTATATCACAGCTCTGCATCTCTTTATCACAGCTCTGCATCTCTTTATTGTAGCTCTGCATCTCTTTATCACAGCTCTACATCGCTTTATCACAGCTCTCCATCTCTTTATTATACCCCTGCATCTCTTTACTATATTACAGCTCTGCACCTCTTTATTGTAGCTTTGCATCTCTTTATTATACCTCTGCATCTTTTTACTATATTACAGCTCTGCACCTCTTTATTGTAGCACTGCATCTCTTTATCACAGCTCTACATCTATCACAGCTCTCTGCCTCTTTATTGTAGCTCTGCGTTGCTTTATTATAGCTCTGCATCTCTTTACTATATCACAGCGCTGCATCTCTTTATTATAGCTCTGCATCTCTTTACTATATTACAGCTCTGCATCTCTTTATTATAGCGCTGCATCTCTTTATTATAGCTCTGCATCTCTTTACTATATTACAGCCCTGCATCTCTTTATTATAGTGCTACATCTCTTTATTATAACTGCATCTCTTTACTACAGTTTCTCTAACGTCCTAAGTGGATGCTGGGGACTCCGTAAGGACCATGGGGAATAGCGGCTCCGCAGGAGACTGGGCACATCTAAAGAAAGCTTTAGGACTATCTGGTGTGCACTGGCTCCTCCCCCCATGACCCTCCTCCAAGCCTCAGTTAGATCTCTGTGCCCGAACGAGAAGGGTGCACACTAGGGGCTCTCCTGAGCTTCTTAGTGAAAGTTTTAGTTTAGGTTTTTTATTTTCAGTGAGACCTGCTGGCAACAGGCTCACTGCATCGAGGGACTAAGGGGAGAAGAAGCGAACTCACCTGCGTGCAGAGTGGATTGGGCTTCTTAGGCTACTGGACATTAGCTCCAGAGGGACGATCACAGGCCCAGCTTGGATGGGTCCCAGAGCCGCGCCGCCGGCCCCCTTACAGAGCCAGAAGGCAGAAGAGGTCCGAAAAATCGGCGGCAGAAGACGTCCTGTCTTCAACAAGGTAGCGCACAGCACTGCAGCTGTGCGCCATTGCTCTCAGCACACTTCACACTCCGGTCACTGAGGGTGCAGGGCGCTGGGGGGGGGGGGGCGCCCTGAGACGCAATAAAAACACCTTGGATGGCAAAAAATCCATCACATATAGCTCCTGGGCTATATGGATGCATTTAACCCCTGCCAGAATCCATAAAAAAGCAGGAGAAAAGTCCGCGAAAAAGGGGCGGAGCCTATCTCCTCAGCACACTGGCGCCATTTTCCCTCACAGCTCCGTTGGAGGGAAGCTCCCTGGCTCTCCCCTGCAGTCACTACACTACAGAAAGGGTTAAAAAAGAGAGGGGGGCACTAATTAGGCGCAGTATTAACTATACAGCAGCTATAAGGGGAAAAACACTTATATAAGGTTATCCCTGTATATATATAGCGCTCTGGTGTGTGCTGGCAAACTCTCCCTCTGTCTCCCCAAAGGGCTAGTGGGGTCCTGTCCTCTATCAGAGCATTCCCTGTGTGTGTGCTGTATGTCGGTACTTTTGTGTCGACATGTATGAGGAGAAAAATGATGTGGAGACGGAGCAGATTGCCTGTAATAGTGATGTCACCCCCTAGGGGGTCGACACCTGAGTGGATGAACTGTTGGAAATTACGTGACAGTGTCAGCTCTGTATAAAAGACAGTGGTTGACATGAGACAGCCGGCTACTCAGCTTGTGCCTGTCCAGACGTCTCATAGGCCGTCAGGGGCTCTAAAGCGCCCGTTACCTCAGATGGCAGATATAGACGCCGACACAGATACTGACTCCAGTGTCGACGGTGAAGAGACAAATGTGACTTCCAGTAGGGCCACACGTTACATGATTGAGGCAATGAAAAATGTTTTACACATTTCTGATAATACGAGTACCACCAAAAAGGGGTATTATGTTCGGTGAGGAAAAACTACCTGTAGTTTTCCTGAATCTGAGAAATTAAATGAGGTGTGTGATGATGCGTGGGTTTCCCCCGATAACAACTGATAATTTCTATAATGTTATTGGCATTATATCCTTTCCCGCCAGAGGTTAGGGTGCGTTGGGAAACACCCCCTAGGGTGGATAAAGCGCTCACACGCTTGTAAGGGCTCTACCCTCTCCTGAGATGGCCGCCCTTAAGGATCCTGCTGATAGAAAGCAGGAGGGTATCCTAAAATGTATTTACACACATACTGGTGTTATACTGCGACCAGCAATCGCCTCAGCCTGGATGTGCAGTGCTGGGTTGGCGTGGTCGGATTCCCTGACTGAAAATATTGATACCCTAGATAGGGACAGTATATTTTTGCCTATAGAGCATTTGAAAGATGCATTTCTATATATGCGTGATGCACAGCGGAATATTTGCCGACTGGCATCAAGTCTAAGTGCGTTGTCCATTTCTACCAGTAGAGGGTTATGGACACGTCAGTGGTCAGGTGATGCGTATTCCAAACGGCATTTGGAAGTATTGCCTTATTAAGGGGAGGAGTTATTTGGGGTCGCTCTTTCAGACCTGGTGGCCACGGCAACAGCTGGGTAATCCACGTTTGTACCCCAGGTCGCCTCTCAACATGAGAAGACGCCGTATTATCAGGCGCAGTCTTTTCATGGACAAGCGGGCAAAAGGTTCCTCATTTCTGCCCCGTGACAGAGGGAGAGGAAAAAGGCTGCAGAAATCAGCCAGTTCCCAGGAACAGAAACCCTCTCCCGCCTCTGCCAAGCCCTCAGTATACGCTGGGGCTTTACAAGCAGAATCAGGCACGGTGGGGGGCCCGTCTCAATGAATTTCAGCGCGCAGTGGGCTCACTCGCAAGTAGACCCCTGGATCCTTCAGGTGATATCTCAGGGGTACAAATTAGAATTCGAGACGTCTCCCCCTCGCCGTTTCCTAAAGTCGGCTTTACCGATGTCTCCTTCTGACAGGGAGACAGTTTTGGAAGCCATTCACAAGCTGTATTCCCAGCAGGTGATAATCAAGATACCCCTCCTGCAACAGGGAACGGGGTATTATTCCACACTGTTGTGGTACCGAAGCCGGACGGCTCGGTGAGACCGATTCTAAATCTAAAATCTTTGAACACTTACATACAGAGGTTCAAATTCAAGATTGAGTCACTCAGAGCAGTGATTGCGAACCTGGAAGAAGGGGACTACATGATGTCTCGGGACATCAAGGATGCTTACCTTCATGTCAAAATTTACCCTTCTCACCAAGGGTACCTCTGGTTTATGGTACAGAACTGTCACTATCAGTTCAGACGCTGCCGTATGGATGGTCCACGGCACCCCGGGTCTTTACCAAGGTAATGGCCGAAATAATGATATTCCTTCGAAGGAAGGGAATTTTAGTTATCCCTTACTTGGACAATTCCCTGATAAGGGTAAGATCCAGGGAACAGTTGGAGGTCGGTGTAGCACTATCTCAGGTAGTGTTGCGGCAGCACGATTGGATTCTCAATATTCCAAAATCGCAGCTGGTTCCGACGACTTCCGATGATCCGACGATCCGATGATCCTGGACACAGTCCAGAAAAAGGTGTTTCTCCCGGAGGAGAAAGCCAGGGAGTTATCCGAGCTAGCCAGGAACCTCCTAAAACCGAGCCAAGTCTCAGTGCATCAATGCACAAGGGTTCTGGGTAAAATGGTGGCTTCCTACGAAGCAATCCCATTCGGCAGATTCCACGCAAGAACTTTCCCGTGGGACCTGCTGGACAAATGGTCCGGGTCGCATCTTCAGATGCATCAGCGGATAACCCTGTCACCAAGGACAAGGGTGTCCCTCCTGTGGTGGTTGCAGAGTGCTCATCTTCTAGAGGGCCGCAGATTCGGCATTCAGGACTGGGTCCTGGTGACCACGGATGCCAGCCTGCGAGGCTGGGGAGCAGTCACACAGGGAAGGAATATCCAGTGCTTATGGTCAAGCCTGGAGACATCACTTCACAAAAATATCCTGAAGCTAAGGGACATTTACAATGCTCTAAGCTTAGCAAGACCTCTGCTTCAAGGTCAGCCGGTGTTGATCCAGTCGGACAACATCACGGCAGTCACCCACGTAAACAGACAGGGTGGCACAAGAAGCAGGAGGGCAATGGCAGAAGCTGCAAGGATTCTTCGCTGGGCGGAAAATCATGTGATAGCACTGTCAGCAGTATTCATTCCGGGAGTGGACAACTGGGAAGCAGACTTCCTCAGCACGACCTCCACCCGGGAGAGTGGGGACTTCACCCAGAAGTCTTCCACTTGTTTATAAACCGTTGGGAAAAACTCGACAGGTATTGCGCCAGGTCAAGGGACCCTCAGGCAATAGCTGTAGACGCTCTGGTAACACCGTGGGTGTACCAGTCAGTGTATGTGTTCCCTCCTCTGCCTCTCATACCCAAGGTACTGAGATTGATAAAATGGAGAGGAGTAAGCACTATATTCGTGGCTCCGGATTGGCCAAGAAGGACTTGGTAACCGGAACTTCAAGAGATGCTCACGGAGGATCCGTGGCCTCTACCTCTAAGAAGGGACCTGCTCCAGCAAGGACCCTGTCTGTTCCAAGACTTACCGCGGCTGCGTTTGACGGCATGGCGGTTGAACGCCGGATCCTGAAGGAAAAACGGCATTCCGGATGAAGTCATCCCTATCCTGATCAAAGCCAGGAAGGATGTAACCGAAAAACATTATCACCGCATTTGGCGAAAATATGTTGCGTGGTGCGAGGCCAGTAGGCCCGACGGAGGAAATTCAACTGGGTCGATTCCTACATTTCCTGCAAACAGGAGTGTCTATGGGCCTGAAATT
The DNA here is from genome assembly GCF_028390025.1 of Pseudophryne corroboree. Lineage (NCBI taxonomy): Eukaryota > Metazoa > Chordata > Amphibia > Anura > Myobatrachidae > Pseudophryne > Pseudophryne corroboree. Next base: position 85,522,628 of record NC_086447.1, on the reverse strand, counting down.
GGGGTCCATTAAGGTTCAAATTTCGGCCCTGTCAATTTTCTTCCAAAAAGAACTAGCTTCAGTCCCTGAAGTTCAGACGTTTGTAAAAGGGGTACTGCATATACAGCCTCCTTTTGTGCCTCCAGTGGCACTTTGGGATCTCACTGTAGTTTTGGGTTCCAAAAGTCACATTGGTTTGAACCACTTAAATCTGTGGAGTTAAAATATCTCACATGGAAAGTGGTCATGCTGTTGGCCCTGGCCTGGGCCAGGCGCGTGTCAGTATTGGCGGCTTTATCCTGAAAAAGGCCCTTATCTGATTTTCCATTCGGACAGGGCGGAATTGAGGACTCGTCCTCATTTTCTCCCTAAGGTGTTTTCAGCGTTTCACCTGAACCAACCTATTTGTGGTGCCTGCGGCTACTAGGGACTTGGAGGACTCCAAGTTGCTAGACGTTGTCAGGGCCCTGAAAATATATGTTTCCAGGACGGCTGGAGTCAGGAAATCTGACTCGCTGTTTATCCTGTATGCACCCAACAAGCTGGGTGCTCCTGCTTCTAAGCAGACTATTGCTCGTTGGATTTGTAGTACAATTCAGCTTGCACATTCTGTGGCAGGCCTGCCACAGCCAAAAATCTGTAAATGCCCACTCCACAAGGAAGGTGGGCTCATCTTGGGCGGCTGCCCGAGGGGTCTCGGCTTTACAACTTTGCCGAGCAGCTACTTGGTCAGGAGCAAATATGTTTGTAAAATTCTACAAAATTGATATCCTGGCTGAGGAGGACCTGGAGTTCTCTCATTTGGTGCTGCAGAGTCATCCGCACTCTCCCGCCCGTTTGGGAGCTTTGGTATAATCCCCATGGTCCTTACGGAGTCCCCAGCATCCACTTAGGACGTTAGAGAAAATAAGAATTTACTTACCGATAATTCTATTTCTCATAGTCCGTAGTGGATGCTGGGCGCCCATCCCAAGTGCGGATTGTCTGCAATACTGGTACATAGTTATTGTTACCAAAAAATCGGGTTATTGCTGTAGTGAGCCATCTTTTCTAGAGGCTCCTCTGTTATCATGCTGTTAACTGGGTTCAGATCACAAGTTGTACGGTGTGATTGGTGTGGCTGGTATGAGTCTTACCCGGGATTCAAAATCCTTCCTTATTGTGTACGCTCGTCCGGGCACAGTATCCTAACTGAGGCTTGGAGGAGGGTCATGGGGGGAGGAGCCAGTGCACACCAGATAGTCCTAAAGCTTTCTTTAGATGTGCCCAGTCTCCTGCGGAGCCGCTATTCCCCATGGTCCTTACGGAGTCCCCAGCATCCACTACGGACTATGAGAAATAGAATTATCGGTAAGTAAATTCTTATTATATCACAGCTCTGCATTTCTTTATCACAGCTGTGCAACTCTTTATTGTAGCTCTGCATCGCTTTATTATAGCCCTGCATCTCTTTATCACAGCTCTGCATCTCTTTACTATATCACAGCTCTGTATCTCTTTATTATAGCTCTGCACCTCTTTACTATATCATAGCTCTGCATCTCTTTACTATATCACAGCTCTGCATCTCTTTATTATAGCTCTGCACCTCTTTACTATATCATAGCTCTGCATCTCTTTACTATATCACAGCTCTGCATCTCTTTATTATAGCTCTGCATCTCTTTACTATATCATAGCTCTGCATCTCGTTACTATTACACAGCTCTGCATCTCTTTACTATATCACAGCTCTGCATCTCTTTATTATAGCTCTGCATCTCTTTACTATATCATAGCTCTGCATCTCTTTACCATATCACAGCTCTGCATCTCGTTACTATTACACAGCTCTGCATCTCTTTACTATATTACAGCTTTGCATCCCTTTATTATAGCTCTGCATCTCTTTACTATATCACAGCTTTGCATCTCTTTACTATAGCTCTGCACCTCTTTACTATATCATAGCTCTGCATCTCTTTACCATATCACATCTCTGCATCTCTTTATTATAGCTCTGCATCTCTTTACTATATCACAGCTCTGCATCTCGTTACTATATCATAGCTCTGCATCTCTTTATTATAGCTCTGAATCTCTTTACTATATCATAGCTCTGCATCTCGTTACTATTACACAGCTCTGCATCTCTTTACTATATCACAGCTCTGCATCTCTTTATTATAGCTCTGCACCTCTTTACTATATCATAGCTCTGCATCTCTTTACTATATCACAGCTCTGCATCTCTTTATTATAGCTCTGCATCTCTTTACTATATCATAGCTCTGCATCTCTTTATTATAGCTCTGCATCTCTTTACCATATCACAGCTCTGCATCTCGTTACTATTACACAGCTCTGCATCTCTTTACTATATTACAGCTTTGCATCCCTTTATTATAGCTCTGCACCTCTTTACTATATCATAGCTCTGCATCTCTTTACCATATCACATCTCTGCATCTCTTTATTATAGCTCTGCATCTCTTTACTATATCACAGCTCTGCATCTCTTTATCACAGCTCTGCATCTCGTTACTATATCATAGCTCTGCATCTCTTTATTATAGCTCTGAATCTCTTTACTATATCATAGCTCTGCATCTCTTTACCATATCACAGCTCTGCATCTCTTTATTATAGCTCTGAATCTCTTTACTATATCATAGCTCTGCATCTCTTTACCATATCACAGCTCTGCATCTCTTTATTATAGCTCTGAATCTCTTTACTATATCATAGCTCTGCATCTCTTTATTATAGCTCTGAATCTCTTTACTATATCATAGCTCTGCATCTCTTTACCATATCACAGCTCTGCATCTCTTTATTATAGCTCTGAATCTCGTTACTATTACACAGCTCTTTATCTCTTTACTATATCACAGCTTTGCATCCCTTTATTATAGCTCTGCATCTCTTTACTATATCATAGCTCTGCATCTCTTTACTATACCACAGCTCTGCATCTCTTTATTATAGCTCTGCATCTCTTTACCATATCACAGCTCTGCATCTCGTTACTATTACACAGCTCTGCATCTCTTTACTATACCACAGCTCTGCATCCCTTTATTATAGCTCTGCATCTCTTTACTATACCACAGCTCTGCATCTCTTTTGTTTATCACAGCGCTCACTCAGCCTTATACCTCTGCAGCAGTTCACCTGAAACTTTGGGGCTCCTCTGCTGCCTCAGACCTCTCTTAGTTTTGGTTTCATTCCCCATATTCCTGTATAATGGGGCTTTCAGCTTCCTATTTATATTAGTTCCCCAGTAGACAGTGATTTCTCCCATCACTGTCTACTGGGGAACTCTTCCTTTCTTCAGTCATAATGCGTTTGTCTCCATAACTGGACTCATGCCCCCTATTCATGGGTGACTCTCTTCTCTTCAAATATGCCCAAGCTTTGTGTGGTGTTACCCTTCACAACATAACTGAGGGTGACCCTCCTTCTCATTCTCAATTTAGAGCACCAGGGTCTACAGAAACTCCTCCCATTCTTTGGGAACCGCCATCAATGGCACAGTATGCGGGATGTATTAAGGGAAAAAATTTGACCGAAATGCCATTTTCTGACGTTTGGCTACATTTTCATATGTACCAAGCACTCAAGCCCCCACCCCTACCGCCGGTGGACTGAGTCGCACTGCGCATGCTAAACCCGGAAGTCGTGTGAGCTGTCCTTTGTGATACTAATCGCATTTCTAGGTACATCCTGGCTTTATTAATGTTGGTATGTATCCAATATGTGGCGGGATATATTGAATCGTGGCTGTGATGCATAGTAAATCCCACCCATATACAGCAATGTTTCCTGTTTCCCTCCCCCTCCCCCATGCTTAATCACACCTCCCATCGCGACACTCAACTCCATTCCCCTTCCTGGCTTGCCGCCCACCATGTCACAGAGCTGGGATGTCCATTGATAGGTCAAGCCAGTGATCTCCAACCCGTAGCTCGCGAGCTTACCGGTAGCTCGCCGTAGTACTTTCGGTAGCTCACAGAGCGCACGGGCTTGGGCAGTCACTGGCACTCCTCCTCCCTTCATTTTTAATATGGTGCCGGCCGTCAGCCAATCAGAGCTCGTGGACCGGCAGTGGCAGCACCTGATTGGCTGCCGGACCGCGAGTTTTGATTGGCTCACTTACTGGCACCATATTTTAAATATGCGCAGCCGCCGGAGACTCTGTCACCCTCACCGCAGCCGCTCTCCGGACTTCACAGGAGGCGCGCTCTGCGCTCTCCTCCCCTTCTGTCCCTCATACAGGAGGAGCAGCACCGACGGCAGTAGAAGAAGCCAGCAAGGGTTAGCACTGTGTGGGGCATTGTATCGGACACCGCGGGGGGGGGGGGGGGGGGGGCATTTTATCTGGTGCTGCGGAGTGACATTTTAAATGGCATTGCGGGGGGAATTGTATCTGGCACTGCTTGGGGGCATTATTTGTGTATCTGGCACTGCTGGGGACATTATTTGTGTATCTGGCACTGCTTGGGGGCATTATTTGTGTATCTGGCACTGCTGGGGACATTATTTGTGTATCTGGCACTGCTGGGGATATTATTTGTGTATCTGACACTGCTGGGGACATTATTTGTGTATCTGGCACTGCTGGGGGCATTATTTGTGTATCTGGCACTGCTGGGGACATTATTTGTGTATCTGGCACTGCTGGGGACATTATTTGTGTATCTGGCACTGCTGGGGATATTATTTGTGTATCTGACACTGCTGGGGACATTATTTGTGTATCTGGCACTGCTGGGGGCATTATTTGTGTATCTGGCACTGCTGGGGGCATTATTTGTGTGTCTGGCACTGCTGGGGGGCATTATTTGTGTGTCTGGCACTGCTGGGGACATTATTTGTGTATCTGGCACTGCTGGGGGCATTATTTGTGTGTCTGGCACTGCTGGGGGGCATTATTTGAATATCTGGCACTGCTGAGGCTGAGGGGCATTATTTGGGTATCTGGCAATGCTGAGGGCATTACTTGCGTATCTGGCACTATGGGGGGGGCATTACTTGTAGTTGTGAGGCCACACCCACTTTTGCAGGAACGCATGCGCATTGGGGAGAGGGGGGAGCTCCTTCAGAGGTTTTATTTTCCGAAAGTAGCTCACAACCCAATTAAGATTGGAGACCACTGGGTCAAGCCATTCACGGATTCTCATTGATGGTTTCATGCTATTGATTATAAGCACTGATGGCATTATTGATGGAGACCATCGATGGTTAACTCTTCGATGGCCACCTCTACCACAGGTCTGTGTTTCACTGCGCCCCTATTTTCCTGTACAGACAAATCACACAGTGCCTTTATCACTCCGCCTCTCTGCTCACTGACACATCACACACACAGCACTGTATCACTACGCCCGTCTTGCTCCGACAGGACAAATCACACAAATCTGTATCACTCCACCTACTCTTGCAAGGACATGGGATGTTGCACACACATATACTGATGAGAGAGACCCTAGTCAGGTGACAATGAGATTTCAAAACTGATTTAGGTAAAGACTAAAAAAAAAAAACACATTTCACATATAGATTTTAGGCATTCATTTTCCGGATAACATGGTCTAAAAGTTGTGTCCCGTTAAAGACGGTAGCCATTTATCTTACTTGTGTGTGAGGTGTCAGAGGAGGTTTTGCAATAACATGGCAATGTGCATTGAGCAACTTAAAACAATTATTCATCTCATATTGGTTATTTTTATTTATCTGAACCTTAACTTCAAATTGATTGCTCTACATCTGTCTACATTTCTATCACCAATGCCTAGGGCCAGCTGTTCATCTGCATCTATACACGGGATACATACGATGTCTAGACAGACGGGATGCCGGCTGTTACTATACCGACAGTGGCATCACGGCTGCCGGAATCCTGACGGCGGGGCAGCAAGTCCCCTTGTGCACTCGCCATTCATCGGGCCCAGTGGCTCGCTGCGCTTGCCACAGGTTCTATTCTCACTCGGTTGGTGGCGTGGATTCACCAGCCGAGTGTGAATTCCGGGCCGGTGTTGGGATTCCAGATGTCGGTTTATAGGCGGGTGATGGAATTCCGGTGTCGGTTTCCTGAACGCTGGGATACCAGCAGCCGGTGAAGTGACTGCATCCCCTAAACACATATTGCCCTGGGTGAATGCTAGGCTGGCATAGGACACTGCATAGGAAATAAGCTTGCAATGCATCCCAAATAATATGTAAGTGCTGCTGAATACTGGACCCAAGAAATCATTTGCAGATTAAAATGAGGAAGCGTAGCCTAAATAATTAAATGTTATCTGGAATTTTGTCTCCTGGAAGCGAGAACCCTTTGTCCTAAGCCCTGAAACTAATGGAAAATCAGGATTTCTTTTAGGACAATCAAAGTCAACATAAACCTGCATCTCCCTAACAATCCGAATATCGACCTCTTAGCCCTAGATTCAGTCCATCCCTACTAAGATCCAATGATGGGTTATAGTGTTTCTGTGCAGGGTAAATACTGGCTGCTTTATTTTTACACTGCAATTTAGATTTCAGTTTGAACACACCACACCCAAATCTAACTCTCTCTGCACATGTTACATCCGCCCCACCTGCAGTGCAACATGGATTTACCATGAGTGTGCTTTTTCGGTTTGCTAATAAACCTGAATACGGCCCTCATTCAGCATAGATCGCATTTGTAAAGCTGCTCGCAGGTAGCTTTGCAAATGTGATCCATAGTAACGGAGATGCAGCAGGAAGTGTTAAACGCCTCCTTGCTGCATTTGTGATCCCAGCGCTGCGACCCGTAGTCGCTATGATCCCCGCAGACTGCCAGCTGAGTAAGCCGCAGTTTACTCAGGCTGGCCGTCGCAGGAGGCCTTGCAAGGCGATGACATATGCGTCTGAGATGCAGAACGTGGCCTCCCGAGAGCGACATGCCCGTTTCCGGAAACGCCGTCCATCTCCGCCCCCCAAACACCTCTGCCTGTCAATCAGGAAGAGGCTGTTGTAAAAGTGCGAGCCACACGCAGGACCCACTCGGCCCATGCACAGAATAGGTCCTGCGCAGTTTTGCGATAATCAGGAAACTGCGCAGGGGATCGCACAAGCAATCCATTCCGCACGAGGGCCTAAATGCAGCACACGGAGCAAGAGAAGTGATACTGTGCCATAGATATAGGCATGGGGAGAGGTATACAGATTGGGATCTAAGGTATAGTTTGCACAGATTCATGGACCTACCTATATAACCTGGGTGCAGGTCACATCTTATTACAACTTGCCGGACACTAGAAATAAGGAAACCTGAAAACCAGGATCTTTCGGAGCAATGATTTCTAAAGACTCTGATCTTGTATAATAAAATGATCCGCACTATCTGGCTGGGTTTACTAGCAGCGTGCCTGAGACATATGGGGGGAATTTGGAAGAAAACCAGCCTTTCATAAATCCGTCTGCTCTTTGCGTTAGCTCGCCAGCCCATGTGGCTCCGCAACACGTGTAAATACAAAACATTACCGGTAACGCTAATACACAATGTCGCACTGGTGTGTCATGTTGCTGCCTCTGATTCTCTGTTTAATTAATCTTCATTGGATCATAAGAGAGAAATAATTCGGAGCAGATGGAGGTGACATCTGTGTTCTGCTCTTTTCACTGTGGATGCTCAGATTTCAATGGTTCTCTGCTCTACAAGCGGCATACTCTACATCTGCAGTGACGGTTCTCTGTGTGTCTGGATAGCAGGAGGCCTCGCTGTGTCATGGGACGGGAACACCTGTAACTGGCTGCACTACAGAGAGCATCAATAGCATTCACTGTGTGCAGTCAGCGGAGCATAATGGGCTCAGGACGTACAGCAGGGCTGGGTTAAGGTTTGATAGGGCCCTTGGTGGTCATTCCAAGTTGTTCGCTCGCTGCCGTTTTTAGCAGAATAGCGATCAGGCTTAAAATGGGCAATTCTGCGCATGCGTATGGGCCGCAGGGCGCACGTGCTAAGTATTTTCACACAAAACTATGCAATTTTACACAGGTCCGAGCGACGCTTTTCAGTCGCTCTGCTGATCGGTGAGTGATTGTCAGGAAGTGGGTGTTTCTGGGCGGAAACTGAGCGTTTTCCGGGAGTGTGCTAAAAAACGCAGGCGTGTCAGGCTAAAATGGAGGAGTGGCTGGAGAAACGGGGAAATGGATGGCCGAACGCAGGGCGTGTTTGTAACGTCAAACCAGGAACTAAACGGACTGAGGTGATGGCAATCTAGGAGCAGGTCTAGAGCTACTCAGAAACTGCAGGGAAATATTTATTAGCAGAACTGCTAATCTTTCGTTCGCAATTCTGCTAAGCTAAGATACACTCCCAGAGGGCGGCGGCCTAGCGTGTGCAATGCTGCTAAAAGCAGCTAGCGAGCGAACAACTCGGAATGAGAGCCCTTACCAATAAAATAGTCAATATGATATACCGATGATGTTATTAAAACGTAATGTGCAAACTCTTCCAGCACCACATAAGTGTTAACTGCAGTGCACCCCACGCTGGTGATGTAGCCATGTGTGGGGGCCCCCTCATGTGTAGGGCCCCTGGGTGACCACCCTTTACTGCCCTGCTTTTAATCCGGCAGCGGCGTACTGTACATAGGGATCCATGGGACAAGGGAGGCCCTGCACCAGACTTCCTGCTCCCCATGGCTACGGTGGCTCAGACGCTGCCCGGCTCCCCACTGCTTACCTCCCCTGCCGCCGGCTGTGCGCACCCACCACTCGGACCTCAGTGACTGCACTCACCCGCACCTCAATTGGACTGGGCAATGTGGGGGTGGGGGGCAAACATTGAAAAGGACCAATCTCGGTATCCCGGGATTGATCATTTTTCAATCCCGATCCCGGGATTGAAAAACTGGCCCGGGATTGGCCACCCTACCTATGGCCCCACTATACTTTTGCTGCGCCATCTGCTGGCGAATTAGGGAAGATTTGCCAGCACAGCAGAGAGTACTGTGCCAAAGTATTTGCTCTTCTGTCCGTGCTTCATATTTCCGAATATATCACCATATAATAAGTGAAAACAAGCGCTCATGAACTAAAAAGTACAAAGAAAAAGAGAATATCACCGTCCTCGGTCGTATACAAGTCCAAAACAGTTCTCTGGTTCTTGGTGCTCCCTGTTGTTCTTAAGTTCCTCAAAAAAAACTATGATCCAACCTTTTTTTTTTGAGGAACATAAGAACATACACCAGAGAACTGTTTTAGACTTAGATTATAAATTATTTAAGAAATTAGTAAATAACCCGTGCTTATTCTCATTACTTAATAAACACCACTGTGTAACACCTAATGAAGAACGCAACATGTGTAACACTTTTTACAGAAAATATAGGGTTTGTTGGTCTACTCATATATACCCATTAAGATATTATGACCTTTTTAACTACTTTTTGTATAAGGTCATCTTTATGAAGGGTTAACACCAACATATATGAAGTTACTGGAGCAAGTTCAGGAGTCTTGGGAGAGTTGCAGAAGAACCTGTGACACCAGCCCTAGACATATATAGTACGTTCACATTAGTCTCATACGCTAGAGCAGTGATTTTCAACCTTTTTTTACTCGCGGCACACCGAACAATATTTTAAAATTCCCAAGGCAGACCATCCGTTCCCCACAGAAAAAAAATAAGAATTTACTCACCGGTAATTCTATTTCTCGTAGTCCGTAGTGGATGCTGGGAACTCCGTAAGGACCATGGGGAATAGCGGGCTCCGAAGGAGGCTGGGCACTCTAGAAAGATTTATGACTACCTGGTGTGCACTGGCTCCTCCCACTATGACCCTCCTCCAAGCCTCAGTTAGGACACTGTGCCCGGACGAGCTGACATAATAAAGAAGGATTTAGAATCCCGGGTAAGACTCTTACCAGCCACACCAATCACACCGTACAACTCGTGATACTATATCCAGTTTGACAGTATGAAAACAACTGAGCCTCTCAACAGATTGCTCAACAATAACCCTTTAGTTAACAATAACTATTTACAAGTATTGCAGACAATCCGCACTTGGGATGGGCGCCCAGCATCCACTACGGACTACGAGAAATAGAATTACCGGTGAGTAAATTCTTATTTTCTCTGACGTCCTAGTGGATGCTGGGAACTCCGTAAGGACCATGGGGATTATACCAAAGCTCCCAAACGGGCGGGAGAGTGCGGATGACTCTGCAGCACCGAATGAGAGAACTCCAGGTCCTCCTCAGCCAGGGTATCAAATTTGTAGAATTTTGCAAACGTGTTTGCCCCTGACCAAGTAGCTGCTCGGCAAAGTTGTAAAGCCGAGACCCCTCGGGCAGCCGCCCAAGATGAGCCCACCTTCCTAGTGGAATGGGCATTCACAGATTTTGGCTGTGGCAGGCCTGCCACAGAATGTGCAAGCTGAATTGTACTACAAATCCAGCGAGCAATAGACTGCTTAGAAGCAGGAGCACCCAGCTTGTTGGGTGCATACAGGATAAACAGCGAGTCAGATTTTCTGACTCCAGCCGTCCTGGAAACATATATTTTCAGGGCCCTGACAACGTCTAGCAACTTGGAGTCCTCCAAATCCTTAGTAGCCGCAGGCACCACAATAGGCTGGTTCAGGTGAAACGCTGACACCACCTTAGGGAGAAATTGGGGACGAGTCCTCAATTCTGCCCTATCCATATGGAAAATCAGATAAGGGCTTTTACATGATAAAGCCGCCAACTCTGACATTCGCCTGGCTGAAGCCAAGGCCAATAACATGACCACTTTCCACGTGAGATATTTCAGATCCACGGTTTTTAGTGGCTCAAACCAATGTGATTTTAAGAAACTCAACATCACGTTGAGATCCCAAGGTGCCACAGGAGGCACAAATGGGGGCTGAATATGCAGCACTCCTTTCACAAATGTCTGAACTTCAGGTACTGAAGCTAGTTCTTTTTGAAAGAAAATCGACAGAGCCGAGATCTGTACTTTAATGGAGCCTAGTTTTAGGCCCATATTCACTCCTGCTCGCAGGAAATGCAGAAATCGACCTAGTTGAAATTCCTCTGTTGGGGCCTTTTTGGCCTCACACCATGCAACATATTTCCGCCATATGCGGTGATAATGCTTTGCCGTAACATCTTTCCTGGCCTTAATAAGCGTAGGAATGACTTCTTCCGGAATACCCTTTTCCTTTAGGATCCGGTGTTCAACCGCCATGCCGTCAAACGCAGCCGCGGTAAGTCTTGGAACAGACTGGGCCCCTGCTGTAGCAGGTCCTGTCTGAGCGGTAGAGGCAACGGGTCCTCTGAGAGCATCTCTTGAAGTTCCGGGTACCACGCTCGTCTTGGCCAATCCGGAACCACGAGAATGGTGTTTACTCCTCGCTTTCTTATCATTCTCAATACCTTTGGTATGAGAGGCAGAGGAGGGAACACATAAACCGACTGGTACACCCACGGTGTCACTAGAGCGTCCACAGCTACCGCCTGAGGGTCCCTTGACCTGGCGCAATATCTTTTTAACTTTTTGTTGAGGCGGGACGCCATCATGTCCACCTGTGGTTTTTCCCAACGGTTTACCAGCATCTGGAAGACTTCTGGATGAAGTCCCCACTCTCCCGGGTGGAGGTCGTGTCTGCTGAGGAAGTCTGTTTCCCAGTTGTCCACTCCCGGAATGAACACTGCTGACAGTGCTAGTACATGATTCTCCGCCCATCGGAGAATTCTTGTGGCTTCTGCCATCGCCATCCTGCTTCTTGTGCCGCCCTGTCGATTTACATGGGCGACTGCCGTGATGTTGTCTGACTGGATCAGCACCGGCTGGTGTAGGAGCAGGGATTTTGCTTGACTTAGGGCATTGTAGATGGCCCTTAGGTCCAGAATATTTATGTGAAGGGAAGTCTCCTGACTCGACCATAGTCCTTGGAAGTTTCTTCCCTGTGTGACTGCCCCCCAGCCTCGAAGGCTGGCATCCGTGGTCACCAGGACCCAGTCCTGTATGCCGAACCTGCGGCCCTCTAGAAGATGGGCACTCTGCAGCCACCACAGTAGAGACACCCTGGTTCTTGGAGACAGGGTTATCAAGCGATGCATCTGAAGATGCGATCCGGACCACTGGTCCAACAGGTCCCAATGAAAGATTCTGGCATGGAACCTGCCGAAGGGAATTGCTTCGTAAGAAGCCACCATCTTTCCCAGGACCCGCGTGCAGCGATGCACTGATACCTGTTTTGGTTTCAGGAGGTCTCTGACTAGAGATGACAACTCCCTGGCTTTCTCCTCCGGGAGAAACACTTTTTTCTGGACTGTATCCAGAATCATACCCAGGAACAGTTGCCGTGTCGTCGGAACCAGCTGTGACTTCGGGATATTCAGAATCCAGCCGTGCTGGTGCAGCACCTCCTGAGATAGTGCTACTCCCACCAACAACTGTTCCTTGGACCTCGCTTTTATTAGGAGATCGTCCAAGTACGGGATAATTAAAACTCCCTTTTTTCGAAGGAGTATCATCATTTCCGCCATCACCTTGGTTAATACCCTCGGTGCCGTGGACAGTCCAAACGGCAGCGTCTGGAATTGGTAATGGCAATCCTGTACCACAAATCTGAGGTACTCCTGGTGAGGATGGTAAATGGGGACATGCAAGTAAGCATCCTTGATGTCCAGGGATACCATGTAATCCCCCTCTTCCAGGCTCGCAATAACCGCCCTGAGCGATTCCATCTTGAACTTGAATTTTTTTATGTATGTGTTCAAGGATTTCAAATTTAAAATGGGTCTCACCGAACCGTCCGGTTTCGGTACCACAAATAGTGTGGAATAGTAACCCCGGCCTTGTTGAAGTAGGGGTACCTTGATTATCACCTGCTGGGAATACAGCTTGTGAATTGCCGCTATCACCGCCTCCCTGTCTGAGGGAGCAATCGGCAAGGCAGATTTTAGGAACCGGTGGGGTGGAGACGCCTCGAATTCCAGTTTGTACCCCTGAGATACTATTTGAAGGATCCAGGGATCCACCTGTGAGCGAGCCCACTGATCGCTGAAATTCTTGAGGCGGCCCCCCACCGTACCAGGCTCCGCCTGTGGAGCCCCACCGTCATGCGGCTGACTTGGCAGAAGAAGCGGGGGAGGACTTTTGCTCCTGGGAACCTGCTGTTTGTTGCAGCCTTTTTCCCCTACCTCTGCCTCTGGATAGAAAAGACCCGCCTTTTCCACGCCTGTTTTTCTGGGTCCGAAAGGACTGAACCTGATAAAACGGCGCCTTCTTAGGCTGTGAGGGGACATGGGGTAAAAATGCTGACTTCCCAGACGTTGCTGTGGAAACTAGGTCCGAGAGACCATCCCCAAATAATTCCTCACCTTTATATGGCAACACTTCCATGTGCCTTTTAGAATCTGCATCTCCTGTCCACTGGCGAGTCCATAAGCCTCTCCTAGCAGAAATGGACAATGCACTAACTTTAGATGCCAGTCGGCAGATTTCCCTCTGTGCATCTCTCATATATAAGACTGAGTCTTTTATATGCTCTATGGTTAACAGGATCGTGTCTCTGTCTAATGTGTCAATATTTTCTGACAGTGTATCTGACCACGCAGCGGCAGCACTGCACATCCAAGCTGACGCAGTAGCTGGCCTAAGTATAATGCCTGAGTGTGTATATACAGACTTCAGGATCGCCTCCTGCTTTCTATCAGCAGGTTCCTTGAGGGCGGCCGTATCCGGAGACGGTAGTGCCACCTTTTTTGACAAACGTGTGAGCGCTTTATCCACCCTAGGGGGTGTTTCCCAACGTGACCTATCCTCTGGCGGGAAAGGGAACGCCATTAGTACCTTCTTAGGAATTACCAATTTTTTATCAGGGAAAGCCCACGCTTCTTCACACACTTCATTTAATTCATCTGATGGGGGAAAAACTACGGGTAGTTTTTTCTCCCCAAACATAATACCCTTTTTAGTGGTACCTGTATTTATATCAGAAATGTGTAACACCTCTTTCATTGCCTCAATCATGCAGTGAATGGCCTTAGTGGGCATCAGATTAGACTCATCGTCGTCGACACTGGTGTCAGTATCAGTGTCGACATCTGGGTCTGCGGTCTGAGGTAGCGGGCGTTTCAGAGCCCCTGATGACCTGTGCGACGCCTGGACAGGCACGAGCTGAGAAGTCGGCTGTCCCACATTTGGCATGTCGTCAAATTTCTTATGTAAGGAGTCTATACGTGCACTCATTTCTTTCCATAAGCTCATCCACTCAGGTGTCTGCCCCGCAGGGGGTGACATCCCTTCTAAAGGCATCTGCTCCGTCTCCACATCATTATCCTCATCAAACATGTCGACACAGCCGTACCGACACACCGCACACACACAAGGAATGCTCCAACAGAGGACAGGACCCACAAAAGCCCTTTGGGGGGACAGAGTGAGAGTATGCCAGCACACACCAGAGCGCTATATAATGCAGGGACTAACTGAGTTATGTCCCCTATAGCTGCTTTTTCTATATAATTTATACAGCGCCTAAATTTAGTGCCCCCCCTCTCTTTTTGTACCCTTTTCTGTAGCTGTAGACTGCAGGGGAGAGCCAGGGAGCTTCCTTCCAGTGGATCTGTGAAGGAGAAATGGCGCCAGTGTGCTGCAGGAGATAGCTCCGCCCCTTTTCCGCGGCCTATTCTCCCGCTTTTTTCTGTATTCTGGCAGGGGTATTTTCCACATATATAGCCTCTAGGGCTATATATTGTGGTATTTTTGCCAGCCAAGGTGTTATAATTGCTTCTCAGGGCGCCCCCCCCCAGCGCCCTGCACCCTCAGTGACCGGAGTGTGAAGTGTGTGTGAGGAGCAATGGCGCACAGCTGCAGTGCTGTGCGCTACCTTGGAGAAGACTGATGTCTTCTGCCGCCGATTTTCCGGACCTCTTCTTGCTTCTGGCTCTGTAAGGGGGACGGCGGCGCGGCTCCGGGACCGAACACCAAGGACTGGGCCTGCGGTCGATCCCTCTGGAGCTAATGGTGTCCAGTAGCCTAAGAAGCCCAATCCGGCTGCAAGCAGGCGAGTTCGCTTCTTCTCCCCTTAGTCCCTCGCTGCAGTGAGCCTGTTGCCAGCAGGTCTCACTGAAAATAAAAAACCTAAGTCTATCTTTCTTTCTAAGAGCTCAGGAGAGCCCCTAGTGTGCATCCAACCTCGGCCGGGCACAAAATCTAACTGAGGCTTGGAGGAGGGTCATAGTGGGAGGAGCCAGTGCACACCAGGTAGTCATAAATCTTTCTAGAGTGCCCAGCCTCCTTCGGAGCCCGCTATTCCCCATGGTCCTTACGGAGTTCCCAGCATCCACTAGGACGTCAGAGAAAAAAGAAAACACACATTGGCCCTCACAGTAAAAAAAATTCCACACATACATTGGCCTACACAGAAAAAACACAGAAAAAACAATCACATTGCTCCCCACATAAATCATGTTGCTCCCTACATAAATCCTACTGCTACCCACATAAATCGATCACATTGCTCCCCACATAAATCCTATTGCTCACCACATGAATTATTTGCATTGTTCCCCCCATAAACCCATAAATCATATTGAAATCCTATCGTTCCCCACAGGAGAAATAAAATAACAAATATTAGCCTCTACCGGTCAGCTGACCTCCTCCCTGTCCCTCATTTGCGGGGGTTGTTCATAGTGGAGTTCTGCGAATACTGAGCAGCGGGCGGTCGGGCAGGTGTGGATGTGGGTCGGCAAGGAAAGTTGTGTATGCCTGCGTTAGAGAGTGTATATAATATTATTATTATTACATTTTACTTATAAGGCGCCACATGTGTCTCGCAGCGCCGTACAAAGGACAGTACAGGGGACAAAACATTGCATTACAGTAAATAAATAACAGAAATAGAGTACAGGTAACAGAGCACCACACATTCTCAAGACATAATACAGCTAAGATGTAAGTATTGAGGGAGTGATCATCGTACTACTAGAGGCTGGTGGCCATAGATGGAGATGAGCCTTTACTAGCAGGATAAAGATTCTCGTTGAGTAGGGGAGAGCTGTGAGTGAAATGTGTTGAGACGAGGGCTTAGATAACAAGAGGAAAGAGGGCCCTGCTCTGAAGAGCTAACAATCTATTGGGGAGGGGCGACAGACAGATGACAAGAGGTACAGGCAAGTGGGAGGTAGCCTGATGGCAGTATGCAAGCAAAGCTGAGATGTTCACAGCATGAGGCAGGGGGGTGGAGGCGCGGCTTAAGCACTGGGTTATGCATCGGGAGGGTATGCTTTGATGAATAGGTGGGTTTTTAGTGCCCGTTTGAAGCTTTGCAAGGTTGGGGAGAGTCTAATGGAGCGGGGGAGTGCGTTCCACTGAAGGGGTGCAGCACGGGCAAAATCCTGAACTCGTGCATGGGAAGCAGTGACCAGGGCGGTGGAGAGGCGACGGTCATTAGTCGACCGTAGGGGGCGGGAGGGAGTATGAAGGGAAAGGAGGTTGGAGATATAGGGAGCAGTGGAATTAGAGATGGCCTTGTATGTGAGGGTGAGGAGTTTGAAGAGGATTCTGTAGGGGAATGGGAGCCAGTGTAGATTTTGTTGAAGGGTAGTGGCAGATGTGGTGCAGCGGGAGAGGAAGATAAGCCTAGCTGCGGAGTTCAGGACAGATTGGAGGGGAGCAAGATGGGAGCAAGCGAGGCCAGTGAGGAGGACATTGCAGTAGTCAAGTCGTGAGATGACCAGTGAGTGGATGATGAGTTTAGTTGCACTCTGGGAGAGATATGGCCTGATACGAGCAATGTTGCGTAGCTGGAAACGACAGGATTGTGCCAGAGCTTGGATGTGGGGTGCAAAGGAGAGGGAGGAGTCAAGAGTGACGCCCAGGCAGCGGAGTTGGGGAATGGGGGAGATGGTGGTGTTGTCAACAATGATGGAGATATTGGTCGGGGGTGTTGCTCTGGATGGGGGGAAGATGATGAGTTCCGTTTTGTCCATGTTGAGCTTTAGAGAGCGTTCAGACATCCAGGAGGAGATTGCAGAGAGGCAGCTGGAAACCTGAGAGAGGACAGAGGGGGGCAGATCAGGAGATGAGAGGTAGAGTTGTGTGTCATCAGCATAGAGGTGGTATTGAAGGCCAAATGAGTTAATGAGCGCACCCAGGGAAGAGGTATACAGGGAGAACAGAAGGGGTCCAAGGACAGAACCCTGAGGGACACCAACAGGAAGGATGGAAGGGTGTGAGGTGGTGCTTGAGGCAGACACAGAAAAGGAGCGGTTAGTGAGGTAAGAAAAAAACCAGTCAAGGACAGTGCTAGAGAGGCCAGCGTTTTGGAGTGTGCGGAGGAGGAGAGGATGATCTACGGTGTCAAAGGCAGCAGAGAGGTCCAGAAGGATGAGCAGAGAGAAGTGGCCCCTGGATTTGGCCGAAAGCAGGTCATTGGTGACTTTCACCAGGGCATATAATACAATCTAAATAACTATCACTATAGATTGATGCAAACTCAGTCCCTCAAGGACCCCTAACAGTGCAAGATTTCCAGATCTCCTAGTTGGTGCACTGATTACTGGCTGACACACGTGATGCTAATTATTTCTATTGTGTAACAGAGATCTACAGTATAAACATGCACTGTTGAACTGGGTACACACTACACAATTATTTGGCCGATTTGCCAGTGATCAAGTGATTGGCCTGTTTTTTTTTTCGTGCATGACCATTTTGGAAGAATGCCGATAAAACGGCCCAGTAGAAAATATCAGCCGACAGGTCCAGATATAGTGGGAATACATACGAAACACCGGCATCCCAACACTGAAGGTACCGACAGCAGACGGGGTGAGTATATTTACCCTTCCCTCTCCCCTACCCTAACCCTCGGGGGTGTCTGCTATGGCTAACTCTTGGGGGATGGCATCTATTGTTAACAGTGCCTAATCCTCCGCCCGGGCCCTTACCCTAACCTGAACCCCGATACTCACCCTCGGCATGTTGGCTGTTGGTGATCCCAAACATACATATACATACTTCATATAATGAGACAGGCCTAAGCTTTCTAAGCGCACATTCTCCCACTATCATGGTAAGACGCCTGTCACTTCTTGTTGGCAGAGGCTCTCTTTTCCGGCAAGCTGACTGAGTAGGAGAAGAAGCTGTTACTGGGCACGCGCAGCTCCTCGGCCCATTCCCTATAATGCATGTCACAGCCACATCGCTACTAGCGGAGGCGTCACCAGGTGTGGTGATACCCAGTGCGCACTCTGCATTACTACACCCCCGCCCACTCACCCTGCTGGAGCTGCGGCTGCCCAAAAAGGGGGAGTAACCTAAATTAAAAGTGCGTGGCCTCGCTGGTGTCCTCTTCTTCACTCCGGGGGCATGTCCAGCTTCCCCGGAGATGCTGGCTGCCCCCGGAGACTGGGCAGTGTGCAGTGCCGGCTCCTTGTCTGTGACTGGAGCCAAGTGCTGCAGAGGATTGTCACACTGCAGCACTCGGCTCCTGTCACTGCAGGAGAGCCGGCACTTTGGTGTCACCTGGGTGCGGGCCGCACCCCAATTCTGACGCCACTGGCTACTAGCATTGTATTATATACTACTACTACTGTGGTCATGACTTGAGAGACTGGCCAGGAACATTCGGGCAACTGGAACCCCCCCCCCCCTTTCCCCCACCTCCACCCTTGCCTATGTATATTTAGACATGCGTCTCTGGTAGCTTTACACTTATTCTATTACCATCAGAGTTATAGGGGTAAACTATAGATCCTTCAATGTGGTCAAGAGCAGTGCGATCACTCCGGGCACTAGGACTCAGAGTCAGCAGGGATGTGCGACCACTGACGTGACGCATGCCACAGTGTAGAGTGTCACAGTACTGTGCGGACGCACAGCACCTAGCCCCTCTGATGAGGTGAGATCCTGTTAGTCTGTAAGACCACTGCTGTTAGCCTGTGTGATTACCTCTGTTACTTTCTGTTACTACTTCATACAGTACTGGGACAGATGTATTGCGCCTGGAGAAGTGATAAAGCAGTGATAAGTGCAAGGTGGTAATGCATCAGCCAATCATTACGGTTTAAAAAATGTCAGTTAGGAGATGATTGGCTGGTGCGTTATCACCTTCCACTTATCACTGCTTTATCACTGCTCCAGGCTTAATACATCTGCCCCATACTGTAGTTACCTTCTGGAACAGATAAACCAACAACTCTGGTAAAGGTCATCTGTGGCCTAACAGTCACTTTCACATCCGCTATCATCCTATTGGAATCACCCCAAGGTTTCACCACTAGGTCATATCAATGTAACGCACATTTGCAACTATAAGCACAGTTAGCGTAGTAGTTAGTATTACTGCTTCACAGCCCTTATGTCATGAGTTTAATTCATGACCAAGGCACTACTTGTGTGGCGTTTGTATGCTCTCACTGTATTTGCGTGGGTTTCACCCGGGTGACCTAGTTTCCTCCAACACTCCAAAAATATAGATTGTAAGCTCCACAGGAGCAGGGGTGATATGAATGACCGAAAATCTTCTATACAGCGCTGCGGAATATGTGTGCTCTATGGCCCTCATTCCGAGTTGTTCGCTCGCAAGCTGCTTTTAGCAGCTTTGCACACGCTAAGCCGCCGCCTACTGGGAGTGAATCTTAGCTTATCAAAATTGCGAACGAAAGATTAGCAGAATTGCGAATAGACACTTCTTAGCAGTTTCTGAGTAACTCCAGACTTACTCGGCATCTGCGATCAGTTCAGTCAGTTTAGTTCCTGTTTTGACGTCACAAATACACCCAGCGTTCGCCCAGAACTCCTCCGTTTCTCCAGCCACTCCCGCTTTTTTCCCAGAAACGGCAGCGTTTTTTCACACACACCCATAAAACGGCCAGCTTCCGCCCAGAAACACCCACTTCCTGTCAATCACATTACAATCACCAGAACGAAGAAAAAACCTCGTTATGCCGTGAGTAAAATACCTAACTGCATAGCAAATTTACTTGGCGCAGTCGCACTGCGGACATTGCGCATGCGCATTAGCGACTAATCGCTCCGTTGCGAGAAAAAAATAACGAGCGAACAACTCGGAATGACCCCCCATATCAATAACCCATAATAAATAAATTAAATATAAGCGTTCCTTCCACTTGCACTTAACAAATTTCGTGGCACAGAGCCGCATGTGGACAAATAAACAGTATTTACTTTGTTATTCTCTTTGTTATAAAAACAAACAATGGTAAACTAAGATGAACAGAACTATGGAAATAAATGTATATACAGTATATTTTTTTAAACAAACCTACGATGTTTAAATACATAATACTTTATACTAGAGTGTGTCCTCTGGGTTTGCAAATTTCTCTATTGGAACGTCCAGGCTCCTACAGATGCTACAGAACCGGCTGCTCCATGACAATCTCACAGGCAGATCAGGCTCCTCCACAGCTGTAAAAAAAACAAAAACAACCCACAACACTTTAGTAAAGCAGGTACGATTACAGTATGTAATGACAACACGTCACAACGCACTACGAGGTCAATTTACTAATGCTTCTAAAACAGAGAACTTGTGATGTTGCCCATAGCAACCAATCAGATGTAGTCTATTATTTTCTAAAAGGCAACAGAGAAATGATAGACAGGGTCTGATTGGTTGCTATGGACAATATCACCAATTCTCTGTTTTAGAAGCTTTAGAGAAACACCATTCACAGTGCACTAGAGACACCGGTTATGACTTTACCTTAGCAGCAAATTTGTTTTAAACACATACAAAGATGAAACACAACGGAACTTGTGTAAGACAAAGCCGCGGCAACGCAGCACTCCGTATACAGATTCACACTCACTCACACACAGATGTAAAATTGTTACATATTAAATTAATCAGCGCAATCTAGCAACGTAGTTTTGCTGCTTCCAGTTGTTTCATTTATGTGATTGATGCGCATTTCTAGCAACAACAAAAAACAAAACCGCGAGTCGCCCTGGAACTACCGTGACGAGAACAAACAACTTTGTAAATAAATGTCAATAATTTCTTAACAAAACGACTTAGTTTAAATGCATCTACTTAATACTAGAGAGTGTCCATTAGGTTTGAGAGGCTCTTTATTACAAAGGCCAGGCCCCTACGAACGCTAGTTAACTCCTCCAGCATCTCCGGCAGTTGGACCCGCAGAAGCTTCTGTATAGATCTTGCGGTCAGCTCGGGTTCCTCCACAGCTGTGAAAAAACAAAACAAAAACAACACAACCCATTAGTAAAGCAGATATGATTACGTATGAACAACTCTTGCCTCAAAGGGGTTTGGTTGCTGCACATACAGAGGCGTCCTCATAACCTAGCCTCAATACGCCATACAATGCAAAACGTCCGGCGCAGCTGCTCTAGGAGGTGCAGCGTACCATCTTTTTCTTTAAATCTTGCATTATATTCACATGGCAGATGGAGCTAAACACCACTTATAGGGGGGTATTCAATTAGGGGCAAGGTTTTGGCTGGCAACAAGAAAAAAAAAAAACACTGCGAACCTCGCGCCCAATTTTGGATTACTGCGGGTATATATGCTCCCTATACCTGCAGCTTCCAATTTTAAAAATGTAATCATTTGATTGTCGAGAAAAAAAAATGAAGGTAAAATTCTTACCAGTGTGTTTTGGCCAGTCCAGTGGTTTCTGTTCATCTCTCCTCCATCTTTCCACTGCAGAGGAGGATGCTGGGAGGTGAGGTGGCTGCTGGGAGATGTAGTTCTAACTGCTGCTACCTCCAGACACACACACATGGGTAAGGGGGTGGGTCACACACACGGGGCAGGAGGAGGGGGGTCATAAACTTGACAGGGGGTCGCGGGTCTCACACACACACCGCTGCTGCTGCTGGCCAGCCTGTCACGATCTCCGGAGACACTGCTTTGGAAGGTGAGTAATTAAGGACTAATTAAGCTACCTGGAAACTTCCGATTTCTTAATTAGTAATTGGGGGGGGGGGTGACGCACTGGTTCCAGAGCAAGTCGCGATAATTTTTCCTAAATTAACGATTGTAGGAAAAAATCGGGGTGTGAGAAAAAAGACGCAGTGATTTCTATAGAAAGTTCCGCATCTCATTTTTCTCACCTTCAACTGAATAGGAAAACCCTGCGCCGCAATCTTTTCAAAACAACTTCACACAAATGAATAACCCCCATAGTGTACCAGAAATACCGGGGTGCAACTTTAACCGCACAGGAATTAGTTTTACTCACATACAAAGTGGTAGCAACACAATGGAACTCGGCGTGAGAAAGAGCTGCGGTCAGTGCATCGTATTTTATTTATTACCAGTTATTTATATAGCGCACACATATCCCGCAGCGCTTTACAGAAAATATTGGCCCATTCACATCAGTCCCTGACCCAGTGGAGATTACAATCTATATTCCCCCAGGGGTGGTGAGCTGAAATGCGCGAAAAGTGACCCGTTTGGACGCCCAAACGGGACTTTCCGCGATCGCGCCCACGACTTTAACAAGGTTTATCCGCTTTTTTACGCGGCTAAACCAGTCTCTTATGGGCGTGATCAGTGCGATAACGGGGGTCAATAGAACATCGCCCCGCGATCTCCCGTCACTTTAGAGATTGGGGGCAATAAATCATTTGAATCCCGCCCTAAACACCTACAAAATCGCCGGGTCTTTGGCCCTAGTAAAAACCAGGGTCGAAGTCCCAGGAATTTTGATCCGGGTTGACACTTTCACACAGAAAAAAAAAAAAGACCCATGTTGATCGGCAAATTACCGGGTGAACGTGCCTGACCCGGTAATATGGTTTTCTGTGTAAAATAGGATTTTAATACCTACCGGTAAATCCTTTTCTCCTAGTCCATAGAGGATGCTGGGGACTTCAAAAGTACCATGGGGTCAGAGCCGGCCCTAACCAATATGATGCCCTAGGCAAGATTTTGGATGGTGCCCCCTAGCACCGCCGCTAGTTCTGCAGGAGATGCCTGGCATGAGTCAGCTGGCAGCTCTGCTAACGTCGGGCGCCTTTTGTTTATGAAAATGCATCTTATTTGCATTACTATGTGGCTCTGATGCACAAGCTTCTGCTGATTAAAATGGTATGCAGCATGACTATATTCTGTGTGTGACTGCGGCTGTATCTACATACGAAATGCTACATTACAGTGATTTTCAGGAATACACGCAACGTAGCATTTTGTATGCAGATACAGCCGCAGTCACACACAGAATATAGGCATGCCACATATCATTTTAATCAGCAGAAGATGCTGGTGCCCCTAAGCATACCAAATGCCCTAGGCATTTGCCTAGTTTTCCTATGCCTAAGGCCGGCTCTGCATGGGGTGTAGACGGGATCCGCAGGAGACATGGGCACACTATAAGACTTTGAATGGGTGTGAACTGGCTCCTCCCTCTATGCCCCTCCAACAGACCTCAGTTATAGGAACTGTGCCCAGGGAGATGGACATTTCGAGGTGGACATTTCGAGGAAAAGGATTTTTGTTAAACTAAGGGCAAGATACATACCAGCTCACACCACAACACACCGTACAACTGGATTACCAGTACAACTGCAAGTAACAGTCCGCACTGGGATGGGCGCCCAGCATCCTCTACGGACTAGGAGAAAAGGATTTACTGGTAGGTATTAAAATCCTATTTTCTCTTACGTCCTAGAGGATGCTGGGGACTCCAAAAGGACCATGGGGTCTATACCAAGGCTCCAGACCGGGCGGGAGAGTGTGGATGACTCTGCAGCACCGATTGAGCAAACATGAGGTCCTCATCAGCCAGGGTATCAAACTTGTAGAACTTAGCAAAAGTGTTTGAACCCGACCACGTAGCTTCTCGGCAAAGTTGATGTGCCGAGACCCCTCGGGCAGCCGCCCAAGATGAGCCCACCTTCCTGGTAGAATGGGCCTTCACTGACTTCGGCAACGGCAATCCAGCCGTTGAATGAGCATGCTGAATCGTATTACAAATCCAGCGTGCAATAGTCTGCTTGGAAGCAGGATTTCCCATCTTGTTGGAAGCATACAGGACAAACAGAGCTTCTGTTTTCCTAACACGAGCCGTTCTGGCGACATAAATCTTCAAAGCTCTTACGACATCGAGAGGTTTTGGCACCGCCACGGCATCCGTAGCCACAGGCACCACAATAGGTTGATTTATGTGAAACAAAGAAACCACCTTCGGCAGAAATTGTTGACGAGTCCTCAATTCCGCTCTATCCCGCTCTATCCACATGGAAAATCAAATATGGGCTCTTGTGAGACAAAGCCGCCAATTCCGACACCCGTCTGGCGGACGCCAAGGCCAAAAGCATAACCACTTTCCAAGTGAGAAATTTCAACTCAACCTTTCGCAAAGGTTCAAACCAGTGAGACATAAGAAATTATAACACCACGTCAAGACCCCACGGTGCCACGGGTGCACAAACGGAGGATGGATATGCAGCACTCCCTTCACGAAAGTCTAAACCTCTGGAAGGGCGGCCAATTCTTTTTGAAAGAAAATGGATAAAGCCGAAATCTGCACTTTAATGGAACCCAATTTCAGGCCTGCCTGCAAAAAATGGAGGAAATGACCCAGCTGAAACTCCTCCGTAGGAGCCTTCTTGGCTTCACACCACGACACATATTTTCTCCAAATACGGTGATAATGCTTCGCCGTGACCTCCTTTCTAGCCCTAAGGATAGTGGAGATGACTTCCCCTGGAATACCCTTTCGAGCTAGGATTTGGCGTTCAACCTCCACGCCGTCAAACGCAGCCGCGGTAAGTCTTGAAATACGCATGGCCTGAGAGGAAGCGGGCAAGGATCTTCTATGAGCAATTCCTGAAGATCCGGATACCAGGCCCTCCGTGGCCAATCTGGAACGACGAGTACTGCCGGAACCCTTGTTCGTCTTATGATCTTCAACACTTTTGGAATGAGAGGAAGTGGAGGGAACACATATACCGACTGAAACACCCACGGAGTTACCAGGGCGTCCACAGCACTGGCTTGGGGGTCCCTTGACCTGGAACAATACCTCGGAAGCTTCTTGTTGAGGAGAGACGCCATCATGTCTATTTGAGGAAGTCCCCAACGCCTTGTCACTTCTGCAAAGACCTCTTGATGAAGAGCCCACTCTCCTGGATGGAGATTGTGCCTGCTGAGGAAGTCTGCTTCCCAGTTGTCCACGCCCGGAAGGAAGACTGCTGATAGAGCGCTCACATGCTTTTCCGCCCAGCGGAGAACTCTTGTGGCCTCCGCCATCGCCGCTCTGCTCTTTGTACCGCCCTGGCGGTTTACGTACGCCACCGCTGTTACGTTGTCCGACTGAATCAGGACAGGTAGACCTCGAAGAAGGTGTTCCGCTTGCAGAAGGCCGTTGTAAATGGCTCTTAATTCCAGAACATTTATGTGGAGACAAGTTTCCTGGCTTGACCATTTTCCCTGGAAATTTCTTCCTTGTGTGACTGCTCCCCAGCCCCGGAGACTTGCATCCGTGGTCAGCAGGACCCAATCCTGGATCCCGAACCTACGTCCCTCTAGAAGGTGAGAACTTTGCAGCCACCACAGGAGAGATATTCTGGTCCTGAAAGATAGACTTATTTTCCGGTGCATGTGCAGGTGAGACCCGGACCACTTGTTCAACAGGTCCCACTGAAATACCCTGGCATGGAACCTGCCAAACTGAATGGCCTCGTAGGCCGCCACCATCTTCATCAGCAACCGAGTGCATTGATGAATCGACACTCTTGCCGGTTTCAGAATCTCCTTGACCATGCATTGGATTTCCAGAGCTTTTTCCGCTGGAAGAAACACTCTCTGCAGTTCCGTGTCCAGGATCATGCCCAAGAAAGGTAGCCGAGTTGTCGGAAGCAACTGAGACTTTGGTAAATTTAGAATCCAACCATGATGTTGCAGAACTGTCAGGGAGAGATCCACATTTCTTATCAACTGCTCCTTCGATCTCGCCTTTATCAGGAGATCGTCCAAGTACGGGATAATTGTGATACCCTGCTTGCGTAGGAGTACCATCATTTCCGCCATCACTTTGGTGAAGACCCTCGGGGCTGTGAAAAGACCAAACGGCAACGTCTGCAATTGGTAATGACAATCCTGCACTGCAAACCTCAGGCAAGCTTGATGTGGAGGACATATTGGGACATGTAAGTAGGCATCTTTTATGTCGACTGACGCCATAAAATCCCCCCCTTCTAGACTGGAGATCACTGCTGGAAGAGATTCCATCTTGAACTTAAAAGTTTTCAAATACAGATTGAGGGATTTTAGGTTCAGGATCGGTCTGACCGAGCCGTCCGGCTTTGGTACGACAAAGAGGCTTGAATAAAAACCTTCCCCCCGTTGAGACGGGGGTACCGGGACAATGACACTCTGCTGACACAGCTTTTGTATCGCCGCACTCACTACTTCCCTTTCGAAGATAGAAACTGGCAAGGCTGATTTGAATAATCGGCGGGGGGGGGGGGGGGGGGGGGCACCTCCTGAAACTCCAGTTTGTACCCTTGGGCCACTATGTCTAACACCCAAGGATCTAGGCCCGAGTGAAACCAGACCTGTTTGAAGAGTCAGAGACGCGCCCCCACCGGTACGGATTCCCGTAGGGGAGCCCCAGCATCATGCGGTGGACTTGGCAGAGGTCGGGGAGGACTTTTGGTCCTAGGAGCCTGGCACCACAGGGGACCTTTTTCCCCTACCTCTACCTTTAGAAGCAAGGAAGGACGACCCCCTTCCTTTTTTGTATTTATTAGGCCGAAAGGACTGCATCTGATAATGGGGCGCCTTTTTCTGTTGTGCTGGAACATAAGGGTAACTTACCCGCTGTAGCGGCAGACACCAGGTCGGCGAGGCCGTCACCAAACAAGACACTACCTTTATATGGGAGAGCTTCCATAGCTTTCTTGGAGTCGGCATCAGCATTCCATTGATGAATCCACAGCGCTCTCCTTGCCGAGACTGCCATGGCATTGGCCCTTGATCCCAAGAGGCCAATATCCCTCGCCGTATCCTTTAGATAAGCTGCAGCGTCCCTGATATAACCGAGAGTCAAAAGAATGTTATCCTTATCAAGGGTATCCATGTCAGATGCCAAATTATCAGCCCACTTAGCAATAGCACTACTCACCCATGCCGAGGCCACGGCAGGCCTGAGGAGTGCACCCGTAGTGACATAAATGGCCTTTAATGTCGTTTCCTGCTTACGATCCGCAGGATCCTTGAGGGCAGCCGTGTCGGGAGATGGAAGCGCCACCTTCTTGGACAGCCGTGACAGTGCCTTGTCCACATTGGGAGATGACTCCCACTTTTCCCTGTCGTCAGAGGGGAAAGGATATGCCATAAATATTCTCTTGGGAACCTGCCACCTTTTATCAGGAGATTCCCAAGCCTTTTCACAAAGAACGTACAGTTTATGAGAGGGGGGAAACCTCACCTCGGGCTTTTTTCCCTTATACAAACAAACCCTTGTATCAGGAACAGCAGGCACTTCGGAAATATGTAAACATCTTTAATAGCCACAATCATGTACTGAATACTCTTAACCAATTTTGGATGTAAACTGGCCTCACTAGAGTCGACACTGGAGTCAGAGTCCGTGTCAGTATCCGTATCAGCTATTTGGGTAAGCGAACGCTTTTGTGACCCTGAGGGGGCCTGTACCTGAGATAAGGCGTCCTCCATGGATTTTCTCCACGTTTGTGTCTGAGAATCAAATTTATCCAGCCTTTTAGACAATAACGCCACATTTGCATTCAATGTACTCAACACATTCACCCAATCAGCAGTCGGCGGTGCCGACAGAGTCACTCACAACTCCTTCTCTGCGCCCCCTGCAACTTCCTCCGGGAAAGAGCACTCAGCCTCAGACATGTCGACACACCGTACCGACACGCACACACATTGGCTATAGGGGACAGACCGACAGGGAAGCCTGTTAGAGAAACACAGAGGGAGTATACCAGCTCACACCCCAGCGCCTATATCAATACTGAGAAATAATATCAGATTGCCTGCGCTGTTATAATAGCACCAAAATAACTGTGCCCCCCTTCCCCCCCATTTTGCTCCCTGTACTTGATCAGGAGAGTGGAGGTCCGGGCCAGCGTCTCTGCAGTCTGCGAAGAGAGAAAATGGCGCTGGTAAGCTGTGAGGGCTAAGCCACGCCCCCAACCCGGCACACTATAGTCCCGCTCAAATTTGAATATTTATACTGGCGGGGGCTTATATTTAGTGCTTAGGCACTTATAAAATATCTTGTTTAGCCAGTTTTTGCCTCAATAACATGCTGCCCAGGGCGCCCCCCCTGCGCCCTGCACCCTGTAAGTGCCGTTGGAAGTATGTGTGGGAGCATGGCGCGCAGCGCGACCGCTGTACCTCGTTACTGAAGTCTTCTGCCGTTACTGAAGTCTTCTGTTCTTCTATATACTCACCCGGCTTCTTTCTTCTGGCTTCTGTGAGGGGGCTGACGGCGCGGCTCCGGGAACAAGCAGCTAGGTGCACCAAGTGATCGAACCCTCTGGAGCTAATGGTGTCCAGTAGCCTAAGAAGCAGAGCCTTTAACTCTGG
The DNA here is from genome assembly GCF_028390025.1 of Pseudophryne corroboree. Classification (NCBI taxonomy): domain Eukaryota; kingdom Metazoa; phylum Chordata; class Amphibia; order Anura; family Myobatrachidae; genus Pseudophryne; species Pseudophryne corroboree. Next base: position 85,494,129 of record NC_086447.1, on the reverse strand, counting down.
AGAAGTAGGTCTGCTTCTCTCCCCTCAGTCCCACGAAGCAGGGAGCCTGTAGCCAGCAGGTCTCTCTGAAAATAAAAAACCTAACAGAAAGTCTTGTCTAGAAAAACTCTGTAGAGCTCCCCTAGTGTGTGTCCAGTCTCTCTGGGCACAGAATCTAACTGAGGTCTGGAGGAGGGGCATAGAGGGAGGAGCCAGTTCAGACCCATTCAAAGTCTTGTAGTGTGCCCATGTCTCCAGCGGATCCCGTCTATACCCCATGGTCCTTTTGGAGTCCCCAGCATCCTCTAGGATGTAAGAGAAAAGGGGTATAAATTAGTACCTCAGTTGTTTTGATTTAACCATATGTGCTAAAGCCTGGATATCACTAAAACCTGCACTGTTGGTGGAGCAGATGTATTAAGCCTGGAGAAGTAATAAAGCAGTGATAAGTGGAAGGTGATAACGCATCAGCCAATTACTACGGGTTTGAAAAGTGACAGTTAGGAGCTGATTGGCTGGTGCAGTATCACCTTATCACTTCTCCAGGCTTAATAAATCTGCCCCTCGAGTTTGGGAATGTCTGGCCTACATAAAGGATAAAGTCCCACCCACGTGAGCGTGTAGCACCATGAATGACACATAAAAAGAGAAAATGACACACTAACCGGCAGGAGCATCCCGGACGTCCATACTGTCACTCCCCTCACACCTGGCGGGCTCCATCTCCTCTGCTGACCCCTCCTTCTCCTGGGCACGCCGCTTTCCTGTGAAACACAAAGGGTTCCCGTAGATTCTTATGTGTTCTACTATAAGGCTAAATGTTGTCTAGGGCTCCACAATGCAGAGATGAAGTGCTGAAGGACTGGTCACATGGCATAATTACCTACTCTGATGGTGGGGTAGGTGACCCTCCCACATCCCGCCCACAAACTATAGAAATCTACGGGTCAGGGAGCCATGATGATGCAATTCTCAGCCAATCACATCATCTTGGTGCAGCACATTACCGCCTTACCCCACTGAGGTCGTCGGTTCATTTCCCACCATGGCCCTAACCGTGTGCAATCTGTATATTCTCCCCTTGCTTGCGTGGGTGTACTCCTGGCGCTCCGGCTGCCTCCCCCAATCCAAAAATGTACTGGTAGGTTCATTGGCTCCCGATGAAAAATGAACCCTGTTGTGTAAGACTATATGGGCATTCTCCCAGAAGGGGGAAATTAAAGGTTGGCACATACTGTATGCTCACATGGTGGTGCCAGTGTCAGTGACTTTTACAGTACCTCTAACATTACACAAGTTGCTCACTTCCACAAGTGTCTCCAGTGTACAGTACATAAGCCATATACCACAGAATTTTGTCATTTGATTATACCTTTTCCATTGCCGCAATAACACAGGTTATTGCCGGGTCTACCCAGATCGTGACTTGGTGTAAAAGGGTCTCTGAAAAATAACCCAGGTCCAGTTACTCGGGAATCCAACCCTTGTTGATAGCATTGTCTAACCCAGAAAGACATGTTTAGCTTGCGGCATAAACGGGTGACCCGGTTCATCCAGCTAAAAGCCTATGGAGAGCCGGCTCACCAGCGTTTGGAGATAATGCCAAGAGCCAGCATAGAGAAGACCAGGCAGTAACCTGGGTCCAGCCTGTGTTGCGATCGGGGTTTCAAGCCGATGTTACGTGGCTCAAAACTGTGTTCAATTACCCAGGTTGGACCCGGGTATTTGGTGGCAAAGGGGTACTAGCCTGTCACAGTGGCGCTTCGGGAACCGGCTTCTGCTGCACAAAGCAAAGAACATTTTATTGTTTGAATCTACAAACTAGTGTCAAAGGCTGATTAACAGGACATCGATCTGCACACTTACGGCGATTAATCTTCCTGCGGAGCTTCGCCAGGAGCTCCGGCTGCTTGCGCCTAAGGTAGTACCATCTTCTCCGCAACTGCTTAACTGTGCGATCGACTGCGCACTCTCTGCGTAAGCGTCGCCTTGCAGATTTGAAGGCGAAATGATTTTCTTTAATGTTGAGGACTGGAATTGGAAAGCCCAGCTGCTCATCAAGAGTCTCAGTCAGGAGAAGGAGCTCCTTCTTGGACAAACTGGCAGCTCTCACTGTTAGCATGCTTGCTGCAGCCTGCAAGTTCTGCAACTGAACTGAACTGAGGCTTATGAACAATTACAGCCCTGATTGGCTGTCTGGCAATGTGGGGGCTGTCCTCAGTCTCTGCACATGCCTGCTTATGTCTTGTAGCAGGTTCTGTGTGGTTATGTTTTGGTCATACCTCCCAACTGTCCCGATTTCGGCGGGACAGTCCCGTTTTTCACGGTCTGTCCCGCTGTCCCACCCGCGGGTCGCAGTGTCCCGCGGGTGGGGGGGCAGTTGGGAGATGCCCCCCTGTCACTCGCTGCTCTGAGCAGAGCAGCGGTGAATAGATGCTGTGCGCATGCGCACAGCGTCTATTCACGGCAGGGAGGGAGAGGGGGCATGACCAGCAGCTCTCACAGCGCTGTTCATGCCCCCATAATGACGAAAACGGGGGCGTGGTTTGCGATCGCGGTACTTGCCGCGAGGCCACGCCCCTTTATGTTAGGTCACGCCCCCTAAAATCGGGCGCATGGCGGGCTACAAAAAGATGGCCACTGATGACCAATGAAGAGCCATCTCTCTTTTCACCAAGACCCCAAGGGGCTGGAAAACTGAAAAGAAGGGCGGGGCTTATCCGGGAAGGGGTGAAAGAGGGCGGAAAGTCTACTTTAAAGGTAGTTTCTCTGTCTAAATCTTCAGTCCAGAGACAAGTCAAATTTTACAGATGCAGGCAGGAGAGTCTGTGCGAGAGAGCCTGCTTGTGGAACAACAAGTCCCAGCCAGCCTTTAAATTGTGACACAGCTCGTTGAATAACAGGTCCCAGCCTGCAGTTAACTTATAACTATAGTCCAGGAAGGGTATCCTGCAGCTGAGATAACCTGGAAGGACCTTCTTATATGTTAACTAGAAAAAAGTTAAAACAAAATAAAAAAAACCACTGAAGCGGAAGCAACAAAAAATTTAATGGAGCACAAAAAATATACATGAAACAGTATCAAAGCTGAACACCAAGGGGACGCTATACTGTATATACTGTGTATAAGGGGACACTACTGTATGAAAGGGGACACTATACTGTATATAAGAGGACACTACTGTATATAAGGGGAAACTACTGTGTATAAGGGGACACTACTGTATGCAAAAGGGCACTACTGTATGCAAGGGGACACTACTGTATACAAGGGGACACTACTGTATATAAGGTGACAGTATACTGTATATAAGGAGACACTATACCGTAAATAAGGGGACACTACTGTATGCAAGGGGACACTACTGTATACAAGGGGACACTACTGTATATAAGGTGACTGTATACTGTATATAAGGGGACACTATACCGTATATAAGGGGACATGACTGTAAGGGGACACTATACTATACTGTATACAAGGGGACAATATACTGTATATAAGGTGACAGTATACTTTATATAAGGGGACACTATACCGTATATAAGGGGACATGACTGTATGTAAGGGGAAACTACAGTGTATAAGGGGACACTATACTGTGTATAAGGGGAAACTTTACTGTATATAAGGGGACACTATACCGTATATAAGGGGACAATACTGTATATAAGGAGACACTATACCGCGTGTAATGGGACACTACTGCGTATATAAGGGGACACTATACTGTATCGGCAGTACCATAGGAGCGTGTCTGGGGTCCGGTCCTCTGCATACTATCACTGGTGCTGCCGGCTATTTGCATTACCATAGGAGCGTGTCTGGGGTCCGGTCCTCTGCATACCATCACTGGTGCTGCCGGCTATTTGCAGTACCATAGGAGCGTGTCTGGGGTCCGGTCCTCTGCATACTATCACTGGTGCTGCCGGCTATTTGCATTACCATAGGAGCGTGTCTGGGGTCCGGGTCCTCTGCATACTATCATTGGCACTGCCGGCTATTTGCATTACCATAGGAGCGTGTCTGGGGTCCGGTCCTCTGCATACTATCATTGGCACTGCCGGCTATTTGCATTACCATAGGAGCGTGTCTGGGGTCCGGGTGTGGAGATGTGTCCTGTACCCCAGGACACATCCCAACGACAGGGTGCTGGGGATCTGCATCCCCTGCAGAGGACAGCTGTGGACAGCGCTGGGGCAGCTCGTCTGTCCCCAGCGCCTGTCGGTGTGCAGCAGCGGCGGGTGTCTGGTGCAGGGACAGTGTATCGGTTCCCTGCACCGGACGAGGAGCGGCGTCGGCGCTTCAAACTTGGCGCCTATTTGGCCGCAAATGGAAAGCGCCGCCCGCGGGCTTTCAAATCCGATGCCGTCCGCGAGCCAATCGCGGCTCGCGGGGCGCCGGCCAATCGGAAAGGGGCGCGGCGAGCCAATCGCCGCTCGCGGCATCATAGGCCCAGCCCCCGGCATCTGATGTCAGACGCCGGGCGGGAGCCGAAGAGAAGAGGCGCGCGGAAGAGCGCAGAAGGAGACGCCGCCAGGAGAAGAAGACGGAAGGCCGTGCCGAAGAGCGGTGAAGAGGTCCTGAGGCCGCGGAAGAGGCCAGAAGACGCCAGGCTCCTGGGAGATGTCCAGCGGCGGCTGGACGCGGAGAAGCGACGGCTGCGCCGCTGGCCAGGACGGGCCAGCGGCAGAAGAGCCCATCAAGGATTGAGAAGCGCTGCAGTGGTGGGAAGCAATAGAGCTGTGCAGTTCCCCACTACAGTCTTCTCCACCAAGATAGGCCCTTGCAAGGTGCCTCCCTCCCATTCCTCCCTAGACCACCGGGTGATTGGGCATTAGACCCGTGGGTGCAGTCAGGCCCTCCCGGCCTGTGGGCAGATAGTCGGGCCCTCCCGGCCCGTGGGCACATAGTCGGGCCCCCGGCGCATGTTAGACGGGCATTAGGCCCGTGGGCAATTCAGGCAATAGGCCTGTGGGGGCATTAGAGGGCATTAGGCCCTAGTTCAGTTTGGCGGCCGCTATGGATATAAGGTGACCCTGGGCACTAGGCCCAGGTCACCCAACAGGTGACAAGTTAGGCGGGCGCTAGGCCCGTGGGTGATGTCAGGCCTCTGGCCTGTGCGCAAATAGGGGGCACTAGGCCCAGTCAATAAGTGGCCCTCCCCAAAGGTGGATAAAGGTGGCACTGGGCACTAGGCCCAGTCCACCCCAAGGTGTTTAGGCAGGCAGGCCCGCTCGGCCTGAGCCCCTGGAAAGACAGAGTACGGGAGGTGGGTGAGCTGTGCGGCCCCCACTACCTGGTGTTCTGATTCAGGTACTTAAATGGACAGCACCGTGGTAGTTGCTTGCACTGTGTATTGTGATGTATGTTGTTACCGTGCAGGGCAAAGTGTAAGCTTGTTAAGTCTGTGTTTAGTTTTGTTGCACCACACCCACAGAGCTAGTTTGAGGGCTCTGCCGTTGTAGTTAGTATAGGGGTGTTACACTAGGTTGGAGTTAGGCCCTGCACGGCTGTTTGTTGGTTTGTTTGCCTCCTTACAGGGACCTGTAAGAGGAGAAGACGTTCGCAGTGCGGAACTGACGGTGAGTAGCATCTGTGTACGTTTGTCCCTTTGTCTGTCCCCGAGCGCCGGAATAGGGGTTTGCTCACGGACGTGAGAACCCCTTCATCACACTACGCGCGAGAGTGCGAGTGTGTGAATTCTGGGTGGCTGAGGCTTTGTGCCAGTGATGACCTTTCACCCAACCGGTGATGGTCGCCGTCACCCCTGGGGTATCCCCTTTTCCGGTGGAAGAAGGGTTGATACCCCCCTTAAGGTAGTCTATTTTCTCCTCAGCTCGTTCGTCCGTCAGCTCCGAGAGGGAATCGGCGTGTCCGGATCCGACTGAAGATTTCCAGGTCCGTTGAAGGTTCCGGTACCTGAAAGTGAGAGAGTGCGGCGCCTGGTGAGTAGCGAAACTACACCTGCACGGCAGCAGGCTCCACACCGCACCGCCACCCTCTTACATTTTGGCGTAGTCGGCAGGATCAAGGATCACGGACCGCGGACACTATGTGGAACGTCCCCAAGAAGACCTCCCTGCGGACGGCTCCGGAACAGACCCACCCCCGGATGTGTGCGGACCGGAGCGACTGGGTGACGGTGTCTGGGGCAGACCTCCTGAAGATGGTGCATCGGTCGGTCCAGCGTGAAAAGGAAGAGCACCGGGAGAAGGGGCGCAAGAAAAGCCGCTGTGACGCCCTGCAAGAAATGTCGGCAAACAAGACACTTTGCCGACGAATGTACTTGGCGAGAGACATCCCCAAAGAAGGTGGACCAGGAAGCGGACCGAAGACGTCAGAAGGACTAAGTGAAGAAAGAGTCCTGGTGTTTGCTCTGCGGAAACTACGGGCATGAGCATAACAGTTGTCCCTGGGATGAAGAGTGGAGCCAAGACGAGGTTGATTTCCAGTGTGAAAGCTGTGGAGATCCCCGACATCGGCTCCCGGAGTGTCCATGGACGGAAGACAGAACAGACTACGAAGCCACGGTGAAGCTGCTGACGGAGTCTCGTCAGCAACTTTGGGACCGGGTGGCTGCAGAGCCCGTATGCGCGCTCTGCGAGGCTAGGGGACATGAGCTTCCCGATTGTCCGTGGAATGAAGACCGGATGATTGCGGATGGTCATGCCCAGAGATGGGAGGAGGAAACCAGAGAAATGCAGCGGAAGACCCTGCTTGAAGTTAGTTCGCAGGTGCCCATTTCCTCTGAGCCGGAACCAACAGGTGAAGATCCCTCAGTGAAGGAGGTGGCCAAGGAACCCGTCTTGGAGAAGGTGGCAGTGGCCCTCCCTTGTTGGAAGTGTCGGCGACCAGGGCATTCGGCCAATGAGTGTCCCTGGGAAGATGCCGCGGACCTAATCTGTCCCAAGAAGGCGACCCCAGTAACGAAGGATCCTTTCCCGCATAAGGCGGAGGTGGACGACTGGGAGGAGAAGAAACCACGCTGTGAGGAAAGGCGTGAAGACCCAGTGACGAGGACGTCCGGAATCTCCCCGCATTGGAACCGTCCACGACCAGGACGTGTGGAACAGGTGTGTACTGGGTACCAAGAGATGCCAGCGGAAGCGAAGGAGTAGGCTGAGGAAGTAGAGATGCCAGCGGAAGCATAGAAGTACGCTGAGGAATTAGAGATGCCAGCGGAAGGGACTAAGTACGCTGAGGAGGAAAATAATCCCCTAGTCCAGGTATCGGTGAAGGAGGACTTGGACTGCGGTGAGATGTCCGCCGACGAATCCCTCCAAGAGCAGATGGAGGATGACTCTGGCATCGTGAGTGCCGACGAGTGTGACTGGCAGGATCGGGTGGAGTTGTGCTCCCAGTTGATTGCCCTCCGTGAAGAGGAGGAGATAGTCCTGGAGCAAGAATACCTGCCGGAAGTGCCGAGTTGGACGAACGTACGGGGAGAGGATCGTGATGCCGTGGAAGGACCCGTTCCAGAGGAGGACATAGGAACTTTGGAGATGCCCCACGAGGAAATGCGACAGATGGTGGTTGTTGCCCGGGAGGAAACGGATGCCCCGGAGGATTCCGCTGTTGGGTGGTGGTCGGTACCACACCCTGAAGAACGGGACGATGCCCCAGACAATATGGGAGACCAAGAGTGAGTGACTGTTGTCCCCGTGGAGGAAGATTCCCCTTGGTGGCCCACGTCGAGCGACCGTAAGGAGATGCCACTCCCCCAGAGGATCCACCGATGGAGGTCAGGAGGAACTAAGAGGAGGAATCCGGAACCGGTGGAGGAAGGATGTGGGGTCACAGTCTGTCCGGGCTGGACCCTCGAATACAACCTCGCCGGAGGGACCTCGGAATTCCCTGACCCGCGGACAATGGACGTCGTGGAGACCTTTGTAGGGACTACAAAGGAAAAGGGGGGGGGGGAAATGTGGAGATGTGTCCTGTACCCCAGGACACATCCCAACGACAGGGTGCTGGGTATCTGCATCCCCTGCAGAGGACAGCTGTGAATAGCGCTGGGGCAGCTCGTCTGTCCCCAGCACCTGTCGGTGTGCAGCAGCGGCGGGTGTCCGGTGCAGGGACAGTGTATCGGTTCCCTGCACCGGACGAGGAGCGGCGTCGGGCAGCAGCGCGGCGGCGCTTCAAACTTGGCGCCTATTTGGCCGCCAATGGAAAGCGCCGCCCACGGCCTTTCAAATCCGGCGCCGTCCGTGAGCCAATTGCGGCTCGCGGGGCGCCGGCCAATCGGAAAGGGTCGCGGCGAGCCAATCGGCGCTTGTCATGTCATAGGCCCGCCCCCGGCGTCTGACGTCAGACACCGGGCGGGAGCCAAAGAGAAGAGGCGCACGGAAGAGCGCAGAAGGAGACGCCGCCAGGAGAAGACGGAAGGCTGCGCCGAAGAGCGGTGAAGAGGTCCTGAGGCCGCGGAAGAGGCCAGAAGACGCCAGGCTCCTGGTAGAAGATGTCCAGTGGTGGCTGGAAGCGGAGAAGCGACGGCGGCGCCGCTGGCCAGGACGGGCCAGCGGCAGAAGAGCCCATCCAGGATTGAGAAGGGCTGCAGTGGTGGGAAGCAATAGAGCTGTGCAGTTCCCCACTGCAGCCTTCTCCACCAAGATAGGCCCTTGCAAGGTGCCCCCCTCCCATTCCTCCCTAGACCACTGGGTGATTGGGCATTAGACCCGTGGGGGCAGCCAGGCCCTCCCGGCCTGTGGGCAGATAGTCGGGCCCTCCCGGCCCGTGGGCACATAGTCGGGCCCCCGGCCCGTGGCGCATGTTAGGCGGGCATTAGGCCCGTGGGCAATTCAGGCAATAGGCCTGTGGGGGCATTAGAGGGCATTAGGCCCTAGTTCAGTTTGGCGGCCGCTAGGGATATAAGGTGACCCTGGACACTAGGCCCAGATCACCCAACAGGTGACAAGTTAGGCGGGCGCTAGGCCCGTGGGTGATGTCAGGCCTCTGGCCTGTGCGCAAATAGGGGGCACTAGGCCCAGTCAATAAGTGGCCCTCCCCAAAGGTGGATAAAGGTGACACTGGGCACTAGGCCCAGTCCACACCAAGGTGTTTAGGCTGGGAGGCCCGTTCGGCCTGAGCCCCTGGAAAGACAGAGTACGGGAGGTGGGTGAGCTGTGCGGCCCCCACTACCTGGTGTTCTGATTCAGGTACTTAAATGGACAGCACCGTGGTAGTTGCTTGCACTGTGTATTGTGATGTATGTTGTTACCGTGCAGGGCAAAGTGTAAGCTTGTTAAGTCTGTGTTTAGTTTTGTTGCACCACACCCACAGAGCTAGTTCGAGGGCTCTGCCGTTGTAGTTAGTATAGGGGTGTTACACTAGGTTGGAGTTAGGCCCTGCACGGCTGTTTGTTGGTTTGTTTGCCTCCTTACAGGGACCTGTAAGAGGAGAAGACGTTCGCAGTGCGGAACTGACGGTGAGTAGCATCTGTGTACGTTTGTCCCTTTGTCTGTCCCCGAGCGCCGGAATAGGGGTTTGCTCACGGACGTGAGAACCCCTTCATCACACTACGCGCGAGAGTGCGAGTGTGTGAATTCTGGGTGGCTGAGGCTTTGTGCCAGTGATGACCTTTCACCCAACCGGTGAAGGTCGCCGTCACCCCTGGGATATCCCCTTTTCCGGTGGAAGAAGGGTTGATACCCCCCTTAAGGTAGTCTATTTTCTCCTCAGCTCGTTCGTCCGTCAGCTCCGAGAGGGAATCGGCGTGTCCGGATCCGACTGAAGATTTCCAGGTCCGTTGAAGGTTCCGGTACCTGAAGGTGAGTGAGTGCGGCGCCTGGTGAGTAGCGAAACTACACCTGCACGGCTGCAGGCTCCACACCGCACCGCCACCCTCTTACACGGGCCCTCTGCATACTGACATTGGCGCTGCCGGCTATTTGCATAACCATAGGAGCCTGTCTGGGGTCCGGGTCCTCTGCATACTATTATTGGGGCTGCCGGCTATTTACATTACCATAGGAGCGTGTCTGGGGTCCGGGTCCTCTGCATACTACCATTGGCACTGCCGGCTATTTGCATTACCATAGGAGCGTGTCTGGGGTCCGTGTCCTCTGCATACTATCACTGGTGCTGCCGGCTACTTGCATTACCATAGGAGCCTGTCTGGGGTCCGGGTCCTCTGCATACTATCACTGGTGCTGCCGGCTATTTGCATAACCATAGGAGTGTGTCTGGGGTCCGGTCCTCTGCATACTATCATTGGTGCTACCGGCTATTTGCATTACCATAGGAGTGTGTCTGGGGTCCGGTCCTCTGCATACTATCATTCGTGCTGCCGGCTGTTTGCGTTACCATAGGAGCGTGTCTGGGGTCCGGGCCCTCTGCATACTACCATTAGTGCTGCCGGCTATTTGCATTACCATAGCAGCGTGTCTGGGGTCCGGGTCCTCTGCATACTATCACTGGTGCTGCCGGCTATTTGCATAACCATAGGAGTGTGTCTGGGGACCGGTCCTCTGCATACTATCATTGGTGCTGCCGGCTATTTGCATTACTATAGCAGCGTGTCTGGGGTCCGGGCCCTCTGCATACTACCATTAGTGCTGCCGGCTATTTGCATTACCATAGCAGTGTGTCTGGGGTCCGGTCCTCTGCATACTATCATTCGTGCTGCCGGCTGTTTGCGTTACCATAGCAGCGTGTCTGGGGTCCGGGCCCTCTGCATACTACCATTAGTGCTGCCAGCTATTTACATTACCATAGGAGCGTGTCTGGGGTCCGGGTCCTCTGCATACTATCACTGGTGCTGCCGGCTATTTGCATTACCATAGGAGCGTGTCTGGGGTCCGGTCTTCTGCATACTATCACTGGTGCTGCCGGCTATTTGCATTACCATAGCAGCGTGTCTGGGGTCCGGGCCCTCTGCATACTATCATTGGTGCTGCCGGCTATTTTCATTACCATAGGAGCGTGTCTGGGGTCCGTGTCCTCTGCATACTATCATTGGTGTTGCCGGCTATTTGCATTACCATAGGAGCGTGTCTGGGGTCCGGGTCCTCTGCATACTATCATTGGTGCTGCCGGCTATTTGCATTACCATAGCAGCGTGTCTGGGGTCTGGGCCCTCTGCATACTACCATTGGTGCTGCCCGCTATTTACATTACCATAGGAGCGTGTCTGGGGACCAGTCCCTCTGCATACTATCATTGGCGCTGCCGGCTATTTACATTACCATAGGAGCGTATCTGGGGTCTGGGTCCTCTGCATACTATCATTGGTGCTGCCGGCTATTTGCATTACCATAGGAGCGTGTCTTGGGTCCGAGTCTTCTGCATACTATCACTGGTGCTGCCGGCTATTTGCATTACCATAGCAGCGTGTCTGGGGTCCGGGCCCTCTGCATACTATCATTGGTGCTGCCGGCTATTTGCATTACCATAGGAGCGTGTCTGGGGTCCAGTCCCTCTGCATACTATCATTGGCGCTGCCGGCTATTTACATTACCATAGGAGCGTGTCTGGGGTCCGGGTCCTCTGCATACTATCATTGGTGCTGCCGGCTATTTGCATTACCATAGGAGCGTGTCTGGGGTCCGCGTCCTCTGCATACTATCACTGGTGCTGCCGGCTATTTGCATTACCATAGATGCGTGTCTGGGGTCCGGGCCCCCTGCATACTATCACTGGTGCTGCCGGCTATTTGCATTACCATAGGAGCGTGTCTGGGGTCCGGGCCCTCTGCATACTGACATTGGTGCTGCCGGCTATTTGCATTACCATAGGAGCCTGTCTGGGGTCCGGTCCTCTGCATACTATCACTGGTGCTGCCGGCTATTTTCATTACCATAGGAGCGTGTCTGGGGTCCGGTCCTTTGCATACTATCATTCGTGCTGCCGGCTATTTGCATTACCATAGGAGCATGTCTGGGGTCCGGTCCTCTGCATACTATCACTGGTGCTACCGGCTACTTGCATTACCATAGGAGAGTGTCTGGGGTCCGGTCCTCTGCATACTATCACTGGTGCTGCCGGCTACTTGCATTACCATAGGAGCGTGTCTGGGGTCCGGTCCTCTGCATACTATCACTGGTGCTGCCGGCTATTTGCATTACCATAGGAGCGTGTCTGGGGTCCGGTCCTCTGCATACTATCATTCGTGCTGCCGGCTATTTGCATTACCATAGGAGCATGTCTGGGGTCCGGTCCTCTGCATACTATCACTGGTGCTGCCGGCTACTTGCATTACCATAGGAGAGTGTCTGGGGTCCGGTCCTCTGCATACTATCACTGGTGCTGCCGGCTACTTGCATTACCATAGGAGCGTGTCTGGGGTCCGGTCCTCTGCATACTATCACTGGTGCTGCCGGCTATTTGCATTACCATAGGAGCGTGTCTGGGGTCCGGTCCTCTGCATACTATCACTGGTGCTGCCGGCTACTTGCATTACCATAGGAGCGTGTCTGGGCTCCGGGTTCTCTGCATACTATCATTGGCACTGCCGGCTATTTGCATTACCATAGGAGCGTGTCTGGGGTCCGGGCCCTCTGCATACTGACCTTGGCGCTGCCGGCTATTTGCATAACCATAGGAGCGTGTCTGGGGTCCGGTCCTCTGCATACTATCATTCGTGCTGCCGGCTATTTGCATTGAGATCCGGTCTGAAGATCGACAGTGTCTAGGTCGACAATGTTTAGGTCGACCACTATAGGTCGACAGTCACTAGGTTGACATGGATGGAAGGTCGACAGGGTTTCTAGGTCGACATGTGCTAGGTCGACAGGTCTAAAGGTCGACATGAGTTTTTCACATTTTTTTTCTTCTTTTTTGAATTTTTTCATACTTAACGATCCACGTGGACTACGATTGGAACGGTAATCTGTGCCGAGCGAAGCGAAGGCACCATGCCCGAAGCATGGCGAGCGAAGCGAGCCATGCGAGGGGACGCGGTGCACTAATTTGGGATACCGGTCACTCTACGAAGAAAACGACAAAAAAAAAAAAAATTCTCATGTCGACCTTTAGACCTGTCGACCTAGCACATGTCGACCTAGAAACCCTGTCGACCTTCCATCCATGTCGACCTAGTGACTGTCGACCTATAGTGGTCGACCTAAACATTGTCGACCTAGATACTGTCGATTTGATGAACCACACCCATTTGAATTGCCATAGGAGCGTGTCTGGGGTCCGGGTCCTCTGCATACTATCATTCGTGCTGCCGGCTATTTGCATAACCATAGGAGTGTGTCTGGGGCCCGGTCCTCTGCATACTGACAATGGCGCTGCCGGCTATTTACATTACCATAGGAGTGTGTCTGGGGTCCGGGTCCTCTGCATACTACCATTGGTGCTGCCGGCTATTTGTATTACCATAGGAGCGTGTCTGGGGTCCGGGTCCTCTGCATACTATCATTGGCGCTGCCGGCTATTTGCATTACCATAGGAGTGTGTCTGGGGTCCGGTCCTCTGCATACTATCACTGGTGCTGCCGGCTATTTGCATTACCATAGGAGCATGTCTGGGGTCCGGGTCCTCTGCATACTATTATTGGGGCTGCCGGCTATTTACATTACCATAGGAGCGTGTCTGGGGTCCGGTCTTCTGCATACTATCATTGGTGCTGCCGGCTATTTACATTACCATAGGAGCGTGTCTGGGGTCCGCGTCCTCTGCATACTATCATTGGTGCTGCCGGCTATTTGCATTACCATAGGAGTGTGTCTGGGGTCCGGGTCCTCTGCATACTATCACTGGTGCTGCCGGCTATTTGCAGTACCATAGGAGTGTGTCTGGGGTCCGGGTCCTCTGCATACTATCACTGGTGCTGCCGGCTATTTGCAGTACCATAGGAGTGTGTCTGGGGTCCGGGTCCTCTGCATACTATCATTGGTGCTGCCGGCTATTTGCATTACCATAGGAGCGTGTCTGGGGTCCGTGTCCTCTGCATACTATCATTGGTGCTGCCGGCTATTTGCATTACCATAGCAGCGTGTCTGGGGTCCGTGTCCTCTGCATACTATCATTGGTGCAGCCGGCTATTTGCATTACCATAGGAGTGTGTCTGGGGTCCGGGTCCTCTGCATACTATCACTGGTGCTGCCGGCTATTTGCAGTACCATAGGAGCCTGTCTGGGGTCCGGGTCCTCAGCATACTATCATTGTTGCTGCCGGCTATTTGCATTACCATAGGAGTGTGTCTGGGGTCCGGGTCCTCTGCATACTATCACTGGTGCTGCCGGCTATTTGCAGTACCATAGGAGCGTGTCTGGGGTCCGGGTCCTCTGCATACTATCATTGGTGCTGCCGGCTATTTGCATTACCATAGGAGCCTGTCTGGGGTCCGGTCACCTGCATACTATCATTCGTGCTGCCGGCTGTTTGCGTTACCATAGGAGCGTGTCTGGGGTCCGGTCTTCTGCATACTATCATTGGTGCTGCCGGCTATTTGCATTACCATAGGAGCGTGTCTGGGGTCCGGGTCCTCTGCATACTATCATTGGTGCTGCCGGCTATTTGCATTACCATAGCAGCGTGTCTGGGGTCCAGGCCCTCTGCATACTACCATTGGTGCTGCCGGCTATTTACATTACCATAGGAGCGTGTCTTGGGTCCGGGTCTTCTGCATACTATCACTGGTGCTGCCGGCTATTTGCATTACCATAGCAGCGTGTCTGGGATCCGGGCCCTCTGCATACTATCATTGGTGCTGCCGGCTATTTGTATTACCATAGGAGCGTGTCTGGGGTCCGGGTCCTCTGCATACTATCATTGGTGCTGCCGGCTATTTGCATTACCATAGGAGCGTGTCTGGGGTCCGTGTCCTCTGCATACTATCATTGGTGTTGCCGGCTATTTGCATTACCATAGGAGCGTGTCTGGGGACCGGGCCCTCTGCATACTATCATTGGTGCTGCCGGCTATTTGCATTACCATAGGAGCGTGTCTGGGGTTCGGGCCCCCTGCATACTATCACTGGTGCTGCCGGCTATTTGCATTACCATAGGAGCGTGTCTGGGGTCCGGGCCCTCTGCATACTGACATTGGTGCTGCCGGCTATTTGCATTACCATAGGAGCATGTCTGGGGTCCGGTCCTCTGCATACTATCACTGGTGCTGCCGGCTACTTGCAGTACCATAGGAGCCTGTCTGGGGTCCGGTCCTCTGCATACTATCACTGGTGCTGCCGGCTACTTGCATTACCATAGGAGCGTGTCTGGGCTCCGGGTTCTCTGCATACTATCATTGGCACTGCCGGCTATTTGCATTACCATAGGAGCGTGTCTGGGGTCCGGGCCCTCTGCATACTGACATTGGCGCTGCCGGCTATTTGCATAACCATAGGAGCGTGTCTGGGGTCCGGTTCTCTGCATACTATCATTCGTGCTGCCGGCTATTTGCATTGGGATCCAGCCTGAAGATCGACAGTGTCTAGGTCGACAATGTTTAGGTCGACCACTATAGGTCGACAGTCACTAGGTCGACATGGATGGAAGGTCGACAGGGTTTGTAGGTCGACATGTGCTAGGTCGACAGGTCTAAAGCTTGACATGAGTTTTTCACATTTTTTTTCTTTTTTTGAATTTTTTCATACTTAACGATCCACGTGGACTACGATTAGAACGGTAATCTGTGCCGAGCGAAGCGGTAGCGGAGCGAAGGCACCATGCCCGAAGCATGGCGAGCGAAGCGAGCCATGCGAGAGGACACGGTGCACTAATTTGGGATCCTGGTCACTCTACGAAGAAAACGACACCAAAAAAAAAAAAATCCTCATGTCGACCTTTATACCTGTCGACCTAGAAACCCTGTCGACCTTCCATCCATGTCGACCTAGTGACTGTCGACCTATAGTGGTCGACCTAATCATTGTCGACCTAGATACTGTCGATTTGATGAACCACACCCATTTGCATTGCCATAGGAGCATGTCTGGGGTCCGGGTCCTCTGCATACTATTATTGGGGCTGCCGGCTATTTCCATAACCATAGGAGTGTGTCTGGGGTCCGGTCCTCTGCATACTGACAATGGCGCTGCCGGCTATTTACATTACCATAGGAGCGTGTCTGGGGTCCGGTCCTCTGCATACTATCATTGGTGCTGCCGGCTATTTGCATTACCATAGGAGCGTGTCTGGGGTCCGGGTCCTCTGCATACTACCATTGGTGCTGCCGGCTATTTGCATTACCATAGGAGCCTGTCTGGGGTCCGGGTACTCTGCATACTATCATTGGTGCTGCCGGCTATTTGCATTACCATAGGAGCATGTCTTGGGTCCGGTCCTCTGCATACTATCATTGGTGCTGCCGGCTATTTGCATTACCATAGGAGCATGTCTGGGGTCCGGTCCTCTGCATACTATCATTGGTGCTGCCGGCTATTTGCATTACCATAGGAGCATGTCTGGGGTCCGGTCTTCTGCATACTATCATTGGCGCTGCCGGCTATTTGCATTACCATAGGAGCGTGTCTGGGGTCCGCGTCCTCTGCATGCTATTACTGGTGCTGCCGGCTATTTGCATTACCATAGGAGCGTGTCTGGGGTCCTCATCCTCTGCATACTATCACTGGTGCTGCCGGCTATTTACATTACCATAGGAGCGTGTCTGGGGTCCGGTCCTCTGCATACTATCATTGGCGCTGCCGGCTATTTGCATTACCATAGGAGCGTGTCTGGGGTCCGGGCCCTCTGCATACTGACATTGGCGCTGCCGGCTATTTGCATTACCATATGAGCCTGTCTGGGGTCCGGTCCTCTGCATACTATCATTCGTGCTGCCGGCTATTTGCATTACCATAGGAGCGTGTCTGGGGTCTGGTCCTCTGCATACTATCACTGGTGCTGCCGGCTATTTTCATTACCATAGGAGCGTGTCTGGGGTCCGGTCCTCTGCATACTATCACTGGTGCTGCCGGCTATTTGCATTACCATAGGAGCGTGTCTGGGGTCCGGTCCTCTGCATACTATCACTGGTGCTGCCGGCTATTTGCATTACCATAGGAGCGTGTCTGGGGTCCGCGTCCTCTGCATACTATCACTGGTGCTGCCGGCTATTTGCATTACCATAGGAGCGTGTCTGGGGTCCGGGCCCTCTGCATACTGACATTGGCGCTGCCGGGTATTTGCATTACCATAGGAGCGTGTCTGCGGTCCAGGCCCTCTGCATACTATCATTGGCGCTGCCGGCTATTTGCATTACCATAGGAGCGTGTCTGGGGTCCGGGTCCTCTGCATACTATCACTGGTGCTGCCGGCTATTTGCATTACCATAGGAGCGTGTCTGGGGTCCGGGTCCTCTGCATACTATCATTGGGGCTTCCGGCTATTTGCATTACCATAGGAGCGTGTCTGGGGTCCGGTCCTCTGCATACTATCATTCGTGCTGCCGGCTATTTGCATTACCATAGGAGCGTGTCTGGGGTCCGGTCCTCTGCATACTACCATTGGTGCTGCCGGCTATTTGCATTACCATAGGAGCGTGTCTGGGGTCCGGGTCCTCTGCATACTATTATTGGGGCTGCCGGCTATTTACATTACCATAGGAGCGTGTTTGGGGTCCGGTCCTCTTCATACTATCATTGGTGCTGCCGGCTATTTGCATTACCATAGGAGCGTGTCTGGGGTCTGCGTCTTCTGCATACTATCATTGGCGCTGCCGGCTATTTTCATTACCATAGGAGCGTGTCTGGGGTGCGGGCCCTCTGCATACTGACATTGGCGCTGCCGGCTATTTGCATTACCATAGGAGCGTGTCTGCGGTCCAGTCCCTCTGCATACTATCATTGGCGCTGCCGGCTGTTTGCATTACCATAGCAGCGTGTCTGGGGTTCGGGCCCTCTGCATACTATCATTGGTGCTGCCGGCTATTTGCATTACCATAGCAGCGTGTCTGGGGTCCGTGTCCTCTGCATACTATCATTGGTGTTGCCGGCTATTTGCATTACCATAGGAGCGTGTCTGGGGACCGGGCCCTCTGCATACTATCATTGGTGCTGCCGGCTATTTGCATTACCATAGGAGCGTGTCTGGGGTCCGGGCCCCCTGCATACTATCACTGGTGCTGCCGGCTATTTGTATTACCATAGGAGCGTGTCTGGGGTCCGGGCCCTCTGCATACTGACATTGGTGCTGCCGGCTATTTGCATTACCATAGGAGCATGTCTGGGGTCCGGTCCTCTGCATACTATCACTGGTGCTGCCGGCTACTTGCAGTACCATAGGAGCCTGTCTGGGGTCCGGTCCTCTGCATACTATCACTGGTGCTGCCGGCTACTTGCATTACCATAGGAGCGTGTCTGGGCTCCGGGTTCTCTGCATACTATCATTGGCACTGCCGGCTATTTGCATTACCATAGGAGCGTGTCTGGGGTCCGGGCCCTCTGCATACTGACATTGGCGCTGCCGGCTATTTGCATAACCATAGGAGCGTGTCTGGGGTCCGGTTCTCTGCATACTATCATTCGTGCTGCCGGCTATTTGCATTGGGATCCGGCCTGAAGATCGACAGTGTCTAGGTCGACAATGTTTAGGTCGACCACTATAGGTCGACAGTCACAAGGTCGACATGGATGGAAGGTCGACAGGGTTTGTAGGTCGACATGTGCTAGGTCGACAGGTCTAAAGCTTGACATGAGTTTTTCACATTTTTTTTCTTTTTTTGAATTTTTTCATACTTAACGATCCACGTGGACTACGATTGGAACGGTAATCTGTGCCGAGCGAAGCGGTAGCGGAGCGAAAGCACCATGCCCGAAGCATGGCGAGCGAAGCGAGCCATGCGAGGGGACACGGTGCACTAATTTGGGATCCTGGTCACTCTACGAAGAAAACGACACCAAAAAAAAAAAAAAAATCCTCATGTCGACCTTTAGACCTGTCGACCTAGAAACCCTGTCGACCTTCCATCCATGTCGACCTAGTGACTGTCGACCTATAGTGGTCGACCTAAACATTGTCGACCTAGATACTGTCGATTTGATGAACCACACCCATTTGCATCGCCATAGGAGCATGTCTGGGGTCCGGGTCCTCTGCATACTATTATTGGGGCTGCCGGCTATTTCCATAACCATAGGAGTGTGTCTGGGGTCCGGTCCTCTGCATACTGACAATGGCGCTGCCGGCTATTTACATTACCATAGGAGCGTGTCTGGGGTCCGGTCCTCTGCATACTATCATTGGTGCTGCCGGCTATTTGCATTACCATAGGAGCGTGTCTGGGGTCCGGGTCCTCTGCATACTACCATTGGTGCTGCCGGCTATTTGCATTACCATAGGAGCCTGTCTGGGGTCCGGGTACTCTGCATACTATCATTGGTGCTGCCGGCTATTTGCATTACCATAGGAGCATGTCTGGGGTCCGGTCCTCTGCATACTATCATTGGTGCTGCCGGCTATTTGCATTACCATAGGAGCATGTCTGGGGTCCGGTCCTCTGCATACTATCATTGGCGCTGCCGGCTATTTGCATTACCATAGGAGCATGTCTGGGGTCCGGTCTTCTGCATACTATCATTGGCGGCTGCCGGCTATTTGCATTACCATAGGAGCGTGTCTGGGGTCCGCGTCCTCTGCATGCTATTACTGGTGCTGCCGGCTATTTGCATTACCATAGGAGCGTGTCTGGGGTCCTCATCCTCTGCATACTATCACTGGTGCTGCCGGCTATTTACATTACCATAGGAGCGTGTCTGGGGTCCGGTCCTCTGCATACTATCATTGGCGCTGCCGGCTATTTGCATTACCATAGGAGCGTGTCTGGGGTCCGGGCCCTCTGCATACTGACATTGGCGCTGCCGGCTATTTGCATTACCATATGAGCCTGTCTGGGGTCCGGTCCTCTGCATACTATCATTCGTGCTGCCGGCTATTTGCATTACCATAGGAGCGTGTCTGGGGTCCGGTCCTCTGCATACTATCACTGGTGCTGCCGGCTATTTTCATTACCATAGGAGCGTGTCTGGGGTCCGGTCCTCTGCATACTATCACTGGTGCTGCCGGCTATTTGCATTACCATAGGAACGTGTCTGGGGTCCGGGTCCTCTGCATACTATCATTGGTGCTGCCGGCTATTTGCATTACCATAGCAGCGTGTCTGGGGTCCGGGCCCTCTGCATACTACCATTGGTGCTGCCGGCTATTTACATTACCATAGGAGCGTGTCTTGGGTCCGGGTCTTCTGCATACTATCACTGGTGCTGCCGGCTATTTGCATTACCATAGCAGCGTGTCTGGGGTCCGGGCCCTCTGCATACTATCATTGGTGCTGCCGGCTATTTGCATTACCATAGGAGCGTGTCTGGGGTCCGGGTCCTCTGCATACTATCATTGGTGCTGCCGGCTATTTGCATTACCATAGGAGCGTGTCTGGGGTCCGTGTCCTCTGCATACTATCATTGGTGTTGCCGGCTATTTGCATTACCATAGGAGCGTGTCTGGGGTCCGGTCCTCTGCATACTATCATTGGGGCTTCCGGCTATTTGCATTACCATAGGAGCGTGTCTGGGGTCCGGTCCTCTGCATACTATCATTCGTGCTGCCGGCTATTTGCATTACCATAGGAGCGTGTCTGGGGTCCGGTCCTCTGCATACTACCATTGGTGCTGCCGGCTATTTGCATCACCATAGGAGCGTGTCTGGGGTCCGGGTCCTCTGCATACTATTATTGGTGCTGCCGGCTATTTGCATTACCATAGGAGCGTGTCTGGGGTCCGTGTCCTCTGCATACTATCATTCGTGCTGCCGGCTATTTGCATTACCATAGGAGCGTGTCTGGGGTCCGGTCCTCTGCATACTACCATTGGTGCTGCCGGCTATTTGCATTACCATAGGAGCGTGTCTGGGGTCCGGGTCCTCTGCATACTATTATTGGGGTTGCCGGCTATTTACATTACCATAGGAGCGTGTTTGGGGTCCGGTCCTCTTCATACTATCATTGGTGCTGCCGGCTATTTGCATTACCATAGGAGCGTGTCTGGGGTCTGCGTCTTCTGCATACTATCATTGGCGCTGCCGGCTATTTTCATTACCATAGGAGCGTGTCTGGGGTGCGGGCCCTCTGCATACTGACATTGGCGCTGCCGGCTATTTGCATTACCATAGGAGCGTGTCTGCGGTCCAGTCCCTCTGCATACTATCATTGGCGCTGCCGGCTGTTTGCATTACCATAGGAGCGTGTCTGGGGTCCGGGTCCTCTGCATACTATCACTGGTGCTGCCGGCTATTTGCATTACCATAGGAGCGTGTCTGGGGTCCGGGTCCTCTGCATACTATCATTGGTGCTGCCGGCTATTTGCATTACCATAGCAGCGTGTCTGGGGTCCGGGCCCTCTGCATACTACCATTGGTGCTGCCGGCTATTTACATTACCATAGGAGCGTGTCTTGGGTCCGGGTCTTCTGCATACTATCACTGGTGCTGCCGGCTATTTGCATTACCATAGCAGCGTGTCTGGGGTCCGGGCCCTCTGCATACTATCATTGGTGCTGCCGGCTATTTGCATTACCATAGGAGCGTGTCTGGGGTCCGGGTCCTCTGCATACTATCATTGGTGCTGCCGGCTATTTGCATTACCATAGGAGCGTGTCTGGGGTCCGTGTCCTCTGCATACTATCATTGGTGTTGCCGGCTATTTGCATTACCATAGGAGCGTGTCTGGGGACCGGGCCCTCTGCATACTATCATTGGTGCTGCCGGCTATTTGCATTACCATAGGAGCGTGTCTGAGGTCCGGGCCCCCTGCATACTATCACTGGTGCTGCCGGCTATTTGCATTACCATAGGAGCGTGTCTGGGGACCGGGCCCTCTGCATACTATCATTGGTGCTGCCGGCTATTTGCATTACCATAGGAGCGTGTCTGGGGTCCGGGCCCCCTGCATACTATCACTGGTGCTGCCGGCTATTTGCATTACCATAGGAGCGTGTCTGGGGTCCGGGCCCTCTGCATACTATCATTGGTGCTACCGGCTGTTTGCATTACCATAGGAGCATGTCTGGGGTCCGGTCCTCTGCATACTGACATTGGTGCTGTCGGCTATTTGCATTACCATAGGAGCATGTCTGGGGTCCGGGCCCTCTGCATACTGACATTGGTGCTGCCGGCTATTTGCATTACCATAGGAGCATGTCTGGGGTCCGGTCCTCTGCATACTATCACTGGTGCTGCCGGCTACTTGCAGTACCATAGGAGCGTGTCTGGGGTCCGGGTCCTCTGCATACTACCATTGGTGCTGCTGGCTATTTGCATTACCATAGGAGCGTGTCTGGGCTCCGGGTTCTCTGCATACTATCATTGGCACTGCCGGCTATTTGCATTACCATAGGAGCGTGTCTGGGGTCCGGGCCCTCTGCATACTATCACTGGTGCTGCCGGCTATTTGCATTACCATAGGAGCGTGTCTGGGGTCTGCGTCTTCTGCATACTATCATTGGCGCTGCCGGCTATTTTCATTACCATAGGAGCGTGTCTGGGGTGCGGGCCCTCTGCATACTGACATTGGCGCTGCCGGATATTTGCATTACCATAGGAGCGTGTCTGCGGTCCAGTCCCTCTGCATACTATCATTGGCGCTGCCGGCTGTTTGCATTACCATAGGAGCGTGTCTGGGGTCCGGGTCCTCTGCATACTATCACTGGTGCTGCCGGCTATTTGCATTACCATAGGAGCGTGTCTGGGGTCCGGGTCCTCTGCATACTATCATTGGTGCTGCCGGCTATTTGCATTACCATAGCAGCGTGTCTGGGGCCGGGCCCTCTGCATACTACCATTGGTGCTGCCGGCTATTTACATTACCATAGGAGCGTGTCTTGGGTCCGGGTCTTCTGCATACTATCACTGGTGCTGCCGGCTATTTGCATTACCATAGCAGCGTGTCTGGGGTCCGGGCCCTCTGCATACTATCATTGGTGCTGCCGGCTATTTGCATTACCATAGGAGCGTGTCTGGGGTCCGGGTCCTCTGCATACTATCATTGGTGCTGCCGGCTATTTGCATTACCATAGGAGCGTGTCTGGGGTCCGTGTCCTCTGCATACTATCATTGGTGTTGCCGGCTATTTGCATTACCATAGGAGCGTGTCTGGGGACCGGGCCCTCTGCATACTATCATTGGTGCTGCCGGCTATTTGCATTACCATAGGAGCGTGTCTGAGGTCCGGGCCCCCTGCATACTATCACTGGTGCTGCCGGCTATTTGCATTACCATAGGAGCGTGTCTGGGGACCGGGCCCTCTGCATACTATCATTGGTGCTGCCGGCTATTTGCATTACCATAGGAGCGTGTCTGGGGTCCGGGCCCCCTGCATACTATCACTGGTGCTGCCGGCTATTTGCATTACCATAGGAGCGTGTCTGGGGTCCGGGCCCTCTGCATACTATCATTGGTGCTACCGGCTGTTTGCATTACCATAGGAGCATGTCTGGGGTCCGGTCCTCTGCATACTGACATTGGTGCTGTCGGCTATTTGCATTACCATAGGAGCATGTCTGGGGTCCGGGCCCTCTGCATACTGACATTGGTGCTGCCGGCTATTTGCATTACCATAGGAGCATGTCTGGGGTCCGGTCCTCTGCATACTATCACTGGTGCTGCCGGCTACTTGCAGTACCATAGGAGCGTGTCTGGGGTCCGGGTCCTCTGCATACTACCATTGGTGCTGCTGGCTATTTGCATTACCATAGGAGCGTGTCTGGGCTCCGGGTTCTCTGCATACTATCATTGGCACTGCCGGCTATTTGCATTACCATAGGAGCGTGTCTGGGGTCCGGGCCCTCTGCATACTATCACTGGTGCTGCCGGCTATTTGCATTACCATAGGAGCGTGTCTGGGGTCCTCGTCCTCTGCATACTATCACTGGTGCTGCCGGCTATTTGCATTACCATAGGAGCGTGTCTGGGGTCCGGGTCCTCTGCATACTATTATTGGGGCTGCCGGCTATTTACATTACCATAGGAGCGTGTCTGGGGTCCGGGTCCTCTGCATACTATCATTGGTGCTGCCGGCTATTTACATTACCATAGGAGCGTGTCTGGGGTCCGTGTCCTCTGCATACTATCATTGGAGCTGCCAGCTATTTGCATTACCATAGGAGTGTGTCTGGGGTCCGGGTCCTCTGCATACTATCATTGGTGCTGCCGGCTATTTGCATTACCATAGGAGCCTGTCTGGGGTCCGGTCACCTGCATACTATCATTCGTGCTGCCGGCTGTTTGCGTTACCATAGGATCGTGTCTGTGGTCCGGGCCCTCTGCATACTACCATTAGTGCTGCCGGCTATTTGCATTACCATAGCAGCATGTCTGGGGTCCGGGTCCTCTGCATACTATCATTCGTGCTGCCGGCTATTTGCATTACCATAGGAGCGTGTCTGGGGTCCGGTCTTCTGCATACTATCATTGGTACTGCCGGCTATTTGCATTACCATAGGAGCGTGTCTGGGGTCCGGTCTTCTGCATACTATCATTGGTGCTGCCGGCTATTTGCATTACCATAGGAGCGTGTCTGGGGTCCGGGTCCTCTGCATACTATCATTGGTGCTGCCGGCTATTTGCATTACCATAGGAGTGTGTCTGGGGTCCGGGTCCTCTGCATACTACCATTGGTGCTGCCGGCTATTTACATTACCATAGGAGCGTGTCTTGGGTCCGGGTCTTCTGCATACTATCACTGGTGCTGCCGGCTATTTGCATTACCATAGCAGCGTGTCTGGGGTCCGGGCCCTCTGCATACTATCATTGGTGCTGCCGGCTATTTGCATTACCATAGGAGCGTGTCTGGGGTCCGTGTCC
Organism: Pseudophryne corroboree; assembly: GCF_028390025.1. Taxonomy (NCBI): domain Eukaryota; kingdom Metazoa; phylum Chordata; class Amphibia; order Anura; family Myobatrachidae; genus Pseudophryne; species Pseudophryne corroboree. Next base: position 85,469,409 of record NC_086447.1, on the reverse strand, counting down.
TCTGCATACTATCATTGGTGTTGCCAGCTATTTGCATTACCATAGGAGCGTGTCTGGGGACCGGGCCCTCTGCATACTATCATTGGTGCTGCCGGCTATTTGCATTACCATAGGAGTGTGTCTGGGGTCCGGGCCCCCTGCATACTATCACTGGTGCTGCCGGCTATTTGCATTACCATAGGAGCGTGTCTGGGGTCCGGGCCCTCTGCATACTGACATTGGTGCTGCCGGCTATTTGCATTACCATAGGAGCATGTCTGGGGTCCGGTCCTCTGCATACTATCACTGGTGCTGCCGGCTACTTGCAGTACCATAGGAGCCTGTCTGGGGTCCGGTCCTCTGCATACTATCACTGGTGCTGCCGGCTACTTGCATTACCATAGGAGCGTGTCTGGGCTCCGGGTTCTCTGCATACTATCATTGGCACTGCTGGCTATTTGCATTACCATAGGAGCGTGTCTGGGGTCCGGGCCCTCTGCATACTGACATTGGCGCTGCCGGCTATTTGCATAACCATAGGAGCGTGTCTGGGGTCCGGTTCTCTGCATACTATCATTCGTGCTGCCGGCTATTTGCATTGGGATCCGGTCTGAAGATCGACAGTGTCTAGGTCGACAATGTTTAGGTCGACCACTATAGGTCGACAGTCACTAGGTCGACATGGATGGAAGGTCGACAGGGTTTCTAGGTCGACATGTGCTAGGTCGACAGGTCTAAAGCTTGACGTGAGTTTTTCACATTGTTTTTCTTTTTTTGAATTTTTTCATACTTAACGATCCACGTGGACTACGATTGGAACGGTAATCTGTGCCGAGCGAAGTGGTAGCTGAGCAAAGGCACCATGCCCGAAGCATGGCGAGCGAAGCGAGCCATGCGAGGGGACACGGTGCACTAATTTGGGATCCCGGTCACTCTACGAAGAAAACGACACCAAAAAAAAAAAAAATCCTCATGTCGACCTTTAGACCTGTCGACCTAGAAACCCTGTCGACCTTCCATCCATGTCGACCTAGTGACTGTCAACCTATAGTGGTCGACCTAAACATTGTCGACCTAGATACTGTCGATTTGATGAACCGCACCCATTTGCATTGCCATAGGAGCATGTCTGGGGTCCGGGTCCTCTGCATACTATTATTGGGGCTGCCGGCTATTTGCATAACCATAGGAGTGTGTCTGGGGTCCGGTCCTCTGCATACTGACAATGGCGCTGACGGCTATTTACATTACCATAGGAGCGTGTCTGGGGTCCGGTCCTCTGCATACTATCATTGGTGCTGCCGGCTATTTGCATTACCATAGGAGCGTGTCTGGGGTCCGGGTCCTCTGCATACTACCATTGGTGCTGCCGGCTATTTGCATTACCATAGGAGCCTGTCTGGGGTACGGGTACTCTGCATACTATCATTGGTGCTGCCGGCTATTTGCATTACCATAGGAGCATGTCTGGGGTCCGGTCCTCTGCATACTATCATTGGTGCTGCCGGCTATTTGCATTACCATAGGAGCATGTCTGGGGTCCGGTCCTCTGCATACTATCATTGGTGCTGCCGGCTATTTGCATTACCATAGGAGCATGTCTGGGGTCCGGTCCTCTGCATACTATCATTGGCGCTGCCGGCTATTTGCATTACCATAGGAGCGTGTCTGGGGTCCGCGTCCTCTGCATACTATCACTGGTGCTGCCGGCTATTTGCATTACCATAGGAGCGTGTCTGGGGTCCTCATCCTCTGCATACTATCACTGGTGCTGCCGGCTATTTACATTACCATAGGAGCGTGTCTGGGGTCCGGTCCTCTGCATACTATCATTGGCGCTGCCGGCTATTTGCATTACCATAGGAGCGTGTCTGGGGTCCGGGCCCTCTGCATACTGACATTGGCGCTGCCGGCTATTTGCATTACCATAGGAGCCTGTCTGGGGTCCGGTCCTCTGCATACTATCATTCGTGCTGCCGGCTATTTGCATTACCATAGCAGCGTGTCTGGGGTCCGGGCCCTCTGCATACTATCATTGGTGCTGCCGGCTATTTGCATTACCATAGGAGCGTGTCTGGGGTCCGGGTCCTCTGCATACTATCATTGGTGCTGCCGGCTATTTGCATTACCATAGGAGCGTGTCTGGGGTCCGTGTCCTCTGCATACTATCATTGGTGTTGCCGGCTATTTGCATTACCATAGGAGCGTGTCTGGGGTCCGGTCCTCTGCATACTATCATTGGGGCTTCCGGCTATTTGCATTACCATAGGAGCGTGTCTGGGGTCCGGTCCTCTGCATACTATCATTCGTGCTGCCGGCTATTTGCATTACCATAGGAGCGTGTCTGGGGTCCGGTCCTCTGCATACTACCATTGGTGCTGCCGGCTATTTGCATTACCATAGGAGCGTGTCTGGGGTCCGGGTCCTCTGCATACTATTATTGGTGCTGCCGGCTATTTGCATTACCATAGGAGCGTGTCTGGGGTCCGTGTCCTCTGCATACTATCATTCGTGCTGCCGGCTATTTGCATTACCATAGGAGCGTGTCTGGGGTCCGGTCCTCTGCATACTACCATTGGTGCTGCCGGCTATTTGCATAACCATAGGAGCGTGTCTGGGGTCCGGGTCCTCTGCATACTATTATTGGGGCTGCCGGCTATTTACATTACCATAGGAGCGTGTTTGGGGTCCGGTCCTCTTCATACTATCATTGGTGCTGCCGGCTATTTGCATTACCATAGGAGCGTGTCTGGGGTCTGCGTCTTCTGCATACTATCATTGGCGCTGCCGGCTATTTTCATTACCATAGGAGCGTGTCTGGGGTGCGGGCCCTCTGCATACTGACATTGGCGCTGCCGGCTATTTGCATTACCATAGGAGCGTGTCTGCGGTCCAGTCCCTCTGCATACTATCATTGGCGCTGCCGGCTGTTTGCATTACCATAGGAGCGTGTCTGGGGTCCGGGTCCTCTGCATACTATCACTGGTGCTGCCGGCTATTTGCATTACCATAGGAGCGTGTCTGGGGTCCGGGTCCTCTGCATACTATCATTGGTGCTGCCGGCTATTTGCATTACCATAGCAGCGTGTCTGGGGTCCGGGCCCTCTGCATACTACCATTGGTGCTGCCGGCTATTTACATTACCATAGGAGCGTGTCTTGGGTCCGGGTCTTCTGCATACTATCACTGGTGCTGCCGGCTATTTGCATTACCATAGCAGCGTGTCTGGGGTCCGGGCCCTCTGCATACTATCATTGGTGCTGCCGGCTATTTGCATTACCATAGGAGCGTGTCTGGGGTCCGGGTCCTCTGCATACTATCATTGGTGCTGCCGGCTATTTGCATTACCATAGGAGCGTGTCTGGGGTCCGTGTCCTCTGCATACTATCATTGGTGTTGCCGGCTATTTGCATTACCATAGGAGCGTGTCTGGGGACCGGGCCCTCTGCATACTATCATTGGTGCTGCCGGCTATTTGCATTACCATAGGAGCGTGTCTGAGGTCCGGGCCCCCTGCATACTATCACTGGTGCTGCCGGCTATTTGCATTACCATAGGAGCGTGTCTGGGGACCGGGCCCTCTGCATACTATCATTGGTGCTGCCGGCTATTTGCATTACCATAGGAGCGTGTCTGGGGTCCGGGCCCCCTGCATACTATCACTGGTGCTGCCGGCTATTTGCATTACCATAGGAGCGTGTCTGGGGTCCGGGCCCTCTGCATACTATCATTGGTGCTACCGGCTGTTTGCATTACCATAGGAGCATGTCTGGGGTCCTGTCCTCTGCATACTGACATTGGTGCTGTCGGCTATTTGCATTACCATAGGAGCATGTCTGGGGTCCGGGCCCTCTGCATACTGACATTGGTGCTGCCGGCTATTTGCATTACCATAGGAGCATGTCTGGGGTCCGTTCCTCTGCATACTATCACTGGTGCTGCCGGCTACTTGCAGTACCATAGGAGCGTGTCTGGGGTCCGGGTCCTCTGCATACTACCATTGGTGCTGCTGGCTATTTGCATTACCATAGGAGCGTGTCTGGGCTCCGGGTTCTCTGCATACTATCATTGGCACTGCCGGCTATTTGCATTACCATAGGAGCGTGTCTGGGGTCCGGGCCCTCTGCATACTATCACTGGTGCTGCCGGCTATTTGCATTACCATAGGAGCGTGTCTGGGGTCTGCGTCTTCTGCATACTATCATTGGCGCTGCCGGCTATTTTCATTACCATAGGAGCGTGTCTGGGGTGCGGGCCCTCTGCATACTGACATTGGCGCTGCCGGCTATTTGCATTACCATAGGAGCGTGTCTGCGGTCCAGTCCCTCTGCATACTATCATTGGCGCTGCCGGCTGTTTGCATTACCATAGGAGCGTGTCTGGGGTCCGGGTCCTCTGCATACTATCACTGGTGCTGCCGGCTATTTGCATTACCATAGGAGCGTGTCTGGGGTCCGGGTCCTCTGCATACTATCATTGGTGCTGCCGGCTATTTGCATTACCATAGCAGCGTGTCTGGGGTCCGGGCCCTCTGCATACTACCATTGGTGCTGCCAGCTATTTACATTACCATAGGAGCGTGTCTTGGGTCCGGGTCTTCTGCATACTATCACTGGTGCTGCCGGCTATTTGCATTACCATAGCAGCGTGTCTGGGGTCCGGGCCCTCTGCATACTATCATTGGTGCTGCCGGCTATTTGCATTACCATAGGAGCGTGTCTGGGGTCCGGGTCCTCTGCATACTATCATTGGTGCTGCCGGCTATTTGCATTACCATAGGAGCGTGTCTGGGGTCCGTGTCCTCTGCATACTATCATTGGTGTTGCCGGCTATTTGCATTACCATAGGAGCGTGTCTGGGGACCGGGCCCTCTGCATACTATCATTGGTGCTGCCGGCTATTTGCATTACCATAGGAGCGTGTCTGAGGTCCGGGCCCCCTGCATACTATCACTGGTGCTGCCGGCTATTTGCATTACCATAGGAGCGTGTCTGGGGACCGGGCCCTCTGCATACTATCATTGGTGCTGCCGGCTATTTGCATTACCATAGGAGCGTGTCTGGGGTCCGGGCCCCCTGCATACTATCACTGGTGCTGCCGGCTATTTGCATTACCATAGGAGCGTGTCTGGGGTCCGGGCCCTCTGCATACTATCATTGGTGCTACCGGCTGTTTGCATTACCATAGGAGCATGTCTGGGGTCCGGTCCTCTGCATACTGACATTGGTGCTGTCGGCTATTTGCATTACCATAGGAGCATGTCTGGGGTCCGGGCCCTCTGCATACTGACATTGGTGCTGCCGGCTATTTGCATTACCATAGGAGCATGTCTGGGGTCCGGTCCTCTGCATACTATCACTGGTGCTGCCGGCTACTTGCAGTACCATAGGAGCGTGTCTGGGGTCCGGGTCCTCTGCATACTACCATTGGTGCTGCTGGCTATTTGCATTACCATAGGAGCGTGTCTGGGCTCCGGGTTCTCTGCATACTATCATTGGCACTGCCGGCTATTTGCATTACCATAGGAGCGTGTCTGGGGTCCGGGCCCTCTGCATACTATCACTGGTGCTGCCGGCTATTTGCATTACCATAGGAGCGTGTCTGGGGTCCTCGTCCTCTGCATACTATCACTGGTGCTGCCGGCTATTTGCATTACCATAGGAGCGTGTCTGGGGTCCGGGTCCTCTGCATACTATTATTGGGGCTGCCGGCTATTTACATTACCATAGGAGCGTGTCTGGGGTCCGGGTCCTCTGCATACTATCATTGGTGCTGCCGGCTATTTACATTACCATAGGAGCGTGTCTGGGGTCCGTGTCCTCTGCATACTATCATTGGTGCTGCCAGCTATTTGCATTACCATAGGAGTGTGTCTGGGGTCCGGGTCCTCTGCATACTATCACTGGTGCTGCCGGCTATTTGCAGTACCATAGGAGCCTGTCTGGGGTCCGGGTCCTCTGCATACTATCATTGTTGCTGCCGGCTATTTGCAGTACCATAGGAGCGTGTCTGGGGTCCGGGTCCTCTGCATACTATCATTGGTGCTGCCGGCTATTTGCATTATCATAGGAGCCTGTCTGGGGTCCGGTCACCTGCATACTATCATTCGTGCTGCCGGCTGTTTGCGTTACCATAGGATCGTGTCTGTGGTCCGGGCCCTCTGCATACTACCATTAGTGCTGCCGGCTATTTGCATTACCATAGCAGCATGTCTGGGGTCCGGGTCCTCTGCATACTATCATTCGTGCTGCCGGCTATTTGCATTACCATAGGAGCGTGTCTGGTGTCCGGTCTTCTGCATACTATCATTGGTACTGCCGGCTATTTGCATTACCATAGGAGCGTGTCTGGGGTCCGGTCTTCTGCATACTATCATTGGTGCTGCCGGCTATTTGCATTACCATAGGAGCGTGTCTGGGGTCCGGGTCCTCTGCATACTATCATTGGTGCTGCCGGCTATTTGCATTACCATAGCAGCGTGTCTGGGGTCCGGGCCCTATGCATACTACCATTGGTGCTGCCGGCTATTTACATTACCATAGGAGCGTGTCTTGGGTCCGGGTCTTCTGCATACTATCACTGGTGCTGCCGGCTATTTGCATTACCATAGCAGCGTGTCTGGGGTCCGGGCCCTCTGCATACTATCATTGGTGCTGCCGGCTATTTGCATTACCATAGGAGCGTGTCTGGGGTCCGTGTCCTCTGCATACTATCATTGGTGTTGCCAGCTATTTGCATTACCATAGGAGCGTGTCTGGGGACCGGGCCCTCTGCATACTATCATTGGTGCTGCCGGCTATTTGCATTACCATAGGAGTGTGTCTGGGGTCCGGGCCCCCTGCATACTATCACTGGTGCTGCCGGCTATTTGCATTACCATAGGAGCGTGTCTGGGGTCCGGGCCCTCTGCATACTGACATTGGTGCTGCCGGCTATTTGCATTACCATAGGAGCATGTCTGGGGTCCGGTCCTCTGCATACTATCACTGGTGCTGCCGGCTACTTGCAGTACCATAGGAGCCTGTCTGGGGTCCGGTCCTCTGCATACTATCACTGGTGCTGCCGGCTACTTGCATTACCATAGGAGCGTGTCTGGGCTCCGGGTTCTCTGCATACTATCATTGGCACTGCTGGCTATTTGCATTACCATAGGAGCGTGTCTGGGGTCCGGTTCTCTGCATACTATCATTCGTGCTGCCGGCTATTTGCATTGGGATCCGGTCTGAAGATCGACAGTGTCTAGGTCGACAATGTTTAGGTCGACCACTATAGGTCGACAGTCACTAGGTCGACATGGATGGAAGGTCGACAGGGTTTCTAGGTCGACATGTGCTAGGTCGACAGGTCTAAAGCTTGACGTGAGTTTTTCACATTGTTTTTCTTTTTTTGAATTTTTTCATACTTAACGATCCACGTGGACTACGATTGGAACGGTAATCTGTGCCGAGCGAAGTGGTAGCTGAGCAAAGGCACCATGCCCGAAGCATGGCGAGCGAAGCGAGCCATGCGAGGGGACACGGTGCACTAATTTGGGATCCCGGTCACTCTACGAAGAAAACGACACAAAAAAAAATAAAAAATCCTCATGTCGACCTTTAGACCTGTCGACCTAGAAACCCTATCGACCTTCCATCCATGTTGACCTAGTGACTGTCAACCTATAGTGGTCGACCTAAACATTGTCGACCTAGATACTGTCGATTTGATGAACCGCACCCATTTGCATTGCCATAGGAGCATGTCTGGGGTCCGGGTCCTCTGCATACTATTATTGGGGCTGCCGGCTATTTGCATAACCATAGGAGTGTGTCTGGGGTCCGGTCCTCTGCATACTGACAATGGCGCTGACGGCTATTTACATTACCATAGGAGCGTGTCTGGGGTCCGGTCCTCTGCATACTATCATTGGTGCTGCCGGCTATTTGCATTACCATAGGAGCGTGTCTGGGGTCCGGGTCCTCTGCATACTACCATTGGTGCTGCCGGCTATTTGCATTACCATAGGAGCCTGTCTGGGGTACGGGTACTCTGCATACTATCATTGGTGCTGCCGGCTATTTGCATTACCATAGGAGCATGTCTGGGGTCCGGTCCTCTGCATACTATCATTGGTGCTGCCGGCTATTTGCATTACCATAGGAGCATGTCTGGGGTCCGGTCCTCTGCATACTATCATTGGTGCTGCCGGCTATTTGCATTACCATAGGAGCATGTCTGGGGTCCGGTCCTCTGCATACTATCATTGGCGCTGCCGGCTATTTGCATTACCATAGGAGCGTGTCTGGGGTCCGCGTCCTCTGCATACTATCACTGGTGCTGCCGGCTATTTGCATTACCATAGGAGCGTGTCTGGGGTCCTCATCCTCTGCATACTATCACTGGTGCTGCCGGCTATTTACATTACCATAGGAGCGTGTCTGGGGTCCGGTCCTCTGCATACTATCATTGGCGCTGCCGGCTATTTGCATTACCATAGGAGCGTGTCTGGGGTCCGGGCCCTCTGCATACTGACATTGGCGCTGCCGGCTATTTGCATTACCATAGGAGCCTGTCTGGGGTCCGGTCCTCTGCATACTATCATTCGTGCTGCCGGCTATTTGCATTACCATAGGAGCGTGTCTGGGGTCCGGTCCTCTGCATACTATCACTGGTGCTGCCGGCTATTTGCATTACCATAGGAGCGTGTCTGGGGTCCGGTCCTCTGCATACTACCATTGGTGCTGCCGGCTATTTGCATTACCATAGGAGCCTGTCTGGGGTCCGCGTCCTCTGCATACTATCATTGGCGCTGCCGGCTATTTTCATTACCATAGGAGCGTGTCTGGGGTCCGGTCCTCTGCATACTATCACTGGTGCTGCCGGCTATTTGCATTACCATAGGAGCGTGTCTGGGGTCCGGTCCTCTGCATACTATCACTGGTGCTGCCGGCTATTTGCATTACCATAGGAGCGTGTCTGGGGTCCGCGTCCTCTGCATACTATCACTGGTGCTGCCGGCTATTTGCATTACCATAGGAGCGTGTCTGGGTTCCGGTCCTCTGCATACTATCATTGGCGCTGCCGGCTATTTGCATTACCATAGGAGCGTGTCTGGGGTCCGGGCCCCCTGCATACTGACATTGGCGCTGCCGGGTATTTGCATTACCATAGGAGCGTGTCTGCGGTCCAGGCCCTCTGCATACTATCATTGGCGCTGCCGGCTATTTGCATTACCATAGGAGCGTGTCTGGGGTCCGGGTCCTCTGCATACTATCACTGGTGCTGCCGGCTATTTGCATTACCATAGGAGCGTGTCTGGGGTCCGGGTCCTCTGCATACTATCATTGGGGCTTTCCGGCTATTTGCATTACCATAGGAGCGCGTCTGGGGTCCGGGCCCTCTGCATACTGACATTGGCGCTGCCGGCTATTTGCATTACCATAGGAGCGTGTCTGGGGTCCGGTCCTCTGCATACTATCATTCGTGCTGCCGGCTATTTGCATTACCATAGGAGCGTGTCTGGGGTTTGGTCCTCTGCATACTACCATTGGTGCTGCCGGCTATTTGCATTACCAAAGGAGCCTGTCTGGGGTCCGGGTCCTCTGCATACTATTATTGGGGCTGCCGGCTATTTACATTACCATAGGAGCGTGTTTGGGGTCCGGTCCTCTGCATACTATCATTGGTGCTGCCGGCTATTTGCATTACCATAGGTGCGTGTCTGGGGTCTGCGTCTTCTGCATACTATCATTGGCGCTGCCGGCTATTTTCATTACCATAGGAGCGTGTCTGGGGTGCGGGCCCTCTGCATACTGACATTGGCGCTGCCGGCTATTTGCATTACCATAGGAGCGTGTCTGCTGTCCAGTCCCTCTGCATACTATCTTTGGCGCTGCCGGCTATTTGCATTACCATAGGAGTGTGTCTGGGGTCCGGTCCTCTGCATACTATCATTGGTGCTACCGGCTATTTGCATTACCATAGGAGCGTGTCTGGGGTCCGGGTCCTCTGCATACTATCACTGGTGCTGCCGGCTATTTGCATTACCATAGGAGCGTGTCTGGGGTACGGGTCCTCTGCATACTACCATTGGTGCTGCCGGCTGTTTGCATTACCATAGGAGCCTGTCTGGGGTCCGGGCCCTCTGCATACTATTATTGGGGCTGCCGGCTATTTACATTACCATAGGAGCGTGTGTCTGGGGTCCGGTCCTCTGCATACTATCATTGGTGCTGCCGGCTATTTGCATTACCATAGGAGCCTGTCTGGGGTCCGCGTCCTCTGCATACTGACATTGGCGCTGCCGGCTCTTTTCATTACCATACGAGCGTGTCTGGGGTCCGCGTCCTCTGCATACTGACATTGGCGCTGCCGGCTATTTTCATTACCATAGGAGTGTGTCTGGGGTCCGGGCCCTCTGCATACTATTATTGGGGCTGCCGGCTATTTACATTACCATAGGAGCGTGTCTGGGGTCCGCCTCCTCTGCATACTACCATTGGTGCTGCCGGCTATTTACATTACCATAGGAGCGTGTCTGGGGTCCGGTCCTCTGCATACTATCATTCGTGCTTCCGGCTATTTACATTACCATAGGAGCGTGTCTGGGGTCCGGTCCTCTGCATACTATCATTCGTGCTGCCGGCTATTTGCATTACCATAGGAGCGTGTCTGGGGTCCGGTCCTCTGCATACTGACATTGGTGTTGCCGGCTATTTGCATTACCATAGGAGCGTGTCTGGGGACCGGGCCCTCTGCATACTATCATTGGTGCTGCCGGCTATTTGCATTACCATAGGAGCGTGTCTGGGGTCCGGGCCCCCTGCATACTATCACTGGTGCTGCCGGCTATTTGCATTACCATAGGAGCGTGTCTGGGGACCGGGCCCTCTGCATACTATCATTGGTGCTGCCGGCTATTTGCATTACCATAGGAGCGTGTCTGGGGTCCGGGCCCCCTGCATACTATCACTGGTGCTGCCGGCTATTTGCATTACCATAGGAGCGTGTCTGGGGTCCGGGCCCTCTGCATACTATCATTGGTGCTACCGGCTGTTTGCATTACCATAGGAGCATGTCTGGGGTCCGGTCCTCTGCATACTGACATTGGTGCTGTCGGCTATTTGCATTACCATAGGAGCATGTCTGGGGTCCGGGCCCTCTGCATACTGACATTGGTGCTGCCGGCTATTTGCATTACCATAGGAGCATGTCTGGGGTCCGGTCCTCTGCATACTATCACTGGTGCTGCCGGCTACTTGCAGTACCGTAGGAGCGTGTCTGGGGTCCGGGTCCTCTGCATACTACCATTGGTGCTGCCGGCTATTTGCATTACCATAGGAGCGTGTCTGGGCTCCGGGTTCTCTGCATACTATCATTGGCACTGCCGGCTATTTGCATTACCATAGGAGCGTGTCTGGGGTCCGGGCCCTCTGCATACTATCACTGGTGCTGCCGGCTATTTGCATTACCATAGGAGCGTGTCTGGGGTCCTCGTCCTCTGCATACTATCACTGGTGCTGCCGGCTATTTGCATTACCATAGGAGCGTGTCTGGGGTCCGGGTCCTCTGCATACTATTATTGGGGCTGCCGGCTATTTACATTACCATAGGAGCGTGTCTGGGGTCCGGGTCCTCTGCATACTATCATTGGTGCTGCCGGCTATTTACATTACCATAGGAGCGTGTCTGGGGTCCGTGTCCTCTGCATACTATCATTGGTGCTGCCGGCTATTTGCATTACCATAGGAGTGTGTCTGGGGTCCGGGTCCTCTGCATACTATCACTGGTGCTGCCGGCTATTTGCAGTACCATAGGAGCCTGTCTGGGGTCCGGGTCCTCTGCATACTATCATTGTTGCTGCCGGCTATTTGCAGTACCATAGGAGCGTGTCTGGGGTCCGGGTCCTCTGCATACTATCATTGGTGCTGCCGGCTATTTGCATTACCATAGGAGCCTGTCTGGGGTCCGGTCACCTGCATACTATCATTCGTGCTGCCGGCTGTTTGCGTTACCATAGGAGCGTGTCTGGGGTCCGGGCCCTCTGCATACTACCATTAGTGCTGCCGGCTATTTGCATTACCATAGCAGCATGTCTGGGGTCCGGGTCCTCTGCATACTATCATTCGTGCTGCCGGCTATTTGCATTACCATAGGAGCGTGTCTGGGGTCCGGTCTTCTGCATACTATCATTGGTGCTGCCGGCTATTTGCATTACCATAGGAGCGTGTCTGGGGTCCGGTCTTCTGCATACTATCATTGGTGCTGCCGGCTATTTGCATTACCATAGGAGCGTGTCTGGGGTCCGGGTCCTCTGCATACTATCATTGGTGCTGCCGGCTATTTGCATTACCATAGCAGCGTGTCTGGGGTCCGGGCCCTCTGCATACTACCATTGGTGCTGCCGGCTATTTACATTACCATAGGAGCGTGTCTTGGGTCCGGGTCCTCTGCATACTATCATTGTTGCTGCCGGCTATTTGCAGTACCATAGGAGCGTGTCTGGGGTCCGGGTCCTCTGCATACTATCATTGGTGCTGCCGGCTATTTGCATTACCATAGGAGCCTGTCTGGGGTCCGGTCACCTGCATACTATCATTCGTGCTGCCGGCTGTTTGCGTTACCATAGGAGCGTGTCTGGGGTCTGGGCCCTCTGCATACTACCATTAGTGCTGCCGGCTATTTGCATTACCATAGCAGCATGTCAGGGGTCCGGGTCCTCTGCATACTATCATTCGTGCTGCCGGCTATTTGCATTACCATAGGAGCGTGTCTGGGGTCCGGTCTTCTGCATACTATCATTGGTGCTGCCGGCTATTTGCATTACCATAGGAGCGTGTCTGGGGTCCGGTCTTCTGCATACTATCATTGGTGCTGCCGGCTATTTGCATTACCATAGGAGCGTGTCTGGGGTCCGGGTCCTCTGCATACTATCATTGGTGCTGCCGGCTATTTGCATTACCATAGGAGCGTGTCTGGGGTCCGTGTCCTCTGCATACTATCATTGGTGTTGCCAGCTATTTGCATTACCATAGGAGCGTGTCTGGGGACCGGGCCCTCTGCATACTATCATTGGTGCTGCCGGCTATTTGCATTACCATAGGAGTGTGTCTGGGGTCCGGGCCCCCTGCATACTATCACTGGTGCTGCCGGCTATTTGCATTACCATAGGAGCGTGTCTGGGGTCCGGGCCCTCTGCATACTGACATTGGTGCTGCCGGCTATTTGCATTACCATAGGAGCATGTCTGGGGTCCGGTCCTCTGCATACTATCACTGGTGCTGCCGGCTACTTGCAGTACCATAGGAGCCTGTCTGGGGTCCGGTCCTCTGCATACTATCACTGGTGCTGCCGGCTACTTGCATTACCATAGGAGCGTGTCTGGGCTCCGGGTTCTCTGCATACTATCATTGGCACTGCTGGCTATTTGCATTACCATAGGAGCGTGTCTGGGGTCCGGTTCTCTGCATACTATCATTCGTGCTGCCGGCTATTTGCATTGGGATCCGGTCTGAAGATCGACAGTGTCTAGGTCGACAATGTTTAGGTCGACCACTATAGGTCGACAGTCACTAGGTCGACATGGATGGAAGGTCGACAGGGTTTCTAGGTCGACATGTGCTAGGTCGACAGGTCTAAAGCTTGACGTGAGTTTTTCACATTGTTTTTCTTTTTTTGAATTTTTTCATACTTAACGATCCACGTGGACTACGATTGGAACGGTAATCTGTGCCGAGCGAAGTGGTAGCTGAGCAAAGGCACCATGCCCGAAGCATGGCGAGCGAAGCGAGCCATGCGAGGGGACACGGTGCACTAATTTGGGATCCCGGTCACTCTACGAAGAAAACGACACAAAAAAAAATAAAAAATCCTCATGTCGACCTTTAGACCTGTCGACCTAGAAACCCTATCGACCTTCCATCCATGTTGACCTAGTGACTGTCAACCTATAGTGGTCGACCTAAACATTGTCGACCTAGATACTGTCGATTTGATGAACCGCACCCATTTGCATTGCCATAGGAGCATGTCTGGGGTCCGGGTCCTCTGCATACTATTATTGGGGCTGCCGGCTATTTGCATAACCATAGGAGTGTGTCTGGGGTCCGGTCCTCTGCATACTGACAATGGCGCTGACGGCTATTTACATTACCATAGGAGCGTGTCTGGGGTCCGGTCCTCTGCATACTATCATTGGTGCTGCCGGCTATTTGCATTACCATAGGAGCGTGTCTGGGGTCCGGGTCCTCTGCATACTACCATTGGTGCTGCCGGCTATTTGCATTACCATAGGAGCCTGTCTGGGGTACGGGTACTCTGCATACTATCATTGGTGCTGCCGGCTATTTGCATTACCATAGGAGCATGTCTGGGGTCCGGTCCTCTGCATACTATCATTGGTGCTGCCGGCTATTTGCATTACCATAGGAGCATGTCTGGGGTCCGGTCCTCTGCATACTATCATTGGTGCTGCCGGCTATTTGCATTACCATAGGAGCATGTCTGGGGTCCGGTCCTCTGCATACTATCATTGGCGCTGCCGGCTATTTGCATTACCATAGGAGCGTGTCTGGGGTCCGCGTCCTCTGCATACTATCACTGGTGCTGCCGGCTATTTGCATTACCATAGGAGCGTGTCTGGGGTCCTCATCCTCTGCATACTATCACTGGTGCTGCCGGCTATTTACATTACCATAGGAGCGTGTCTGGGGTCCGGTCCTCTGCATACTATCATTGGCGCTGCCGGCTATTTGCATTACCATAGGAGCGTGTCTGGGGTCCGGGCCCTCTGCATACTGACATTGGCGCTGCCGGCTATTTGCATTACCATAGGAGCCTGTCTGGGGTCCGGTCCTCTGCATACTATCATTCGTGCTGCCGGCTATTTGCATTACCATAGGAGCGTGTCTGGGGTCCGGTCCTCTGCATACTATCACTGGTGCTGCCGGCTATTTGCATTACCATAGGAGCGTGTCTGGGGTCCGGTCCTCTGCATACTACCATTGGTGCTGCCGGCTATTTGCATTACCATAGGAGCCTGTCTGGGGTCCGCGTCCTCTGCATACTATCATTGGCGCTGCCGGCTATTTTCATTACCATAGGAGCGTGTCTGGGGTCCGGTCCTCTGCATACTATCACTGGTGCTGCCGGCTATTTGCATTACCATAGGAGCGTGTCTGGGGTCCGGTCCTCTGCATACTATCACTGGTGCTGCCGGCTATTTGCATTACCATAGGAGCGTGTCTGGGGTCCGCGTCCTCTGCATACTATCACTGGTGCTGCCGGCTATTTGCATTACCATAGGAGCGTGTCTGGGTTCCGGTCCTCTGCATACTATCATTGGCGCTGCCGGCTATTTGCATTACCATAGGAGCGTGTCTGGGGTCCGGGCCCCCTGCATACTGACATTGGCGCTGCCGGGTATTTGCATTACCATAGGAGCGTGTCTGCGGTCCAGGCCCTCTGCATACTATCATTGGCGCTGCCGGCTATTTGCATTACCATAGGAGCGTGTCTGGGGTCCGGGTCCTCTGCATACTATCACTGGTGCTGCCGGCTATTTGCATTACCATAGGAGCGTGTCTGGGGTCCGGGTCCTCTGCATACTATCATTGGGGCTTTCCGGCTATTTGCATTACCATAGGAGCGCGTCTGGGGTCCGGGCCCTCTGCATACTGACATTGGCGCTGCCGGCTATTTGCATTACCATAGGAGCGTGTCTGGGGTCCGGTCCTCTGCATACTATCATTCGTGCTGCCGGCTATTTGCATTACCATAGGAGCGTGTCTGGGGTTTGGTCCTCTGCATACTACCATTGGTGCTGCCGGCTATTTGCATTACCAAAGGAGCCTGTCTGGGGTCCGGGTCCTCTGCATACTATTATTGGGGCTGCCGGCTATTTACATTACCATAGGAGCGTGTTTGGGGTCCGGTCCTCTGCATACTATCATTGGTGCTGCCGGCTATTTGCATTACCATAGGTGCGTGTCTGGGGTCTGCGTCTTCTGCATACTATCATTGGCGCTGCCGGCTATTTTCATTACCATAGGAGCGTGTCTGGGGTGCGGGCCCTCTGCATACTGACATTGGCGCTGCCGGCTATTTGCATTACCATAGGAGCGTGTCTGCTGTCCAGTCCCTCTGCATACTATCTTTGGCGCTGCCGGCTATTTGCATTACCATAGGAGTGTGTCTGGGGTCCGGTCCTCTGCATACTATCATTGGTGCTACCGGCTATTTGCATTACCATAGGAGCGTGTCTGGGGTCCGGGTCCTCTGCATACTATCACTGGTGCTGCCGGCTATTTGCATTACCATAGGAGCGTGTCTGGGGTACGGGTCCTCTGCATACTACCATTGGTGCTGCCGGCTGTTTGCATTACCATAGGAGCCTGTCTGGGGTCCGGGCCCTCTGCATACTATTATTGGGGCTGCCGGCTATTTACATTACCATAGGAGCGTGTGTCTGGGGTCCGGTCCTCTGCATACTATCATTGGTGCTGCCGGCTATTTGCATTACCATAGGAGCCTGTCTGGGGTCCGCGTCCTCTGCATACTGACATTGGCGCTGCCGGCTCTTTTCATTACCATACGAGCGTGTCTGGGGTCCGCGTCCTCTGCATACTGACATTGGCGCTGCCGGCTATTTTCATTACCATAGGAGTGTGTCTGGGGTCCGGGCCCTCTGCATACTATTATTGGGGCTGCCGGCTATTTACATTACCATAGGAGCGTGTCTGGGGTCCGCCTCCTCTGCATACTACCATTGGTGCTGCCGGCTATTTACATTACCATAGGAGCGTGTCTGGGGTCCGGTCCTCTGCATACTATCATTCGTGCTTCCGGCTATTTACATTACCATAGGAGCGTGTCTGGGGTCCGGTCCTCTGCATACTATCATTCGTGCTGCCGGCTATTTGCATTACCATAGGAGCGTGTCTGGGGTCCGGTCCTCTGCATACTGACATTGGTGTTGCCGGCTATTTGCATTACCATAGGAGCGTGTCTGGGGACCGGGCCCTCTGCATACTATCATTGGTGCTGCCGGCTATTTGCATTACCATAGGAGCGTGTCTGGGGTCCGGGCCCCCTGCATACTATCACTGGTGCTGCCGGCTATTTGCATTACCATAGGAGCGTGTCTGGGGACCGGGCCCTCTGCATACTATCATTGGTGCTGCCGGCTATTTGCATTACCATAGGAGCGTGTCTGGGGTCCGGGCCCCCTGCATACTATCACTGGTGCTGCCGGCTATTTGCATTACCATAGGAGCGTGTCTGGGGTCCGGGCCCTCTGCATACTATCATTGGTGCTACCGGCTGTTTGCATTACCATAGGAGCATGTCTGGGGTCCGGTCCTCTGCATACTGACATTGGTGCTGTCGGCTATTTGCATTACCATAGGAGCATGTCTGGGGTCCGGGCCCTCTGCATACTGACATTGGTGCTGCCGGCTATTTGCATTACCATAGGAGCATGTCTGGGGTCCGGTCCTCTGCATACTATCACTGGTGCTGCCGGCTACTTGCAGTACCGTAGGAGCGTGTCTGGGGTCCGGGTCCTCTGCATACTACCATTGGTGCTGCCGGCTATTTGCATTACCATAGGAGCGTGTCTGGGCTCCGGGTTCTCTGCATACTATCATTGGCACTGCCGGCTATTTGCATTACCATAGGAGCGTGTCTGGGGTCCGGGCCCTCTGCATACTATCACTGGTGCTGCCGGCTATTTGCATTACCATAGGAGCGTGTCTGGGGTCCTCGTCCTCTGCATACTATCACTGGTGCTGCCGGCTATTTGCATTACCATAGGAGCGTGTCTGGGGTCCGGGTCCTCTGCATACTATTATTGGGGCTGCCGGCTATTTACATTACCATAGGAGCGTGTCTGGGGTCCGGGTCCTCTGCATACTATCATTGGTGCTGCCGGCTATTTACATTACCATAGGAGCGTGTCTGGGGTCCGTGTCCTCTGCATACTATCATTGGTGCTGCCGGCTATTTGCATTACCATAGGAGTGTGTCTGGGGTCCGGGTCCTCTGCATACTATCACTGGTGCTGCCGGCTATTTGCAGTACCATAGGAGCCTGTCTGGGGTCCGGGTCCTCTGCATACTATCATTGTTGCTGCCGGCTATTTGCAGTACCATAGGAGCGTGTCTGGGGTCCGGGTCCTCTGCATACTATCATTGGTGCTGCCGGCTATTTGCATTACCATAGGAGCCTGTCTGGGGTCCGGTCACCTGCATACTATCATTCGTGCTGCCGGCTGTTTGCGTTACCATAGGAGCGTGTCTGGGGTCCGGGCCCTCTGCATACTACCATTAGTGCTGCCGGCTATTTGCATTACCATAGCAGCATGTCTGGGGTCCGGGTCCTCTGCATACTATCATTCGTGCTGCCGGCTATTTGCATTACCATAGGAGCGTGTCTGGGGTCCGGTCTTCTGCATACTATCATTGGTGCTGCCGGCTATTTGCATTACCATAGGAGCGTGTCTGGGGTCCGGTCTTCTGCATACTATCATTGGTGCTGCCGGCTATTTGCATTACCATAGGAGCGTGTCTGGGGTCCGGGTCCTCTGCATACTATCATTGGTGCTGCCGGCTATTTGCATTACCATAGCAGCGTGTCTGGGGTCCGGGCCCTCTGCATACTACCATTGGTGCTGCCGGCTATTTACATTACCATAGGAGCGTGTCTTGGGTCCGGGTCCTCTGCATACTATCATTGTTGCTGCCGGCTATTTGCAGTACCATAGGAGCGTGTCTGGGGTCCGGGTCCTCTGCATACTATCATTGGTGCTGCCGGCTATTTGCATTACCATAGGAGCCTGTCTGGGGTCCGGTCACCTGCATACTATCATTCGTGCTGCCGGCTGTTTGCGTTACCATAGGAGCGTGTCTGGGGTCTGGGCCCTCTGCATACTACCATTAGTGCTGCCGGCTATTTGCATTACCATAGCAGCATGTCAGGGGTCCGGGTCCTCTGCATACTATCATTCGTGCTGCCGGCTATTTGCATTACCATAGGAGCGTGTCTGGGGTCCGGTCTTCTGCATACTATCATTGGTGCTGCCGGCTATTTGCATTACCATAGGAGCGTGTCTGGGGTCCGGTCTTCTGCATACTATCATTGGTGCTGCCGGCTATTTGCATTACCATAGGAGCGTGTCTGGGGTCCGGGTCCTCTGCATACTATCATTGGTGTTGCCGGCTATTTGCATTACCATAGGAGCGTGTCTGGGGACCGGGCCCTCTGCATACTATCATTGGTGCTGCCGGCTATTTGCATTACCATAGGAGCGTGTCTGGGGTCCGGGCCCCCTGCATACTATCACTGGTGCTGCCGGCTATTTGCATTACCATAGGAGCGTGTCTGGGGTCCGGGCCCTCTGCATACTGACATTGGTGCTGCCGGCTATTTGCATTACCATAGGAGCATGTCTGGGGTCCGGTCCTCTGCATACTATCACTGGTGCTGCCGGCTACTTGCAGTACCATAGGAGCCTGTCTGGGGTCCGGTCCTCTGCATACTATCACTGGTGCTGCCGGCTACTTGCATTACCATAGGAGCGTGTCTGGGCTCCGGGTTCTCTGCATACTATCATTGGCACTGCCGGCTATTTGCATTACCATAGGAGCGTGTCTTGGGTCCGGGCCCTCTGCATACTGACATTGGCGCTGCCGGCTATTTGCATAACCATAGGAGCGTGTCTGGGGTCCGGTTCTCTGCATACTATCATTCGTGCTGCCGGCTATTTGCATTGGGATCCGGTGTGAAGATCGACAGTGTCTAGGTCGACAATGTTTAGGTCGATCACTATAGGTCGACAGTCACTATTTCGACATGGATGGAAGGTCGACAGGGTTTCTAGGTCGACATGTGCTAGGTCGACAGGTCTAAAGCTTGACATGAGTTTTTCACATTGTTTTTCTTTTTTTGAATTTTTTCATACTTAACGGTCCACGTGGACTACGATTGAAACGGTAATCTGTGCCGAGCGAAGTGGTAGCTGAGCAAAGGCACCATGCCCGAAGCATGGCGAGCGAAGCGAGCCATGCGAGGGGACACGGTGCACTAATTTGGGATCCCGGTCACTCTACGAAGAAAACGACACCAAAAAAAAAAAAAATCCTCATGTCGACCTTTAGACCTGTCGACCTAGAAACCCTGTCGACCTTCCATCCATGTCGACCTAGTGACTGTCAACCTATAGTGGTCGACCTAAACATTGTCGACCTAGATACTGTCGATTTGATGAACCGCACCCATTTGCATTGCCATAGGAGCATGTCTGGGGTCCGGGTCCTCTGCATACTATTATTGGGGCTGCCGGCTATTTGCATAACCATAGGAGTGTGTCTGGGGTCCGGTCCTCTGCATACTGACAATGGCGCTGCCGGCTATTTACATTACCATAGGAGCGTGTCTGGGGTCCGGTCCTCTGCATACTATCATTGGTGCTGCCGGCTATTTGCATTACCATAGGAGCGTGTCTGGGGTCCGGGTCCTCTGCATACTACCATTGGTGCTGCCGGCTATTTGCATTACCATAGGAGCCTGTCTGGGGTACGGGTACTCTGCATACTATCATTGGTGCTGCCGGCTATTTGCATTACCATAGGAGCATGTCTGGGGTCCGGTCCTCTGCATACTATCATTGGTGCTGCCGGCTATTTGCATTACCATAGGAGCATGTCTGGGGTCCGGTCCTCTGCATACTATCATTGGTGCTGCTGGCTATTTGCATTACCATAGGAGCATGTCTGGGGTCCGGTCTTCTGCATACTATCATTGGCGCTGCCGGCTATTTGCATTACCATAGGAGCGTGTCTGGGGTCCGCGTCCTCTGCATACTATCACTGGTGCTGCCGGCTATTTGCATTACCATAGGAGCGTGTCTGGGGTCCTCATCCTCTGCATACTATCACTGGTGCTGCCGGCTATTTACATTACCATAGGAGCGTGTCTGGGGTCCGGTCCTCTGCATACTATCATTGGCGCTGCCGGCTGTTTGCATTACCATAGGAGCGTGTCTGGGGTCCGGGCCCTCTGCATACTGACATTGGCGCTGCCGGCTATTTGCATTACCATAGGAGCCTGTCTGGGGTCCGGTCCTCTGCATACTATCATTCGTGCTGCCGGCTATTTGCATTACCATAGGAGCGTGTCTGGGTTCCGGTCCTCTGCATACTATCACTGGTGCTGCCGGCTATTTGCATTACCATAGGAGCGTGTCTGGGGTCCGGTCCTCTGCATACTACCATTGGTGCTGCCGGCTATTTGCATTACCATAGGAGCCTGTCTGGGGTCCGCGTCCTCTGCATACTATCATTGGCGCTGCCGGCTATTTTCATTACCATAGGAGCGTGTCTGGGGTCCGGTCCTCTGCATACTATCACTGGTGCTGCCGGCTATTTGCATTACCATAGGAGCGTGTCTGGGGTCCGGTCCTCTGCATACTATCACTGGTGCTGCCGGCTATTTGCATTACCATAGGAGCGTGTCTGGGGTCCGCGTCCTCTGCATACTATCACTGGTGCTGCCGGCTATTTGCATTTTTATAGGAGCGTGTCTGGGGTCCGGTCCTCTGCATACTATCATTGGCGCTGCCGGCTATTTGCATTACCATAGGAGCGTGTCTGGGGTCCGGGCCCTCTGCATACTGACATTGGCGCTGCCGGGTATTTGCATTACCATAGGAGCGTGTCTGCGGTCCAGGCCCTCTGCATACTATCATTGGCGCTGCCGGCTATTTGCATTACCATAGGAGCGTGTCTGGGGTCCGGGTCCTCTGCATACTATAACTGGTGCTGCCGGCTATTTGCATTACCATAGGAGCGTGTCTGGGGTCCGGGTCCTCTGCATACTATCATTGGGGCTTCCGGCCATTTGCATTACCATAGGAGCGCGTCTGGGGTCCGGGCCCTCTGCATACTGACATTGGCGCAGCCGGCTATTTGCATTACCATAGGAGCGTGTCTGGGGTCCGGTCCTCTGCATACTATCATTCGTGCTGCCGGCTATTTGCATTACCATAGGAGCGTGTCTGGGGTCCGGTCCTCTGCATACTACCATTGGTGCTGCCGGCTATTTGCATTACCATAGGAGCCTTTCTGGGGTCCGGGTCCTCTGCATACTATTATTGGGGCTGCCGGCTATTTACATTACCATAGGAGCGTGTTTGGGGTCCGGTCCTCTGCATACTATCATTGGTGCTGCCGGCTATTTGCATTACCATAGGTGCGTGTCTGGGGTCTGCGTCTTCTGCATACTATCATTGGCGCTGCCGGCTATTTTCATTACCATAGGAGCGTGTCTGGGGTGCGGGCCCTCTGCATACTGACATTGGCGCTGTCGGCTATTTGCATTACCATAGGAGCGTGTCTGCGGTCCAGTCCCTCTGCATACTATCATTGGCGCTGCCGGCTATTTGCATTACCATAGGAGTGTGTCTGGGGTCCGGTCCTCTGCATACTATCATTGGTGCTACCGGCTATTTGCATTACCATAGGAGCGTGTCTGGGGTCCGGGTCCTCTGCATACTATCACTGGTGCTGCCGGCTATTTGCATTACCATAGGAGCGTGTCTGGGGTACGGGTCCTCTGCATACTACCATTGGTGCTGCCGGCTATTTGCATTACCATAGGAGCCTGTCTGGGGTCCGGGCCCTCTGCATACTATTATTGGGGCTGCCGGCTATTTACATTACCATAGGAGCGTGTCTGGGGTCCGGTCCTCTGCATACTATCATTGGTGCTGCCGGCTATTTGCATTACCATAGGAGCCTGTCTGGGGTCCGCGTCCTCTGCATACTGACATTGGCGCTGCCGGCTATTTTCATTACCATACAAGCGTGTCTGGGGTCCGCGTCCTCTGCATACTATCATTGGTGCTGCCGGCTATTTACATTACCATAGGAGCGTGTCTGGGGTCCGCCTCCTCTGCATACTACCATTGGTGCTGCCGGCTATTTACATTACCATAGGAGCGTGTCTGGGGTCCGGTCCTCTGCATACTATCATTCGTGCTTCCGGCTATTTACATTACCATAGGAGCGTGTCTGGGGTCCGGTCCTCTGCATACTATCATTCGTGCTGACGGCTATTTGCATTACCATAGGAGCGTGTCTGGGGTCCGGTCCTCTGCATACTGACATTGGCGCTGCCGGCTATTTTCATTACCATAGGAGCGTGTCTGGGGTCCGCGTCCTCTGCATACTATCACTGGTGCTGCCGGCTATTTGCATTACCATAGGAGCGTGTCTGGGTTCCGGTCCTTTGCATACTTTCTTTGGCGCTGCCGGCTATTTGCATTACCATAGGAGCGTGTCTGGGGTACGGGTACTCTGCATACTATCATTGGTGCTGCCGGCTATTTGCATTACCATAGGAGCATGTCTGGGGTCCGGTCCTCTGCATACTATCATTGGTGCTGCCGGCTATTTGCATTACCATAGGAGCATGTCTGGGGTCCGGTCCTCTGCATACTATCATTGGTGCTGCCGGCTATTTGCATTACCATAGGAGCATGTCTGGGGTCCGGTCCTCTGCATACTATCATTGGCGCTGCCGGCTATTTGCATTACCATAGGAGCGTGTCTGGGGTCCGCGTCCTCTGCATACTATCACTGGTGCTGCCGGCTATTTGCATTACCATAGGAGCGTGTCTGGGGTCCTCATCCTCTGCATACTATCACTGGTGCTGCCGGCTATTTACATTACCATAGGAGCGTGTCTGGGGTCCGGTCCTCTGCATACTATCATTGGCGCTGCCGGCTATTTGCATTACCATAGGAGCGTGTCTGGGGTCCGGGCCCTCTGCATACTGACATTGGCGCTGCCGGCTATTTGCATTACCATAGGAGCCTGTCTGGGGTCCGGTCCTCTGCATACTATCATTCGTGCTGCCGGCTATTTGCATTACCATAGGAGCGTGTCTGGGGTCCGGTCCTCTGCATACTATCACTGGTGCTGCCGGCTATTTGCATTACCATAGGAGCGTGTCTGGGGTCCGGTCCTCTGCATACTACCATTGGTGCTGCCGGCTATTTGCATTACCATAGGAGCCTGTCTGGGGTCCGCGTCCTCTGCATACTATCATTGGCGCTGCCGGCTATTTTCATTACCATAGGAGCGTGTCTGGGGTCCGGTCCTCTGCATACTATCACTGGTGCTGCCGGCTATTTGCATTACCATAGGAGCGTGTCTGGGGTCCGGTCCTCTGCATACTATCACTGGTGCTGCCGGCTATTTGCATTACCATAGGAGCGTGTCTGGGGTCCGCGTCCTCTGCATACTATCATTGGCGCTGCCGGCTATTTGCATTACCATAGGAGCGTGTCTGGGGTCCGGGCCCCCTGCATACTGACATTGGCGCTGCCGGGTATTTGCATTACCATAGGAGCGTGTCTGCGGTCCAGGCCCTCTGCATACTATCATTGGCGCTGCCGGCTATTTGCATTACCATAGGAGCGTGTCTGGGGTCCGGGTCCTCTGCATACTATCACTGGTGCTGCCGGCTATTTGCATTACCATAGGAGCGTGTCTGGGGTCCGGGTCCTCTGCATACTATCATTGGGGCTTTCCGGCTATTTGCATTACCATAGGAGCGCGTCTGGGGTCCGGGCCATCTGCATACTGACATTGGCGCTGCCGGCTATTTGCATTACCATAGGAGCGTGTCTGGGGTCCGGTCCTCTGCATACTATCATTCGTGCTGCCGGCTATTTGCATTACCATAGGAGCGTGTCTGGGGTCCGGTCCTCTGCATACTACCATTGGTGCTGCCGGCTATTTGCATTACCATAGGAGCCTGTCTGGGGTCCGGGTCCTCTGCATACTATTATTGGGGCTGCCGGCTATTTACATTACCATAGGAGCGTGTTTGGGGTCCGGTCCTCTGCATACTATCATTGGTGCTGCCGGCTATTTGCATTACCATAGGTGCGTGTCTGGGGTCTGCGTCTTCTGCATACTATCATTGGCGCTGCCGGCTATTTTCATTACCATAGGAGCGTGTCTGGGGTGCGGGCCCTCTGCATACTGACATTGGCGCTGCCGGCTATTTGCATTACCATAGGAGCGTGTCTGCTGTCCAGTCCCTCTGCATACTATCTTTGGCGCTGCCGGCTATTTGCATTACCATAGGAGTGTGTCTGGGGTCCGGTCCTCTGCATACTATCATTGGTGCTACCGGCTATTTGCATTACCATAGGAGCGTGTCTGGGGTCCGGGTCCTCTGCATACTATCACTGGTGCTGCCGGCTATTTGCGTTACCATAGGAGCGTGTCTGGGGTACGGGTCCTCTGCATACTACCATTGGTGCTGCCGGCTGTTTGCATTACCATAGGAGCCTGTCTGGGGTCCGGGCCCTCTGCATACTATTATTGGGGCTGCCGGCTATTTACATTACCATAGGAGCGTGTCTGGGGTCCGGGCCTCTGCATACTATCATTGGTGCTGCCGGCTATTTGCATTACCATAGGAGCCTGTCTGGGGTCCGCGTCCTCTGCATACTGACATTGGCGCTGCCGGCTATTTTCATTACCATAGGAGTGTGTCTGGGGTCCGGGCCCTCTGCATACTATTATTGGGGCTGCCGGCTATTTACATTACCATAGGAGCGTGTCTGGGGTCCGCCTCCTCTGCATACTACCATTGGTGCTGCCGGCTATTTACATTACCATAGGAGCGTGTCTGGGGTCCGGTCCTCTGCATACTATCATTCGTGCTTCCGGCTATTTACATTACCATAGGAGCGTGTCTGGGGTCCGGTCCTCTGCATACTATCATTCGTGCTGCCGGCTATTTGCATTACCATAGGAGCGTGTCTGGGGTCCGGTCCTCTGCATAC
Source organism: Pseudophryne corroboree (assembly GCF_028390025.1). Classification (NCBI taxonomy): domain Eukaryota; kingdom Metazoa; phylum Chordata; class Amphibia; order Anura; family Myobatrachidae; genus Pseudophryne; species Pseudophryne corroboree. The sequence goes on along the minus strand of NC_086447.1, from coordinate 85,443,592 downwards.
TGACATTGGTGTTGCCGGATATTTGCATTACCATAGGAGCGTGTCTGGGGACCGGGCCCTCTGCATACTATCATTGGTGCTGCCGGCTATTTGCATTACCATAGGAGCGTGTCTCGGGTCCGGGCTCCCTGCATACTATCACTGGTGCTGCCGGCTATTTGCATTACCATAGGAGCGTGTCTGGGGACCGGGCCCTCTGCATACTATCATTGGTGCTGCCGGCTATTTGCATTACCATAGGAGCGTGTCTGGGGTCCGGGCCCCCTGCATACTATCACTGGTGCTGCCGGCTATTTGCATTACCATAGGAGCGTGTCTGGGGTCCGGGCCCTCTGCATACTATCATTGGTGCTACCGGCTGTTTGCATTACCATAGGAGCATGTCTGGGGTCCGGTCCTCTGCATACTGACATTGGTGCTGTCGGCTATTTGCATTACCATAGGAGCATGTCTGGGGTCCGGGCCCTCTGCATACTGACATTGGTGCTGCCGGCTATTTGCATTACCATAGGAGCATGTCTGGGGTCCGGTCCTCTGCATACTATCACTGGTGCTGCCGGCTACTTGCAGTACCATAGGAGCGTGTCTGGGGTCCGGGTCCTCTGCATACTACCATTGGTGCTGCCGGCTATTTGCATTACCATAGGAGCGTGTCTGGGCTCCGGGTTCTCTGCATACTATCATTGGCACTGCCGGCTATTTGCATTACCATAGGAGCGTGTCTGGGGTCCGGGCCCTCTGCATACTATCACTGGTGCTGCCGGCTATTTGCATTACCATAGGAGCGTGTCTGGGGTCCTCGTCCTCTGCATACTATCACTGGTGCTGCCGGCTATTTGCATTACCATAGGAGCGTGTCTGGGGTCCGGGTCCTCTGCATACTATTATTGGGGCTGCCGGCTATTTACATTACCATAGGAGCGTGTCTGGGGTCCGGGTCCTCTGCATACTATCATTGGTGCTGCCGGCTATTTACATTACCATAGGAGCGTGTCTGGGGTCCGTGTCCTCTGCATACTATCATTGGTGCTGCCGGCTATTTGCATTACCATAGGAGTGTGTCTTGGGTCCGGGTCCTCTGCATACTATTACTGGTGCTGCCGGCTATTTGCAGTACCATAGGAGCCTGTCTGGGGTCCGGGTCCTCTGCATACTATCATTGTTGCTGCCGGCTATTTGCAGTACCATAGGAGCGTGTCTGGGGTCCGGGTCCTCTGCATACTATCATTGGTGCTGCCGGCTATTTGCATTACCATAGGAGCCTGTCTGGGGTCCGGTCACCTGCATACTATCATTCGTGCTGCCGGCTGTTTGCGTTACCATAGGAGCGTGTCTGGGGTCCGGGCCCTCTGCATACTACCATTAGTGCTGCTGGCTATTTGCATTACCATAGCAGCATGTCTGGGGTCCGGGTCCTCTGCATACTATCATTCGTGCTGCCGGCTATTTGCATTACCATAGGAGCGTGTCTGGGGTCCGGTCTTCTGCATACTATCATTGGTGCTGCCGGCTATTTGCATTACCATAGGAGCGTGTCTGGGGTCCGGTCTTCTGCATACTATCATTGGTGCTGCCGGCTATTTGCATTACCATAGGAGCGTGTCTGGGGTCCGGGTCCTCTGCATACTATCATTGGTGCTGCCGGCTATTTGCATTACCATAGCAGCGTGTCTGGGGTCCGGGCCCTCTGCATACTACCATTGGTGCTGCCGGCTATTTACATTACCATAGGAGCGTGTCTTGGGTCCGGGTCCTCTGCATACTATCATTGTTGCTGCCGGCTATTTGCAGTACCATAGGAGCGTGTCTGGGGTCCGGGTCCTCTGCATACTATCATTGGTGCTGCCGGCTATTTGCATTACCATAGGAGCCTGTCTGGGGTCCGGTCACCTGCATACTATCATTCGTGCTGCCGGCTGTTTGCGTTACCATAGGAGCGTGTCTGGGGTCTGGGCCCTCTGCATACTACCATTAGTGCTGCCGGCTATTTGCATTACCATAGCAGCATGTCTGGGGTCCGGGTCCTCTGCATACTATCATTCGTGCTGCCGGCTATTTGCATTACCATAGGAGCGTGTCTGGGGTCCGGTCTTCTGCATACTATCATTGGTGCTGCCGGCTATTTGCATTACCATAGGAGCGTGTCTGGGGTCCGGTCTTCTGCATACTATCACTGGTGCTGCCGGCTATTTGCATTACCATAGGAGCGTGTCTGGGGTCCGGGTCCTCTGCATACTATCATTGGTGTTGCCGGCTATTTGCATTACCATAGGAGCGTGTCTGGGGACCGGGCCCTCTGCATACTATCATTGGTGCTGCCGGCTATTTGCATTACCATAGGAGCGTGTCTGGGGTCCGGGCCCCCTGCATACTATCACTGGTGCTGCCGGCTATTTGCATTACCATAGGAGCCTGTCTGGGGTCCGGGCCCTCTGCATACTGACATTGGTGCTGCCGGCTATTTGCATTACCATAGGAGCATGTCTGGGGTCCGGTCCTCTGCATACTATCACTGGTGCTGCCGGCTACTTGCAGTACCATAGGAGCCTGTCTGGGGTCCGGTCCTCTGCATACTATCACTGGTGCTGCCGGCTACTTGCATTACCATAGGAGCGTGTCTGGGCTCCGGGTTCTCTGCATACTATCATTGGCACTGCCGGCTATTTGCATTACCATAGGAGCGTGTCTGGGGTCCGGGCCCTCTGCATACTGACATTGGCGCTGCCGGCTATTTGCATAACCATAGGAGCGTGTCTGGGGTCCGGTTCTCTGCATACTATCATTCGTGCTGCCGGCTATTTGCATTGGGATCCGGTCTGAAGATCGACAGTGTCTAGGTCGACAATGTTTAGGTCGACCACTATAGGTCGACAGTCACTATTTCGACATGGATGGAAGGTCGACAGGGTTTCTAGGTCGACATGTGCTAGGTCGACAGGTCTAAAGCTTGACATGAGTTTTTCACATTGTTTTTCTTTTTTTGAATTTTTTCATACTTAACGGTCCACGTGGACTACGATTGAAACGGTAATCTGTGCCGAGCGAAGTGGTAGCTGAGCAAAGGCACCATGCCCGAAGCATGGCGAGCGAAGCGAGCCATGCGAGGGGACACGGTGCACTAATTTGGGATCCCGGTCACTCTACGAAGAAAACGACACCAAAAAAAAAAAAAAAATCCTCATGTCGACCTTTAGACCTGTCGACCTAGAAACCCTGTCGACCTTCCATCCATGTCGACCTAGTGACTGTCAACCTATAGTGGTCGACCTAAACATTGTCGACCTAGATACTGTCGATTTGATGAACCGCACCCATTTGCATTGCCATAGGAGCATGTCTGGGGTCCGGGTCCTCTGCATACTATTATTGGGGCTGCCGGCTATTTGCATAACCATAGGAGTGTGTCTGGGGTCCGGTCCTCTGCATACTGACAATGGCGCTGCCGGCTATTTACATTACCATAGGAGCGTGTCTGGGGTCCGGTCCTCTGCATACTATCATTGGTGCTGCCGGCTATTTGCATTACCATAGGAGCGTGTCTGGGGTCCGGGTCCTCTGCATACTACCATTGGTGCTGCCGGCTATTTGCATTACCATAGGAGCCTGTCTGGGGTACGGGTACTCTGCATACTATCATTGGTGCTGCCGGCTATTTGCATTACCATAGGAGCATGTCTGGGGTCCGGTCCTCTGCATACTATCATTGGTGCTGCCGGCTATTTGCATTACCATAGGAGCATGTCTGGGGTCCGGTCCTCTGCATACTATCATTGGTGCTGCCGGCTATTTGCATTACCATAGGAGCATGTCTGGGGTCTGGTCTTCTGCATACTATCATTGGCGCTGCCGGCTATTTGCATTACCATAGGAGCGTGTCTGGGGTCCGCGTCCTCTGCATACTATCACTGGTGCTGCCGGCTATTTGCATTACCATAGGAGCGTGTCTGGGGTCCTCATCCTCTGCATACTATCACTGGTGCTGCCGGCTATTTACATTACCATAGGAGCGTGTCTGGGGTCCGGTCATCTGCATACTATCATTGGCGCTGCCGGCTATTTGCATTACCATAGGAGCGTGTCTGGGGTCCGGGCCCTCTGCATACTGACATTGGCACTGCCGGCTATTTGCATTACCATAGGAGCCTGTCTGGGGTCCGGTCCTCTGCATACTATCATTCGTGTTGCCGGCTATTTGCATTACCATAGGAGCGTGTCTGGGTTCCGGTCCTCTGCATACTATCACTGGTGCTGCCGGCTATTTGCATTACCATAGGAGCGTGTCTGGGGTCCGGTCCTCTGCATACTACCATTGGTGCTGCCGGCTATTTGCATTACCATAGGAGCCTGTCTGGGGTCCGCGTCCTCTGCATACTATCATTGGCGCTGCCGGCTATTTTCATTACCATAGGAGCGTGTCTGGGGTCCGGTCCTCTGCATACTATCACTGGTGCTGCCGGCTATTTGCATTACCATAGGAGCGTGTCTGGGGTCCGGTCCTCTGCATACTATCACTGGTGCTGCCGGCTATTTGCATTACCATAGGAGCGTGTCTGGGGTCCGCGTCCTCTGCATACTATCACTGGTGCTGCCGGCTATTTGCATTTTTATAGGAGCGTGTCTGGGGTCCGGTCCTCTGCATACTATCATTGGCGCTGCCGGCTATTTGCATTACCATAGGAGCGTGTCTGGGGTCCGGGCCCTCTGCATACTGACATTGGCGCTGCCGGGTATTTGCATTACCATAGGAGCGTGTCTGCGGTCCAGGCCCTCTGCATACTATCATTGGCGCTGCCGGCTATTTGCATTACCATAGGAGCGTGTCTGGGGTCCGGGTCCTCTGCATACTATCACTGGTGCTGCCGGCTATTTGCATTACCATAGGAGCGTGTCTGGGGTCCGGGTCCTCTGCATACTATCATTGGGGCTTCCGGCCATTTGCATTACCATAGGAGCGCGTCTGGGGTCCGGGCCCTCTGCATACTGACATTGGCGCTGCCGGCTATTTGCATTACCATAGGAGCGTGTCTGGGGTCCGGTCCTCTGCATACTATCATTCGTGGTGCCGGCTATTTGCATTACCATAGGAGCGTGTCTGGGGTCCGGTCCTCTGCATACTACCATTGGTGCTGCCGGCTATTTGCATTACCATAGGAGCCTTTCTAAGGGTCCGGGTCCTCTGCATACTATTATTGGGGCTGCCGGCTATTTACATTACCATAGGAGCGTGTTTGGGGTCCGGTCCTCTGCATACTATCATTGGTGCTGCCGGCTATTTGCATTACCATAGGTGCGTGTCTGGGGTCTGCGTCTTCTGCATACTATCATTGGCGCTGCCGGCTATTTTCATTACCATAGGAGCGTGTCTGGGGTGCGGGCCCTCTGCATACTGACATTGGCGCTGCCGGCTATTTGCATTACCATAGGAGCGTGTCTGCGGTCCAGTCCCTCTGCATACTATCATTGGCGCTGCCGGCTATTTGCATTACCATAGGAGTGTGTCTGGGGTCCGGTCCTCTGCATACTATCATTGGTGCTACCGGCTATTTGCATTACCATAGGAGCGTGTCTGGGGTCCGGGTCCTCTGCATACTATCACTGGTGCTGCCGGCTATTTGCATTACCATAGGAGCGTGTCTGGGGTACGGGTCCTCTGCATACTACCATTGGTGCTGCCGGCTATTTGCATTACCATAGGAGCCTGTCTGGGGTCCGGGCCCTCTGCATACTATTATTGGGGCTGCCGGCTATTTACATTACCATAGGAGCGTGTCTGGGGTCCGGTCCTCTGCATACTATCATTGGTGCTGCCGGCTATTTGCATTACCATAGGAGCCTGTCTGGGGTCCGCGTCCTCTGCATACTGACATTGGCGCTGCCGGCTATTTTCATTACCATACAAGCGTGTCTGGGGTCCGCGTCCTCTGCATACTATCATTGGTGCTGCCGGCTATTTACATTACCATAGGAGCGTGTCTGGGGTCCGCCTCCTCTGCATACTACCATTGGTGCTGCCGGCCATTTACATTACCATAGGAGCGTGTCTGGGGTCCGGTCCTCTGCATACTATCATTCGTGCTTCCGGCTATTTACATTACCATAGGAGCGTGTCTGGGGTCCGGTCCTCTGCATACTATCATTCGTGCTGACGGCTATTTGCATTACCATAGGAGCGTGTCTGGGGTCCGGTCCTCTGCATACTGACATTGGCGCTGCCGGCTATTTTCATTACCATAGGAGCGTGTCTGGGGTCCGCGTCCTCTGCATACTATCACTGGTGCTGCCGGCTATTTGCATTACCATAGGAGCGTGTCTGGGTTCCGGTCCTTTGCATACTATCTTTGGCGCTGCCGGCTATTTGCATTACCATAGGAGCGTGTCTGGGGTACGGGTCCTCTGCATACTATCACTGGTGCTGCCGGCTATTTTCATTACCATAGGAGCGTGTCTGGGGTCCTCGTCCTCTGCATACTATCACTGGTGCTGCCGGCTATTTGCATTACCATAGGAGCGTGTCTGGGTTCCGGTCCTCTGCATACTATCATTGGCGCTGCCGGCTATTTGCATTACCATAGGAGCGTGTCTGGGGTCCGGGCCCTCTGCATACTATCATTGGGGCTGCCGGCTATTTGCATTATTATAGGAGCCTGTCTGGGGTCCGGTCCTCTGCATAATATCATTGGCGCTGCCGTCTATTTACAGTACCATAGCAGCGTGTCTGGAGTCTGGGTCCTCTGCATACTACCATTGGTGCTGCCGGCTATTTGCATTACAATAGGAGCGTGTCTGGGGTCCGGCCCTCTGCATACTATCATTGGCGCTGCCGAGTATTTGCATAACCATAGGAGCGTGTCTGGGGTCCGTGTCCTCTGCATACTATCATTGGTGTTGCCGGCTATTTGCATTACCATAGGAGCGTGTCTGGGGTCCGGTCCTCTGCATACTATCATTCGTGCTGACGGCTATTTGCATTACCATAGGAGCGTGTCTGGGGTCCGGTCCTCTGCATACTATCATTCGTGCTTCCGGCTATTTACATTACCATAGGAGCGTGTCTGGGGTCCGGTCCTCTGCATACTATCATTCGTGCTGACGGCTATTTGCATTACCATAGGAGCGTGTCTGGGGTCCGGTCCTCTGCATACTGACATTGGCGCTGCCGGCTATTTTCATTACCACAGGAGCGTGTCTGGGGTCCGCGTCCTCTGCATACTATCACTGGTGCTGCCGGCTATTTGCATTACCATAGGAGCGTGTCTGGGTTCCGGTCCTTTGCATACTATCTTTGGCGCTGCCGGCTATTTGCATTACCATAGGATCGTGTCTGGGGTACGGGTCCTCTGCATACTATCACTGGTGCTGCCGGCTATTTTCATTACCATAGGAGCGTGTCTGGGGTCCTCGTCCTCTGCATACTATCACTGGTGCTGCCGGCTATTTGCATTACCATAGGAGCGTGTCTGGGTTCCGGTCCTCTGCATACTATCATTGGGGCTGCCGGCTATTTGCATTATTATAGGAGCCTGTCTGGGGTCCGGTCCTCTGCATAATATCATTGGCGCTGCCGTCTATTTACAGTACCATAGCAGCGTGTCTGGAGTCTGGGTCCTCTGCATACTATCATTGGTGCTGCCGGCTATTTGCATTACCATAGGAGCGTGTCTGGGGTCCGTGTCCTCTGCATACTATCATTGGTGCTGCCGGCTATTTGCATTACAATAGGAGCGTGTCTGGGGTCCGGCCCTCTGCATACTATCATTGGTGCTGCCGGCTATTTACAGTACCATAGCAGCGTGTCTGGGGTCCGGTCCTCTGCATACTATCATTGGCGCTGCCGAGTATTTGCATTACCATAGGAGCGTGTCTGGGGTCCGTGTCCTCTGCATACTATCATTGGTGCTGCCGGCTATTTGCATTACCATAGGAGCGTGTCTGGGGTCCGGTCCTCTGCATACTATCATTGGCGCTGCCGAGTATTTGCATTACCATAGGAGCGTGTCTGGGGTCCGTGTCCTCTGCATACTATCATTGGTGCTGCCGGCTATTTGCATTACCATAGGAGCGTGTCTGGGTTCCGGTCCTCTGCATACTATCATTGGGGCTGCCGGCTATTTGCATTATTATAGGAGCCTGTCTGGGGTCCGGTCCTCTGCATAATATCATTGGCGCTGCCGTCTATTTACAGTACCATAGCAGCGTGTCTGGAGTCTGGGTCCTCTGCATACTATCATTGGTGCTGCCGGCTATTTGCATTACCATAGGAGCGTGTCTGGGGTCCGTGTCCTCTGCATACTATCATTGGTGCTGCCGGCTATTTGCATTACAATAGGAGCGTGTCTGGGGTCCGGCCCTCTGCATACTATCATTGGTGCTGCCGGCTATTTACAGTACCATAGCAGCGTGTCTGGGGTCCGGTCCTCTGCATACTATCATTGGCGCTGCCGAGTATTTGCATTACCATAGGAGCGTGTCTGGGGTCCGTGTCCTCTGCATACTATCATTGGTGCTGCCGGCTATTTGCATTACCATAGGAGCGTGTCTGGGGTCCGGTCCTCTGCATACTATCATTGGGGCTGCCGGCTATTTGCATTATTATAGGAGCCTGTCTGGGGTCCGGTCCTCTGCATAATATCATTGGCGCTGCCGTCTATTTACAGTACCATAGCAGCGTGTCTGGAGTCTGGGTCCTCTGCATACTATCATTGGTGCTGCCGGCTATTTGCATTACCATAGGAGCGTGTCTGGGGTCCGTGTCCTCTGCATACTATCATTGGTGCTGCCGGCTATTTGCATTACAATAGGAGCGTGTCTGGGGTCCGGCCCTCTGCATACTATCATTGGTGCTGCCGGCTATTTACAGTACCATAGCAGCGTGTCTGGGGTCCGGTCCTCTGCATACTATCATTGGCGCTGCCGAGTATTTGCATTACCATAGGAGCGTGTCTGGGGTCCGTGTCCTCTGCATACTATCATTGGTGCTGCCGGCTATTTGCATTACCATAGGAGCGTGTCTGGGGTCCGGTCCTCTGCATACTATCATTGGCGCTGCCGAGTATTTGCATTACCATAGGAGCGTGTCTGGGGTCCGTGTCCTCTGCATACTATCATTGGTGCTGCCGGCTATTTGCATTACCATAGGAGCGTGTCTGGGTTCCGGTCCTCTGCATACTATCATTGGGGCTGCCGGCTATTTGCATTATTATAGGAGCCTGTCTGGGGTCCGGTCCTCTGCATAATATCATTGGCGCTGCCGTCTATTTACAGTACCATAGCAGCGTGTCTGGAGTCTGGGTCCTCTGCATACTATCATTGGTGCTGCCGGCTATTTGCATTACCATAGGAGCGTGTCTGGGGTCCGTGTCCTCTGCATACTACCATTGGTGCTGCCGGCTATTTGCATTACAATAGGAGCGTGTCTGGGGTCCGGCCCTCTGCATACTATCATTGGTGCTGCCGGCTATTTACAGTACCATAGCAGCGTGTCTGGGGTCCGGTCCTCTGCATACTATCATTGGCGCTGCCGAGTATTTGCATTACCATAGGAGCGTGTCTGGGGTCCGTGTCCTCTGCATACTATCATTGGCACTGCCGGCTATTTGCATTACCATAGGAGCGTGTCTGGGGACCGGCCCTCTGCATACTATCATTGGTGCTGCCGGCTATTTACAGTACCATAGCAGCGTGTCTGGGGTCCGTGTCCTCTGCATACTATCATTGGTGCTGCCGGCTATTTGCATTACCATAGGAGCGTGTCTGGGGACCGGCCCTCTGCATACTATCATTGGTGCTGCCGGCTATTTACAGTACCATAGCAGCGTGTCTGGGGTCCGTGTCCTCTGCATACTATCATTGGTGCTGCCGGCTATTTGCATTACCATAGGAGCGTGTCTGGGGTCCGGTCCTCTGCATACTATCATTGGCACTGCCGGCTATTTGCATTACCATAGGAGCCTGTCTGGGGACCGGCCCTCTGCATACTATCATTGGCGCTGCCGGGTATTTGCATAACCATAGGAACATGCAGAGCGCGGAGGTTGTAGGGTAAAATGGCTGCCTGTTCTCTCAGCCTATTACCACCTCTCCCTTACTTTATTTTCATGTTCTCACAACTCTTCATAATATAACAGTGGCGCGCCAAGGAGAGTGTAGGAAGCAAAATGGGTGCCACTTCCATTCCGTAAAAGCAAACACAAATGAGGCATCTCTGCGGAATAAATCACACCTGAAAGATACGGGTCACCCTGCATGAGAAGCAAATGTGCCACGTTCCCAGCTATTGCGGAAAACGGGGAAGTGTGCACATATGGAGAATAACGCACAGCTGGCAGCACATACACCACCATTGTGACTGCCCTCACCCAAATATATACACAAATGCACCTAAGGAAATTGTATGTTCTTCCCGTGTTTGCCTGGATTTACTTCCACACTCCAAAAACATGCTTGTAGGTTAACTGGCTTCTGACAATAATTAACCCTAGTGTGTACGTCTGTGATAGGGAATAAAGGGGGTCATTCTCAGTTGATCACTCGCTAGCAGTTTTTAGCAGCTGTGCAAACGCTATGCCGCCGCCCACTGGGAGTGTATTTTAGCTTAGCAGAAGTGCGAACGCTTGTGCAGCCGAGCTCTGCAAAAACAGTTTGTGCAGTTTCAGAGTAGCTCTTAACCTAATCAGCGCTTGCGATCACTTCAGCCTATTCGTGTCCAGATTTGACGTCATACACCCGCCCAGCGAACGCCCAGCCACGCCTGCATTTTTTCAGACACGCCTGCGTTTTTGCAAACACTCCCTGAAAACAGTCAGTTGACACCCAGAAACGCCCCCTTCCTGTCAATCTTCTTGCGGCCGTCAGTGCGAAGAAAAACTTTGCTAGAACCTGTGCACAACCACAACGGGCTTTGTACCCGTACGACGCGCGTGCGCATTGCAGCCCATACGCATGCGCATAAATGCTGTTTTTTCACCTGATCGCTGTGCTGCAAAAATCGTCAGCGAGCGATCAACTCAGAATAACCCCCAAAGAGTGTAAGGTCCCCAGGCGTAGGGACTGAAATAGTTTCAGTAAAAGCGATGCGGAATGTGTGTGAGCCATATAAATAGCGATTAATAAATATATAGATGTGATTATTCTCATTACTTAATACACACTATTGTGTAACGCCAAATAAAGAATGTAACGTGTACACCTTTTACAGAAAATATAGGGTTTGTTGGTCTGCTCACAAATACCCATTACAAACTATGATCTTTTGAACGACTTTACATGTCTTTTTTGTATAAAATGATGGTATTAACATAATATGAAGATTTTAACAACAACATATATCAAGTTATTGTAGCAATTTCGGGAGTGTAAGCACTGTGCCTATACATAAATGTACATATTAGTCTCCTTATACGCTGGAAAGTGTATGTAATACAGTATAAATAATTATCAATGTAGATGATCTATAGCAGTTTTTCACAAACTCAGTCCTCAGGGACCCCTAACAGTGCATGATTTCCAGATCTCCTGGTTGGTGCACTGATTACCAGCTGACACATTCTACAAAATCCAGTTGGCGCTAATAATTTTAAATGTGATACTGTGGAGATCTGTAACAGGGGCATGTAACAGAGGGGCAGATGTATTAAGCCTGGTGAAGTGATAAATTGGAAGGTGATAATGCAGCAGCCACTCAGCTCCTAACTGTCATTTTTCAATCCCAGCCTGTAAGATGGAAGTTAGGATCTGATTGGCTGGTCCTTTATCACCTTCCACTTTATCACTTCACCAGCCTTGATACATCTGCCCCAGAGTGCGAGAACCAGGAAGTGCGGGACTTCATCCGAGTTCTCACGCATTTTTAAAGTGGCAACCAGTTACACAGCAAAACAAGGGCCCTCATTCCGAGTTGTTCGCTCGCAAGCTGCTTTTAGCAGCTTTGCACACGCTAAGCCGCCGCCTACTGGGAGTGAATCTTAGCTTATCAAAATTGCGAACGAAAGATTAGCAAAATTGCGAATAGACACTTCTTAGCAGTTTCTGAGTAGCTCCAGACTTACTCGGCATCTGCGATCAGTTCAGTCAGTGTCGTTCCTGGTTTGACGTCACAAACACACCCAGCGTTCGGCCAGACACTCCTCCGTTTCTCCAGCCACTCCCGCGTTTTTCCCAGAAACGGTAGCGTTTTTTCGCACACACCCATAAAACAGCCAGTTTCCGCCCAGAAACACCCACTTCCTGTCAATCACATTACGATCACCAGAACGAAGAAAAAACCTTGTTATGCCGTGAGTAAAATACCTAACTGCATAGCAAATTTACTTGGCGCAGTCGCACTGCGGACATTGCGCATGCGCATTAGTGACTAATCGCTCCGTTGCGACAAAAAAATAACGAGCGAACAACTCGGAATGACCCCCAAGGTTGGTTTTGGCATGCAACTGATTGCCGTTTTAAAAATACGGGAGAACTCGGACGAAGTCCCGCACTTCCTGGTTCTCGCACTCTATTACATCCCCCTCCCCCCCTCCCAAGTTTGGAAAACACTGGTCTATAGTATAGTCTGAAGGGGAGAGAGTCTAACAAACAAATTGTCTATAACAAATATGTTTATCTTAAATTACTTAAGTGGTTAGGAAAAGGTTAAACATTCCATAATAACTATACATACATAATAAAATCAGTAGTAAACAGGACTGAGCTTTCTGCACGCACATTCTCCCACCATCATGGTAAACCGCCTGCCTCTTCTTGCTGTCAGCTGCTCTGTTTTCCAGTGTGCTTAGGTGGTCATTCCGAGATGATCGTAGCTGTGCTAAATTTAGCACATCTACGATCATTCACACTGTCATGCGGGGGACGCCCAGCACAGGGCTAGTCCGCCCCGCATGTCAGTCCGGCCCCCTCCCCTGCAGAAGTGCAAAGGCATTGCACAGCGGCGATGCCTTTGCACTTCAAGAGTAGCTCCCGACCAGCGCAGCTTTAGCGTGCTGGCCGGGAGCTACAGTACTCATCGCTTCCCGACCCGCAGTGGCTGCCCCCCGTTCCGTCCGGCCACGCCTGCGTTGGCCGGACCGCGCCCACGAAACGGCGGCCAAACGCAGCCGATCCGCCCCCCCCCCCCCCCCCCCCCCCGCCCAGCGACCGCCTCTGCCTGTCAATCAGGCAGAGGTGATTGTAGCGGCCCGACGGCCTTCTGACATGCGCTGGCGCACTGCTGCAAGAAACTGCACCGTGTGATCGGGTCAGAATGACCCCCTTAATGAGCACTCAGAACCACACAAAGAGCAGACTGGGTAGGAGAAGATGCTGTCACTGGGCATGAACAGCAGCTCCATTCCATCCTTGTGTGGAGTTTGTACAGTCTCCCTGTATATACTGGTAGGTTAAATGGCTCCTACTGATTTGAGCTGCTACCCCTTTTCCCCCGCATTTGCCAATGTACACTTTAGACATGAGTCTGCGATAGCATACCCATCAACTGTACCTTTTTGGCCAGTGCAGTACAATTTTTTTATGGTCTGTACAGGCCAAAAGGGTCCTTGTGCCGGTTTTCAGCGTCTCCCATTCCTATTGAAGCCTATGGGTGCACAGATTAGCCACTCTCCCTTTACCCGTGACCATGCCCCATTCCCTTATTTGTACCGGTTTTCAGCTGGGCAGTGTTGGAGGGTTGTGATAGGTTTACACTTATGCTATTGTCATCTGTGGTATATGTACAAACTATAGACCCTTTACCGCACATTTCCAAATATGAGCACAGTTGGCATAGTGGTAAGCATTATAGATTTAAAAAAAAATAGGATTTTAATTACCTACCAGTAAATCCTTTTCTCGTAGTCCGTAGAGGATACTGGGGTTCTATTTAGTACCATGGGGTATAGACGGATCCACTAGGAGCCATGGGCACTTTAAGAATTTGATAATGTGGGCTGCTTCCTCCCTCTATGCCCCTCCTACCAGACTCAGGCTAGGAAACTGTGCCCGAGGAGACGGACATACTTTGAGAGAAGGATATATAAAGATAGTGGTGAGATTCCAAACCAGCACACAGAACAGTCTTACATCTATAGTGGGGAAAGTATTGGAAGGTATTCTAAGAGATAGTATTCAGAAGTTCCTTGAAACCAATAAGGTCATTAAAAGGAATCAACATGGGTTTATGATGTAAAAGTCAGAGAAATATCACGCTGCACATTGCCATATATGCACCTCATGCGTGTGCCCGCTGCACGTGCATGAGCCCTCCCGTGCTTGCGTATACTCGCGGTCGCGTGCACTCGCGGACGCGCGGTATGCGCATTTACGGTAGAGTTTGTGTTTGTCTAGCGGGCGACTCAATCGTAACATATTTTAGTCATATAATGTATTTTGTAGATTATGGTCTGTCACAACTGAGGGCCTGAGCTGACGGGAGGCAGCCTCAGTTGTAGGGGCTGAGATGTACCGGAACCTGGGAGGTTGTATCAGACCCCTGGACATGTAAGTAACATGAATAATAACTGCCCGAAGGCGTGACCACGACAACTTGGATAAAAGTCAATGATGTTTATTATGACAACTCCGCAACACAGCAGCAGTAAAAGAAAACGTAAAAGTCAGCAAATAATAAATACAGTTCCTGGGTACTACAGGATGGCAGGAGCCACAGGGCACTGGTAGTGTGAGATAGTTCTTATGATCTTCTAGATGGAAAGTCCTTACCAGGCCCGACTGTAGCAATGGAGATAACCCAGGATTGTGCCAGCTGGTGTTCCAGGAAAAGCTGGGTTGCTGAAGGTAAAACAGCTGCTGTGGATACTGGCTGGAACCAGACTGTTGTTAGCACGGAGTGGATACTGGCTGGAACCAGTTAAATAATAAATGAACTTGGGAGCGATGAAATATGAACTGAAATGTAGAACTTGAGAGCGGAGAAATAATAATACCGGTGGAGAGTGGTAAAGTGTAGAAAGGACACCGGCCCTTTAAGGGAAGCTGTACTCTGCTGAAAGCTGAGCTGGAAGCAGGTAATGTTGTAGCTGGAAACAGATGAATCCACAATGGATTGGAGAGTCAGGCTACACCGCAGGTGGAATGCTGGTGCGGGTCTCTATGGTGGAAGTCTTGAGACAGGAGCTGGAACCTGGAAGACAATCACAGGAGAGAGACAAACAGGAACTAGGTTTGACAACCAAAGCACTGACGCCTTCCTTGCTCAGGCACAGTGTATTTATACCTGCAGCAAGGAAGGGATTGGCTAGGCAATTATGCAGATTAACAATACTGACAACAGATTGGAGGAAATGATCAGCTGACAGAATCCAAGATGGCTGCGCCCATGCAGACACTTGGAGGGAAGTTTGGTTTGTAATCCATGTGGTAATGAAAACAGTAATGGCGGCGCCGGCCACTGGAGACAGGAGACGCCAGGCTGACAAGTGCACATCCAACCACGCGGACACAGCGGAGGCCGCGGCTGACGTAATCGCCACTCTGACACTCTGCATGCAGAAGCTCAGGGACGGCGGCGGAGGCCGCGGGAGACGCCATGCCAGATGTAATATAGCGTTACTGTGACAGCGTCTCAGAGAGACAGGAGAGGATACAGGAATGTACACATCAGGATAACAGATGGGATCCGGTCCTGGAGCGCTGAGCCAGCCTTAGGAGGCATCTGATGGGTAAGAAATGGCGTCCAGATACCCGGATCGTGACAGCACCCCCCCCTTTAGGAGTGGCCCCAGGACACTTCTTTGGCTTTTGAGGAAACTTGGAATGGAATCTCCGGACCAAGGCAGGAGCATGGACATCAGAAGCATTGGTCCACGACCGTTCCTCAGGACCATAACCCTTCCAGTCAATAAGATATTGTAGTTGACCGTAACGGTGACGTGAGTCCAGGATCTTGGCCACTTCATACTCAACGCCTCGTTGAGTTTGGACTTTCGGAGTTGGAGGAAGTGAGGAATGAAACCGATTCAAGATCAGCGGTTTCAACAGGGAAACATGGAATGTCCTGGGTATTTTTAAGAAGGGAGGCAACTGGAGTCTGTAAGCAACAGGATTGATGACTTGTTCAATCTTGAAAGGACCGATATAGCGAGGTGCAAACTTCATACTGGGAACTCTTAACCTCAAATTCTTCGTGGATAACCATACCCGATCACCCACCTTGAGAGCAGGAACTGCTCGACGCTTCTTATCCGCAAACTTCTTGTACCTGAACGATGCCTTGAGCAGAGCTGATCGTACGCTCTTCCAGATATTGGCAAACTGATGCAAGGTGATATCCACTGCGGGAACAGAAGTTGCTGGAAGCGGTTGGAACTCAGGGACTTTAGGGTGGAATCCAAAGTTAGTGAAGAATGGTGTTGAAGCAGATGAAGAATGATACTGGTTGTTATGACAGAACTCGGCCCAGGGAAGTAATTGAACCCAGTCATCTTGAGAGGAGGACACATAGATGCGGAGGAAGGCCTCCAAGTCCTGATTCACCCTCTCGGTTTGACCATTGGTCTGAGGATGGTAAGCCGTGGAAAACTTTAGCTTGACTTGGAGGACTTGACATAAACTTCGCCAGAATTTGGCTGTGAATTGAACTCCTCGATCTGAGATAATTTCTTCAGGAAGACCGTGGAGTCGGAAGATCTCTTGTATGAATACTTGAGCCAACTTGGAAGCTGACGGAAGACCGGTGAGAGGAATGAAGTGTGCCATCTTGGTGAACCGGTCAACTACCACCCAGATGGTATTGAACTTGTTGCACATGGGTAAGTCTGTAATGAAATCCATCGACAAGTGGGTCCATGGTCGACGGGGAACGGATAGTGGAACCAGTTGCCCCGCAGGTGACTGGCGGGATACTTTATGTTGGGCACACTTTGGGCAAGATGCAATAAACTCCAAGACGTCTTTTTTCAGAGTTGGCCACCAATAGGACCTAGAGATAAACTCCAGGGTTTTTTGGATACCTGTATGTCCGGCAAAACGGGAAGCATGGGCCCAATGCATGAGCTTCTTCCTTAGCATCGGCTTCACAAAACTTTTCCCTGATGGGGGCGTAGAGTCCATCCGTACCGTGGAGAATGCCAACGGATTTATAATAGGATGCTTGTCTGAAGACTCTGACTCATTTTCTTGCTCCCATGAGCGGGAAAGGGCATCGGCCTTGCGATTCTGAGAGCCCGGACAGAACTGGAGTTTAAAGTCGAACCTGGAAAAGAAAAGTGCCCATCTGGCCTGACGAGGGTTGAGACATTGTGCGCCCTTCAGGTATAAAAGGTTCTTGTGGTCTGTAAGTATGGTGATTAAATGAGAAGCTCCCTCCAACAGATACCTCCACTCTTCTAGAGCGAGCTTGATGGCTAGCAACTCCTGGTCGCCAATGGCAAAGTTGCGCTCAGCTGGGGAGAACTTCCGGGAGAAGAAACTGCAAGGATGTAAATGGCCATCTTTAGCCCTCTGAGATAACACCGCTCCTACTCCAACGGAGGAGGCATCCACCTCTAGGATGAAAGGAGAGTCGATGTCAGGCTGTTTCAGGACAGGCACAGAGATGAACCTCTGTTTTAAAAGATGAAAAGCTTGCATGGCTTCTTCAGACCACTTGGACGGGTTAGCACCCTTCTTGGTGAAAGCAGTAATAGGCGCCACAATGGTGGAAAAGTCTCGTATAAACTTTCGGTAATAATTGGCGAACCCTAAGAACCTCTGGACCCCTTTGAGGGTTAAGGGTACCGGCCAATTCTGAATTGCTTGTAGTTTCTCAGGATCCATCTCTAGTCCGGAACCGGACACAATGTACCCTAGAAACGGAATGGACTTGACTTCAAAGACGCATTTTTCTAATTTGCAATAGAGATGATTGACACGGAGACGGGACAGAACCTCTTTAACCCAAAAACGATGTTCCTCTAAATCGTTGGCAAAAATGAGGATATCGTCTAGATAGACCACGACATGACGGTATAGAATGTCTCTGAAGATCTCATTGACAAAATGCTGGAAGACAGCTGGAGCATTGCTCAATCCGAAGGGCATGACGAGGTACTCATAATGTCCATCACGGGTGTTAAAGGCGGTCTTCCACTCGTCACCCTCACGGATCCGGATGAGATTGTATGCACCTCGCAAGTCCAGCTTTGTAAAGATGGTAGCTCCGCTAACTCTGTCAAAGAGCTCAGTAATCAGGGGTAAAGGATAACGGTTCTTGATGGTAATGTCGTTCAAACCTCTGTAGTCGATGCACGGCCGCAGACCACCATCTTTCTTTTTTACAAAAAAGAAGCCTGCGCCGGCTGGGGAAGAAGAAGGTCGAATGAACCCCTTTGCTAGGTTCTCTTTAATGTATTCCTCCATAGAATGCGTCTCAGGCAGAGACAACGGATAAGTTCGGCCTCGAGGTGGAACCTTCCCTGGAACGAGATCAATCGGGCAGTCCCATTCTCTATGAGGAGGAAGGATATCAGCAGAAGCTTTACTGAACACATCCGTGAAATCTTGATATGGAGGAGGTGGAACATCAGACGACCTGGGGGAGGAAGAACAGACAGGCAATACTTTAAACAAACATGTCTCTGCACAGGAGGAACCCCATGCCAGGATTTGCGTAGTCGTCCAATCAATTGTAGGATTGTGAAGACGGAGCCATGGAAGGCCCAGGACCACAGGATGTGTGGCTCTTGGAATCACTAAAAGTGAAATAAGTTCGGAATGAAGAACTCCCACTCTCAGACGAACTGGTAGAGTCCTTAGAGCAATAACAGTATCAAAAATTTTACTGCCATCCACGGCAGTTAAGGAAAAGGAGGAAGGAAGTCTCTCGGTGGGTAGGGACCACCGTTTAACATAGGCTTCAGTAATAAAGTTCCCAGCTGCTCCGGAATCAAGGAGAGCAATGACGTTCCGATAACGTTGAGCAACTTGAAGCGAGACTGGGAGATTACAATCATGAGGAGATGGAGAGGAGATCATTACTCCTAGCCGGCCCTCTCCTGGGCGAGCTAGGGTTTGGAGTTTTCCCGGACGTTCGGGACAGGCATTGATGGTGTGAGACGGAGCTGCACAGTAAAGACAAAGAGACTCAGAGAGACGTCTTCGGCGCTCAGCAGGAGTTAAACGGGAACGGCCAATTTGCATGGGCTCATCTTTAGATGGTGACAGTTGACGAGGAGGAGGAGCAGAAGATTTTGGAGCAGATGATCTTCCACGCTCAGTTGCTCTCTCTCTGAAACGTAAATCAACTTTCGTGCAGAGTGAGATTAGCTCATCTAACTTAGAAGGTAAGTCTCTGGTAGCTAACTCATCTTTAATAAGCTCAGATAAGCCATGCCAGAATGCAGCATACAGGGCCTCGTCGTTCCATGCCAGTTCGGATGCCAGGATCTGGAACTGTATCAGATATTGTCCTACAGTATGTGACCCCTGGCGTAAACGGAGAATCTCGGATGAAGCTGAGGTTACCCGGCCTGGCTCGTCGAAGATGCGCCTGAATGTTGACACGAATGCAGTGTAAGAAGATAGCAGGGTGTCGGACCTCTCCCATAACGGTGATGCCCAGTCAAGGGCGGAGCCACTGAGAAGAGAGATGATGTAGGCAATTTTTGTACGGTCACTGGGAAAATTGCCAGGTTGTAGCTCAAACTGAATCTCACACTGGTTGAGAAATCCCCTGCAGAATCTTGGAGATCCGTCAAATTTTGCTGGCGTTGGAAGATGAAGACGTGGAGCAGAAATGGGTAAGGTGGGTGGGGTTATAACTGGAGTCACTGTGGTTGACGCACCAGATGCGCCTGATCCACGGAGAGTTGTCTGAATCCCATCCAGCCGAGTAGAGAGATCCTGGAGACAGCGGATGATGTGGCCCTGTGCAGCCTCCTGATGTTCTAGTCGGGCTGCCAGTTCTTGCATCGGCCTGGCCGCTTGATCCTGGTCTCCGGCTGGATTCATTAGGTCAGTGCTTACTGTCACAACTGAGGGCCTGAGCTGACGGGAGGCAGCCTCAGTTGTAGGGGCTGAGATGTACCGGAACCTGGGAGGTTGTATCAGACCCCTGGACATGTAAGTAACATGAATAATAACTGCCCGAAGGCGTGACCACGACAACTTGGATAAAAGTCAATGATGTTTATTATGACAACTCCGCAACACAGCAGCAGTAAAAGAAAACGTAAAAGTCAGCAAATAATAAATACAGTTCCTGGGTACTACAGGATGGCAGGAGCCACAGGGCACTGGTAGTGTGAGATAGTTCTTATGATCTTCTAGATGGAAAGTCCTTACCAGGCCCGACTGTAGCAATGGAGATAACCCAGGATTGTGCCAGCTGGTGTTCCAGGAAAAGCTGGGTTGCTGAAGGTAAAACAGCTGCTGTGGATACTGGCTGGAACCAGACTGTTGTTAGCACGGAGTGGATACTGGCTGGAACCAGTTAAATAATAAATGAACTTGGGAGCGATGAAATATGAACTGAAATGTAGAACTTGAGAGCGGAGAAATAATAATACCGGTGGAGAGTGGTAAAGTGTAGAAAGGACACCGGCCCTTTAAGGGAAGCTGTACTCTGCTGAAAGCTGAGCTGGAAGCAGGTAATGTTGTAGCTGGAAACAGATGAATCCACAATGGATTGGAGAGTCAGGCTACACCGCAGGTGGAATGCTGGTGCGGGTCTCTATGGTGGAAGTCTTGAGACAGGAGCTGGAACCTGGAAGACAATCACAGGAGAGAGACAAACAGGAACTAGGTTTGACAACCAAAGCACTGACGCCTTCCTTGCTCAGGCACAGTGTATTTATACCTGCAGCAAGGAAGGGATTGGCTAGGCAATTATGCAGATTAACAATACTGACAACAGATTGGAGGAAATGATCAGCTGACAGAATCCAAGATGGCTGCGCCCATGCAGACACTTGGAGGGAAGTTTGGTTTGTAATCCATGTGGTAATGAAAACAGTAATGGCGGCGCCGGCCACTGGAGACAGGAGACGCCAGGCTGACAAGTGCACATCCAACCACGCGGACACAGCGGAGGCCGCGGCTGACGTAATCGCCACTCTGACACTCTGCATGCAGAAGCTCAGGGACGGCGGCGGAGGCCGCGGGAGACGCCATGCCAGATGTAATATAGCGTTACTGTGACAGCGTCTCAGAGAGACAGGAGAGGATACAGGAATGTACACATCAGGATAACAGATGGGATCCGGTCCTGGAGCGCTGAGCCAGCCTTAGGAGGCATCTGATGGGTAAGAAATGGCGTCCAGATACCCGGATCGTGACATGGTCCCTTTGATAGAATCTGAAAGTTCAGTTAATATAGCATGTTCGGGGACAGAGAGATTCCTCTTTGTTTGATACGAAGGGTCAGACAGGGGTTACACAGTGGTGTTTAGTATCCATCGGAAGAGAATATAATTAGCAATATTCTGGTGTTGGTTTGAAGCGGATTACTCGCTCGTGCGTATAGTTATGGACATAAGAAGTTTATGGACATTTACTATATTTGCACTTTATTACCCATGCGGCGGGAAACCCAGTTTCCCTCCCACCTGAGCAGTTTGAAATAGTCACAGCCCACCTGTATGAACCAACCTATGACCTTTTGTTATAATGCAGAGACGAATTCCTGTGTCCAATGAACAATAAGAATGTAGGGACCATTGTAATGTACTGTGTGTAAGTGTATATAAAGACAAGCCGACCTGGGCCAGCTCTCTACTCTCTTCTCAACGGTTCTCATCACTGATAATCGGGAGCTGGATATCCAGGAAGGCGCATGCGATTGTTCCCCTTGTGCGTAAGTTCTCTGCAACCATATTTATCTCCTATTTTGTTGTAAGCCATTCTCTCTCTCCTTCCCCCTTTTAAATGTAATTGTGTCTTTGTAGTATTTTAACGTGTAGTAACTCGGTTAGGTATTTTATGTTAGTTTGGTAGTGTATAACTTGTATTGTGTATTCTTTTGCGATTGAACGTTCATTCATTTCCTTAAAAGGTGTTAGACCCTTAGACCGGTATTTGAGTGTTTATTATATTGC
The DNA here is from genome assembly GCF_028390025.1 of Pseudophryne corroboree. Classification (NCBI taxonomy): domain Eukaryota; kingdom Metazoa; phylum Chordata; class Amphibia; order Anura; family Myobatrachidae; genus Pseudophryne; species Pseudophryne corroboree. The sequence continues at coordinate 85,421,594 of NC_086447.1, read as the reverse complement.
TAAAGGGTTCTCAGAGCGTAAGAATCGCTCATACAGCTTTTAAACTAACAAGGTTACACTGTGTTGCATTTACACCTTATCACTGCACAAAGGTTTACAATTGAAGTACATTGTTTATGATACTGTTAAATAGGTTTAACTCTGTGAGCGTCAGCGCCGCTCGTGATCTCCTCGTGGTCTCGAGCGTCCGCTACGCTGATAGCGTATCATTACGTTAGTCGGCAGCCTATAGCGTGCTTGCCTTTACGCTTTAAGCCGTGAGCGAACGTGCCGCTCGTGCGTCTCGTCCACGGCTACGCGTTTGTACGCTACGTGCATACTCTTATGGTATTCCATACGCCAATTGCGTACTGTGTTCATTAACCTTTTAGAGTGTTTAATATAGGATATATAATAGGCTTTTACAATTGGGGACTCGCCCGCTCTTCACATATCTGCACTAGGTAATTTCAGCAGACATTATCGGTCAGCAAAAGGCGGGAGGTAATATTCCTCGTAGTGCTGACCAGATAAGCGTCTGCTTCGCTTAGTAAGGAGTGCTGAAGGAATCCGGAACCGAAAGGTAGGAACAGTACGTTATTGTCTTTTAAAACCTGTTTAGTTTCTGTTTTGCGAACGTACGCATAAGCACACACACCTGTATTTCGTGTTTTAGCATTATTTGTCCGCACCTCATTCTCCTGATTGCCACACACTAGTGATAACGTGTTGAGACATTTGTTGTTATTAATAGTTAAAGGATAAATATTTAAGGGAATAATTGTAAAAGGCACGCACACAATCTCGCCTAGAATACAAGGGAGATTTGAGTGGTGTTCAGTGAAGGATTACTGTTAAAGATCATTCACACTGATAAACGTGTAGTGTGTAACTGTGGATGTACTTGGTCTGCGTACACGTGTCCTTACAAGGGCAGGGCGTACGCAACGCAAGGGTCGACGCACGGAGCGTATATCACGCAACGGAGCGTACGGATACGCCCACATAATACAAACCGCACGATAGTATTGTTTTAATAGGCGATAAGGAAGTAACGCGAAAATAACACAAATCTATCTCAAATCCAAAAAGTTTAAAGTTAAAAGAAAAAGACTTTCTCTGTTGTAATTCTTCTGGGTTAGACTATTACTGAATGAAAGGAATTCTGTACAGAAATAAGAGTGTTTGAATGTAAGAGTGTGTATATATAAGATTTCTCTTTTATTACGGAAGTGGGAACCATAGGCCAGTAGAAAGAGGTACACCAGCGAGAGTGATATCGTGGGGTGGCTTGGGAGGCGTCCCTTGTTAGTCTCGACACATTTATGAGCAGTAGAATCTGCTGTACATAACAGACCAGGAGGTCAAGGACCAGGAGGTTCAGGTACAGCAGACTAGAAGTAGAGAGCACAACCGAAGAGGGTTGGTGCTAGACCCATATAGGCCAAAGAAGCTCATTGCTGAAGGAATTCGCAGCCGAAATTTTCGATTCCACTGATCGTTCCGCACATAAGATTAGTTGCTTGTGTGCAGATACGATTGTACCGCATGTGATTGTGTGCATCAGCGTGTCTTGAATTCAGAAGAACGCTGCTTGCACATTGTTAACGTGATTTGTGTAATTTTTTTATTTTAAGGGAAGTAGCCTGATCACTCAGGGACATTCCAGCGACTGATACTTGCTGGGGAGGGTAAGACACTCCCACACGCCCGAGCAAGTAGACGTACTTAGGTGCCCTAGGTTGGGTACTGAACCTCTGGGAACTTTGGCCGCCGTATTGGCCAGCGTGGACGGGAGTTAAGTGGGCGGACTTCGGAGCAAAACCCCCACCGCAGCCTTACCCCGAGCATCTTGGTTTTTGTAAGGGTTGCCGAAGACCCTGATTTGAAGTCAGAGGTAGTGAAAGCAGCACCTGCAGAGATGGGGGCCAGTTGTTCAGGTAAGGGGCGATCAACCCAGGTTCAGGTTGATTTGAAACCGATCAATCAGGTCGGCAAGATCATGTGTGAGAAATCAGATCAAGATGGTCGTCACACAGAAATGTTATGCAATGAATGGGAAAGGATGACTGTGCATGACGGGGAAAAGTTTCCCCAGGTAGGTAGTTTTAACCCAGAAGTATTACAGAATTTAAGGAGAAGAGTTTGCCTGATTAAATCTTCAAAAAGGTTTATTAGACATTATGATGATTTAAAATTGTGGCAACAGGAAAGTGAAATGCAAAGAAATTTAACTTACATATCTGACTCTCACCTTGGGAAGAGAGACATGGCAATGGAGAGGATTATGGCTGCAGAGAATGGCGCAATGGTGTACGATAAAAATGCACTTAGTAACTGTATTAAGAATGAAAGTAACAAATGTAATAATGTTTATAAAAATGAAAGTGTAAAAATTACAAATATTAATCTGTGCAAGTCGCACCCCATGTCAAACTTCCCTCAGGACTACAAGCAAGAAAGTGAGCCCAGCACGATGTCGGCACCTTTTCCAGCAGCCATCACACAAGACATCCAGGTGGACGCGACCAAATCGGTAAAGGCAGTAATCAAACCCCCTAACGGAGGGTCAGGTGAGGTCGTGTCCACAGGTACGTACGGTGTTATATATCACGCACAAACAAATGTACCCCATATTGTAAGACCAACACAAGGTGATGTAATTAAATTTAGTCCTGTCAGAGTGATCACAGTCCCCAATGGGAAGACTGACGATCAGGGAATCATTCCCGTCAAGGACAGTGCAATGCGCCGTCCCTGGTCCCGGACAGAATTGAGATCAATCATGTCTGAATTCCCTGATCCCAGGGAAGATTTAGTTGCATGTCAGAGGTTTATTAAAGAACTAGGAAACTCCACAGAACCCACCAACAAAGATTGGCGGACAGTGCTGAGGGCATGTTTGCCCTCCAGTGTTGACCCTGCGAAATTTATTGCTGATTGTAAATTAGACACAGAGGTACCTTGTACGGAGGAACACAATCAGGAATGTATTAAGCAGATCAACCGACAGTTAGAAGTATATTTCCCAGCCATTGTCAAGTGGAACAAAATCTTCTCCATAAGACAAAACGAAGGGGAAAGTACTTCTAATTATTTCCATCGGGCATTGCACGACATGACTAGGTATACAGGTATAGAAAACATCGAAACAAGTGCACCGCACAGAGAAGTAGCAGTATCTGTGCTAATGGATGGTTTAAAGGAAGTGTTGAGAGCAAGGATACAGATCACCAATCCATACTGGAGAGATAAATCAGTAACTGCATTAAGGGACTCTGCCGTTGGGCATGAGCAAAGCATCATCAAGCACAGGGAAACAAAGAAGCCCCAGATCCCTGTGGGAAAGTTAAAGGTGAAAAGCTGTTACAACTGTTTAAGGGAAGGTCATGTTGCACGAGATTGTAGGTCTAAAAACACACACAAGGTATATACACCCCCTAGACAACGACATGACCATAATAGTCAAAGAACCAGGGAAACACAGGAAGAGCGGTTGATGGCGATGGGCATCCAAGCATTAGAGGAGACATCAAATCAACCAAAACCCCAGGCCATTGGCACATGGAGGAAATCAAGGATTTGTTATCGTTGTAAAAGAGAAGGGCATTATGCCAGCAACTGCAACAGCCCATATAAAGTCAGACCCCCTAGACATGAATATGAGCAAAGTTATGACACACCAAATTATAATCAGGGATCACATAGGAAGAATTTTGGGCCACACCCATGATATGTAGTCAGGAGAGGTGATAATTAGGACTGATGGTAAGCCTGAGGTAACAGTTAATAAATTGGGAGGTCATTCCCTGAAGACACAGGAATGACCGGGTAAAATTTGTAATGTATCTGTAAAATGTTTTTTTTCCTCTCCCCATCTCTGACGGTTATCGGTAGGACTCAAACATTACATAGCTACTTGGTCTTTGCAGAAGTCTACCAAACCCCAGCATGACCTACCCGCATCAATGTATCCTGGCCAGATACAAAGGGTGGAGTTTGGAAATGCTGGTGGGAGGGACTGCGCAAAGATACCATTGGACATGTAGGTGTGACAGCCTGATGATGAACGGAAGAACTGACAATGTTTTTTTTCTCTCCTAAAAAAAAAAATGTTTGAAAAATGTTTTTTTTTTCTGTTGTTGTTTATTGTTGATTTATGTGATGCATATATATATGAACGGTTCTCTCTCTCTCTCTCGTTGTTTTTTTCTCTCTCTCTTCTTTCTCATGTTCTCATAACGTTACAGATGGTATGTCACACATCAGTTGGATAAATGGTAATGCAAGATTTATTCTCCTTACAGAAAGAGCATTGAGCTAGAAGAAATATTGTATCACCAGAATGTTTAGAAGACTGAGAGACAGCACCTTTGAGAGGACAGCAGAACAAGAAAAACAACAAGACTAGAGAACTAATTATCGTAACAAGTTTCTCTCCCCCTCAAACTGTTTTTCTGTACCCCCATTACAAATTTCTCCTTTTCTCCTCCTGTAAGATGGACTTGCCCCAAGAGACTGTGATACGGATTTTCCTGTTGACCATGATGTTGACCAGAGCAGTCTGTTTCGGTGAGAGTACCAGTGAGGTCGAGAAAGGATCCAGAAAGGTTCTGATGACAGAGACAGAGGCGTCAATTTCCAATAGAAGCACAATCACAGAGCAAAGGCGAGTATCGGAAACGATCTAGCAGCCATGTTAGTTGTAAACATTGTAAAGGATTGTTAGCTAAAGAGAACTGTATCTGTAGACTCTGTGACAGTGTAGTTGAGGATGGGTGCATCAAGAAATGTCAGTCCAGTTTTAATATCCACATGGACCGGCATCCATTGAGTGACTATCACTCCTTAGTGGGTAAAGTGTTAAATCAGACAGATTGTTGGGTATGCTCTCAAGTACCTCAAGGCCATAGCAAATCAGGATTAGTGCCATTCCCTCTAACTATAGGGGAGGTACTTGAGCTAAATGGTGGGAGGTCGGTGGACAGGAGGTTTAATATCTCCAGTCCTCCTAGTTTGAAGCTCCACCAATATCATGTGGATAGATCCCTAGTATGTTTTAACATTTCCAATCCCCGAAAGCCGGGAAATTGGGAAGTGTCATGGAATAACCAAACCATGACCTTTTCATACAGAGCCGATAGAATGCCTACAGATACAGAACTTATACGCCACATAGCCGGTAGTGGGAAATATTTCCGATATAGGTATACCCTAGGAAGTAGGATCATGAGAGTTGGAGAAGTATCACCAGGATACTGTGCACATATCGTACAAACTGATACGTGTACTAAACAGATGGGAGAATTAGGGTTAGGAGATTTCATATGGAAAATGTGTAATATGGTAATGTCCTACTCCGTCCCATATGTTCTCCCCGATGATGCATACTTCATATGCGGGAGGAAGGCGTATAAGTGTCTTGCCCCAAACTCAGAAGGGTTATGTTATATTGGAAAAGTACTGCCTGAGGTAATGACCGTATCCCACACTAAAATGAAGGATATTCACCGCAGTGCCCAAGCTCCTTATACTCACACTCATTACGAACACATCGTTAAACGGCACCTAATAGAAAGAACAGAGCATCCGGCCTCTGACCTGATCCATGAATCCACCGGGATTCAATTCCTAATCGCGTTAGATATCACTCGTACCGCCAGAGGAGTGTTAAATTATAAATATATATCTGCGCTTGCACATTTATTAGACAATATCACTGAAATGTATGATGACACATTCAGGTATACCGGAAGGGAGCTCCAAGCTTATAAAACAGAACTGGTTCAGCATAGGATAATTCTTAATTATCTCACAGCAGTGACGGGTGGATATTGTGTCACACTGGCAACGCAGTACGGCGTAAAATGCTGCACTTATATTACGAATAGCACCGAGGACCCGGTCGAGGTCATAGACCAAAAGATGGACGACATTCTCCAATTAAAGTGGGAATTCCGCAGGAGACACAATCTCACCCTTGCCGCTGTGGGTAATGAGCTGACCGGTTGGGTGTCATGGTTGAACCCACGAAATTGGTTCTCTGGTTTAGGAGAATGGACCCAAGGTATTATCATGGATGTAGGGAAATTTCTTTTGTGTATTCTGGGTGTCGTCATATTGGTCGGTCTGATATTTAGATGCGTTCGGGTTTTAACAAAGTGTAAACGTAGCGCCCGAGTGATGAGTTTAAGAAGTGAAGATACTGTAATAACAACGACTGATTTGGTTTATGACCCAACGATAGAGACAATGTTGTGATGAAAATGTGATTCCACGGTCCGTTTCACCCGTTTCTCCTTTGTTTTCCTCCAAGGTACAAAGACATCCGCTTGGAAGAAGAATTTGACAACCTTTTACACAGACAACTGATGGACTATGCCATAGACCCCCCATATCCCTAGTACCTTTAATTTTACGCTAGCCCAACACTTTTTGTAAGTCTATGGACATTGAAAAAGCTTTTTGCACACCGTTTATAGCAAAAGCATCGGGAGACTACAGTCAACATGTACATCGAGACAAGACAAGACAAGACACAAGACAAGACCTCAATCGGCAAATGTATATTAAACTCACATAGTTTATGACTGCATTTACCATAATTGCTCCTTATCTTCATCTCTACAACCTTCAGGTAATAACACACATAGTCGATAGGGAATATAGGCACAGATATCAGCACTCACATATCCCCCTCTTCATGTATCATCAACTAAAATGTGCTCCCCCATTTTGTTGCAACCAAAAGCCGAAAAGAGCTCGGTAAAGTTTGACAGCCCATCCACAGACCCGTACCACGGGATAAGAAGGAATTCAAATGTATACTTCGCAATACCTCGAAGCTTGATTTAAAACACGTACGGCACGATGATACATGACCCCCCAAACATGGATTCATACACACATGCTTCTGCTATCTCACTAGGTCATACCCTTTTCCTACCTTCTTCTCTCCTCCCCTACCCAATCATAGAAATGTATTATACATGACATATATTTTTCTCTTTTTGAACTGTTTTAGGAAGTGGCAGTTATTGGTGACTGCCAAAGGGTGGACTGTCAAAGTCAGAGAAATATCACACTGCACATTGCCATATATGCACCTCATGCGTGTGCCCGCTGCACGTGCATGAGCCCTCCCGTGCGTGCGTATACTCGCGGTCGCGTGCACTCGCGGACGCGCGGTATGCGCATTTACGGTAGAGTTTGTGTTCGTCTAGCGGGCGACTCAATCGTAACATATTTTAGTCATATAATGTATTTTGTAGATTATGGTCCCTTTGATAGAATCTGAAAGTTCAGTTAATATAGCATGTTCGGGGACAGAGAGATTCCTCTTTGTTTGATACGAAAGGTCAGACAGGGGTTACACAGTGGTGTTTAGTATCCATCGGAAGAGAATATAATTAGCAATATTCCGGTGTTGGTTTGAAGCGGATTACTCGCTCGTGCGTATAGTTATGGACATAAGAAGTTTATGGACATTTACTATATTTGCACTTTATTACCCATGCGGCGGGAAACCCAGTTTCCCTCCCACCTGAGCAGTTTGAAATAGTCACAGCCCACCTGTATGAACCAACCTATGACCTTTTGTTATAATGCAGAGATGAATTCCTGTGTCCAATGAACAATAAGAATGTAGGGACCATTGTAATGTACTGTGTGTAAGTGTATATAAAGACAAGCCGACCTGGGCCAGCTCTCTACTCTCTTCTCAACGGTTCTCATCACTGATAATCGGGAGCTGGATATCCAGGAAGGCGCATGCGATTGTTCCCCTTGTGCGTAAGTTCTCTGCAACCATATTTATCTCCTATTTTGTTGTAAGCCATTCTCTCTCTCCTTCCCCCTTTTAAATGTAATTGTGTCTTTGTAGTATTTTAACGTGTAGTAACTCGGTTAGGTATTTTATGTTAGTTTGGTAGTGTATAAATTGTATTGTGTATTCTTTTGCGATTGAACGTTCATTCATTTCCTTAAAAGGTGTTAGACCCTTAGACCGGTATTTGAGTGTTAATTATATTGCTAAAGGGTTCTCAGAGCGTAAGAATCGCTCATACAGCTTTTAAACTAACAAGGTTACACTGTGTTGCATTTACACCTTATCACTGCACAAAGGTTTACAATTGAAGTACATTGTTTATGATACTGTTAAATAGGTTTAACTCTGTGAGCGTCAGCGCCGCTCGTGATCTCCTCGTGGTCTCGAGCGTCCGCTACGCTGATAGCGTATCATTACGTTAGTCGGCAGCCTATAGCGTGCTTGCCTTTACGCTTTAAGCCGTGAGCGAACGTGCCGCTCGTGCGTCTCGTCCACGGCTATGCGTTTGTACGCTACGTGCGTACTCTTACGGTATTCCATACGCCAATTGCATACTGTGTTCATTAACCTTTTAGAGTGTTTAATATAGGATATATAATAGGCTTTAACAATGAAGGACAGATCCTGTCAAACCAACTTACTTGGCTTTTATGAAACAGTAAGCGCAAACCTAGATCAGGGTAAAGACGTGGATGTAATCTTTTTAGACTTTGCCAAAGCGTTCGATACTGTACCACATATGAGACTTATCTACAAGCTACAAGAATCAGGGCTAGGAAGCACAATATGCACTTGGGTCAAAAACTGGTTAGATAATAGGAAGCAGCGCGTTGTGGTTAATGGATCTTTTTCAACTTGGACTGAAGTGCTAAGTGGTGTGCCGCAAGGCTCAGTATTAGGACCGCTATTGTTCAATATTTTCATTAACGACCTAACAGAAGGTCTAGAGAGCATGGTGTCAATTTTTGCAGATGATACCAAATTGTGTAAGGCTATAAATACAGAGGAGTATGCCGAGTCTCTTCAGAACGACTTAGTTAAATTAGAAGCATGGGCAGCCAAATGGAGAATGCGCTTCAACACAGACAAGTGTAAGGTAATGCACTGTGGTAACAAGAACATAAATTACACCTACCTACTAAATGGGGTAAAATTAGGGGATTCTGTACTGGAAAAGGACTTAGGTGTCCTCATAGATAGCAAGCTAAGCAGTAGTACCCAAAGTAGGACTGCAGCAAAGAAGGCTAATAAGATATTAGCATGCATAAAATGGGGTATTGATGCTAGGGACGAGAGTATTATACTCCCGTTATATAAATCACTAGTGAGGCCACACTTTGAATACTGTGTACAATTCTGGGCACCGTACTACAAAAAGGATATCCTGGAGCTTGAAAAGGTACAGAGGAGGGCGACCAAACTAATTAAAGGCATGGAGACGATGGAATACAAGGAAAGGCTTGAAAAACTAGGCATGTTTACATTGGAAAAGCGGAGACTAAGGGGTATATTTACTAACATTCGTAATTCTCCCGATTTGGTGGGAGAATAATCACGAATGACATCGAAAGTGTAAAACTGCAACTTTTTGAATTTATTACGACTAATTTACTAAGCTGCCGTATTCTGCATTTTCGGGTTTTCCGATGTCGATGTCATTCGTGTTTTTTTTTAGTTTTTTACGGCAGTGATTAGCAAAACACTGCCGACTTTTTCTAAATGAATCTCGGCCGGATCTGTGTGATCCGTGCTGGTGTTCTTTTTTTTTTTTTTTTTAAATAAGCACTGTAAAACTGTTAAAAAAATTGCGTGGGGTCCCCCCTCCTAAGCCAAACCAGCCTCGGGCTCTTTGAGCCGATCCTGGTTGCAGAAATATGGGGGGGAAAATGACAGGGGTTCCCCCATATTTAAGCAACCAGCATCGGGCTCTGCGCCTGGTCCTGGTTCCAAAAATACGGGGGACAAAAAGCGTAGGGGTCCCCCGTATTTTTAAAACCAGCACCGGGCTCCACTAGCTGGACAGATAATGCCACAGCCGGGGGTCACTTTTATACAGTGCCCTGCGGCCGTGGCATCAAATATCCAACTAGTCACCCCTGGCCGGGGTACCCTGGGGGAGTGGGGACCCCTTCAATCAAGGGGTCCCCCCCCCCAGCCACCCAAGGGCCAGGGGTGAAGCCCGAGGCTGTCCCCCCCATCCAATAGGCTGCGGATGGGGGGCTGATAGCCTTTTTGTAAAAGTGATTGATATTGTTTTTAGTAGCAGTACTACAAGGCCCAGCAAGCCTCCCCCGCATGCTGGTACTTGGAGAACCACAAGTACCAGCATGCGGCGGAAAAACGGGCCCGCTGGTACCTGTAGTACTACTACTAAAAAAATACCCAAAAAAAGACAATACACACACACCTTGAAAGTAAAGTTTTATTACATCCATCCACACAAACATACATACATACTTACCTTATGTTCACACGCAGGTCGGGCCTCTTGTCCAGTAGAATCCATGGGGTACCTGTTGAATAAATTATACTCACCAGATCCAGGGTACCAGGCTCCTCGGATAATCCTTTTGTAATCCACGTACTTGATTAAAATAAAAAAACGGAGACCCGAGCCACGCACTGAAAGGGGACCCATGTTTTCACATGGGTCCCCTTTCCCCGAATGCCAGAAACCCACTCTGACTTCTGTCTAAGTGGGTTTCTTCAGCCAATCAGGGAGCGCCACGTTGTAGCACCCTCCTGATCGGCTGTGTGCTCCTGTACTGTCAGACAGGCAGCACACGGCAGTGTTACAATGTAGCGCCTATGCGCTCCATTGTAACCAATGGTGGGAACTTTCTGCTCAGCGGTGAGGTCACTTTCGGTCAACCGCTGAGCAGAAAGTTCCCACCATTGGTTACAATGGAGCGCATAGGCACTACATTGTAACACTGCCGTGTGCCGCCTGTCAGTCAGTACAGGAGCACACAGCCGATCAGGAGGGTGCTACAACGTGGCGCTCCCTGATTGGCTGAAGAAACCCACTTAGACAGAAGTCAGAGTGGGTTTCTGGCATTCGGGGAAAGGGGGCCCATGTGAAAACATGGGTCCCCTTTCAGTGCGTGGCTCGGGTCTCCGTTTTTTTATTTTAATCAAGTACGTGGATTACAAAAGGATTATCCGAGGAGCCTGGTACCCTGGATCTGGTGAGTATAATTTATTCAACAGGTACCCCATGGATTCTACTGGACAAGAGGACCGACCTGCGTGTGAACATAAGGTAAGTATGTATGTATGTTTGTGTGGATGGATGTAATAAAACTTTACTTTCAAGGTGTGTGTGTATTGTCTTTTTTTGGGTATTTTTTTAGTAGTAGTACTACAGGTACCAGCGGGCCCGTTTTTCCGCCGCATGCTGGTACTTGTGGTTCTCCAAGTACCAGCATGCGGGGGAGGCTTGCTGGGCCTTGTAGTACTGCTACTAAAAACAATATCAATCACTTTTACAAAAAGGCTATCAGCCCCCCATCCGCAGCCTATTGGATGGGGGGGACAGCCTCGGGCTTCACCCATGGCCCTTGGGTGGCTGGGGGGGGGACCCCTTGATTGAAGGGGTCCCCACTCCCCCAGGGTACCCCGGCCAGGGGTGACTAGTTGGATATTTGATGCCACGGCCGCAAGGCACTGTATAAAAGTGACCCCCGGCTGTGGCATTATCTGTCCAGCTAGTGGAGCCCGGTGCTGGTTTTAAAAATACGGGGGACCCCTACGCTTTTTGTCCCCCGTATTTTTGGAACCAGGACCAGGCGCAGAGCCCGATGCTGGTTGCTTAAATATGGGGGAACCCCTGTCATTTTCTTTCCCATATTTCTGCAACCAGGATCGGCTCAAAGAGCCCGAGGCTGGTTATGCTTAGGAGGGGGGACCCCACGCAATTTTTTTTTTTAAATTAACACTTTCACACCCCTTCCCACTGATATACATGCACGGATCTCATGGATCCGGGCATGCCTATCCAATCACGGCTCAAAAAAGCAGGTCTGGTTTTTTTTAGCACTTTTTTACGAGTTGTATTTTTTCACGGCAGTGTTTTTTTTTTTTTTGCTTTGCACTTCTTAGTAAATGACCGAGATTCATACTTAAACAGCCGCGTTTTGACCGATGGTGTATTCATTCGTATTTTTTTTGTTGGACTTCAAAAAAAATACGAATGCCCTCATCACTGCCGAGATTTGAGTTTAGTAAATGACCGAGATGACACTTTGAAGAAAAAATGGCATCTCGGTCAAAATCGGGACCTTAGTAAATATACCCCTAAGAGGGGATATGATCAACATCTACAAATATATAAGGGGACAATACACAGAGCTTGCGCGGGACCTGTTTTTGGTTAGATCAACACAGAGGACTCGTGGACACTCGCTCAGGTTAGAGGAGAGGAGATTCCGCACAATACGGCGTAAAGGCTTTTTCACGGTAAGGACAATACATGTTTGGAATTCCCTGCCCGAGGGAGTTGTAATGGCGGAATCTGTCAACACCTTTAAGAATGGGTTAGATAAATTCCTAATGGATAAGGATATCCAGGGGTACGGTGCATGGTCATGCATTATAGTTACTATAAATAGGGATAAAATGTAACGGCTGACAGCAGCATCAGTCAGAAATTTTAGTCAAATCATCATGCATAGGAGACCACAAATAGGTTGAACTCGATGGACAATTGTCTTTTTTCAACCTCAGATACTATGTTACTATGTATGTTACTATGTAACAATAGGAAAGCTATGCTAACCCAACTTTAAATAGGAACAGCAACAGCTGAACCAACAATACTTAACCAAGTAACAGTGCAGGAAGAACAAGAACTGGGCAGGCGCCCAGTATCCTCTACAGACTACGAGAAAAGGATTTACCGGTAGGTAATTAAAATCCTATTTTATCTTACGTCCTAGAGCAGTGGTCTCCAACCTTAATTGGGGTGTGAGCTACTTTCGGAAAATAAAACCTCTGAAGGAGCAACCCAATGCACGTGGGTTCCTGTGAAAGTGGGTGTGGCCTCACAAAAGTGGGTGTGGCCTCACAACTACAAGTAATGCCCCCCCCGCGTAGTGCCAGATACACAAATAATGCCCCTCAGCAGTGCCAGATACACAAGTAATGCCCCTCAGCAGTGCCAGATATTCAAATAATGCCTCCCAGCAGTGCCAGATACACAAATAATGACCCCCCCGCAGTGTCCAATACAGTGCCCCACACAGTGCTAACCCTTGCTGGCTTCTTCTACTGCCGCCGGTGCTGCTCCTCCTGTATGAGGGACGGAAGGGGAGGAGAGTGCAGCGCGCGCCTCTTCTGTGAAGTCCAGAGAGCGGCTGCAGTGGGTGACAGAGTCTCCGGCGGCGGTAGGCATTTAAAATATGGTGACGTTAAGTGAGCCAATCAAAACTCGCGGCCCGGCAGTCAATCAGGTGCCGCCACTGCCGGTCCACGAGCTCTGATTGGCTGATGGCCGGCACCATATTAAAAATGAAGGGAGGAGGAGTGCCAGTGACTGCCCAAGTTCATGCGCTCTGTGAGCTACCGAAAATACTACTGCGAGCTACCAGTAGCTCGCGAGCTACGGGTTGGAGATCACTGTCCTAGAGGATTCTGCGGTTCTATTTAGTGCCATGGGGATGTACCAAAGCTCCCAAACCAGGTGGAAGAGTGCTGAGGTTCCTGCAGAACTGACTGACCAAACTGAAGGTCCTCAGAGGCCAAAGTATCGAACTTGTAGAACTTAGCAAATATATAAGAAACTGCTAATAATAAATAAATAATAAATAAATGTGTTCGAACCTGACCAAGTAGCTGCTTGGCAAAGCTGTAAAGCCGAGACAACCCGGGCAGTCGCCCAGGAAGAACCCACAGACCTAGTAGAGAGGGCCCGTACAGATTTTGGAACCGGCAAGCCTGCCGTGGAATAAGCATGCTGGATAGTGAGCTTGATCCAGCGTGCAATTGTCTGCTTTGAAATAGGACACCTAATTTTATTGGGATCATACAGAACGAACAGTGAGTCGGATTTCCTGTGACGAGCTGTCCTTTACACGCATACCTTCAAAAAGCCCTCACAACATCCAAAGACTTTGAAGTAGTGGAAGTGTCGGTGATAACTGGAACCACAATAGGTTGGTTGATGTGAAACGCAGACACCACTTTCGGAAGAAATTGCTGATGAGTTCTGAGTTCAGCTCTGTCCTCATGGAAAATTAAATAGGGGCTTTTGTGAGACAAAGCCCCCAACTCCGACACACGTCTTGCTGAAGCCAAGGCCAACAGTGTGACGGTCTTCCACGCAAGATATTTTACGTCCACCTTCTGTAATGGTTCAAACCAGTCCAATTGGAGGAACTGCAGCACCAAATTGAGATCCCAAGGCTCCGTGGGAGGCACAAAGGGAGGTTGGATACGCAGAACACCTTTCAAAAGTGTCTGGACCTCAGGGAGAGAAGCCAATTGTTTTTGAATGAAAATGGACAAGGCCGAAATCTGGATTTTTATGGAGCCCAGGCGTAGGCCCACGTCCACACCTGCCTGCAGAAAAAGCAGGAAACGTTCCAGGTGAAATTCCACCGCAAAATAAGTCCTGCTCTCACACCAAGAGACGTATTTCTTCCAAATACCATGGTAATGTTTAGACGTTACCCCCTTCCTGGCTTGGATCATAGTCGGGATAACTTTATTAGGGATCCCTCTTCTGGCTAGAATCAGCCGTTCAACTTCCATGCCATGGTAAGTCCTGATAGACGAACGGGCCCTGTTGCAGAAGATCCTTGCGAAAAGATAGAGGCCACGGATCCTTGAGGAGCATCTCCAGAAGGTCTGCGTACCAGGCCCTTCTTGGCCAGTCCGGAGCAATGAGTATTGTTTGAACCTTCTCCCTTTTTATTCTTTTGAAAATTCTTGGGATCAGAGGAAGTGGAGGAAACATGTACACCATCTGATAGACCCATGGAGTCGTCAGAGCGTCTACCGCCACTGCCTGTGGGTCTCTCGACCTGAAACAATACCGCTTGAGCTTCTTGTTGAGAGGCCATCATGTCGACTTGTGGATATCCCCAACGATGTGTCAAGCACCTGAACACCTCTGGGTGAAGGCCCCACTCTCCCCCAGGTGCAGGTCGTGTCTGCTGAGGAAGTCTGCTTACCAGTTGTCCACTCCCGGAATGAAGACCGCTGACAATGCCACAGTGTTTTTTTCTGCCCAGAGGAGAACTCTTGACACCTCTGACATTGCTGCCCTGCTTTTCGTTCCGCCCTGTCGGTTTATGTATGTCACTGCTGTCACATTGTCCGACTGGACTTGAATGGCCCGATCCTGAAGATAAAAGGCCTGCAGAAGGGCGTTGTATATGGCCCTGAGTTCCAGAATGTTGATTGGAAGGATGACTTCCTGACATGACCATCTTCCTTGAAACTACACCCCCTGGGTGACTGCTCCCCAACCTCGGAGGCTTGCGTCTGTGGTTAACAGGATCCAGTCCTGAATTCCGAACCTCCAGCCTCGACGAGGTGAGAGATCTGTAGCCACCACAGAAGGGAGAGCCTGGCTTTCGGCGACAGACAAATTCTCTAGTGCATGTGAAGATGCGATCCGGACCATTTGTCCAACAGATGGAGCTGGAAGGGTCTTGAGTGAAACCTTCTGTATTGAAGCGCCTTATAAGAGGCCACCATTTTCCCCAGAAGACGAATGCATAGATGCACTGATATCCGGGTTGGCTTCAGGACATCCTGAACCATCGACTGGATCACCAATGCCTTTTCCAGTGGAAGGAACACTTTCTGCGACTCTGTGTCCAGTATCATTCCCAGGAATGGGAGCCTCCGTGTTGGCTCTAGGTGAGATTTCGGAAGGTTCAGAATCCACCCGTGATCCTGGAGAAGTTTGGTTGAGAGGCCAATGCTGTCCAGCAACCTCTCCCTGGACGGCGCCTTTATCAGAAGATCGTCCAGGTACGGAATTATGTTCACTCCCTGCTTGCGGAGTAGAAACATCATCTCTGCCATCTCTTTGGTGAATACCCTCGGTGCCGTGGAGAGACCAAATGGCAGGGCCTGGAACTGGTAGTGACAGTCCTGCTGTGCAAACCCTAGATAAGCCTGATGAGGCGGCCAGATCGAAATGTGAAGGTACGCATCCTTGATATCCAGGGACACTAGGAATTCCCCTTCCTCCAGACCTGAGATCACCGCTCTCAGAGACTCAATATTGAACTTGAACACTCTTAAGAACAAGTTCAAGGAATTGAGGTTCAGAATCAGCCTTACCGAACCGTCCGGTTTCGGTACTACAAACAAGTTAGAATAATACCCCTTGTTGTTTATTTGAGGTGGAACTGGAACAATGTTTTGAGTCTGTACCAGTTTTTGGATGGCCTGCTGTAAAGTTATACTTGCCTCTTGTGAAGCTGGTAAGCCTGATTTGAAGAATCTGTGAGGTGGGAGCTCTTGAAACTCCAGTCTGTAGCCCTGGGAAATAAGATCTATTACCCAGGGAACTCGGCACGAACTTGACCAGATGTGACTGAATAATTTTAGTTGGGCTCCCACCTGACAGTCCTCCAGGCATCGCGGTCCACCGTCATGCTGAAGGCTTTGAGGAAGCAGAGCCTGAGCTCTGTTCCTGAGCACCTGCAGTTTCTGGTTTGCGTGGTTTACCTCTTGCACCTCTGGAGGCCGTAGAAGCACCTCTGGATGTTCCCTTAAACTTGGCTGTCCGAAAGGACTGTAAATTTGAAGCTGAATAAGCTTTCCTGGCTGGGGGAGCTGTGGAAGGAAGATACGTAGGCTTACCCGCAGTAGCTTTGGAGATCCATTTGTCTAGTTTGTCTCCAAACAAGGCCTCTCCTGTGAATGGTAGGCCTTCCACGCCTTTCCTGGAGTCCCCATCAGCAGTCCACTGGCATAGCCACAAGCCCCTGCGTGCTGACACAGCCATAGCAGTGGTGTGTGCATTAAGCAAACCAATCTCGTTTATGGCTTCCACCATAAAGTTCGCATATGCTGCAGGAGTAAAACAACATCCCCCCTAGACAAGGAATCTAACCTCTCAGTTAGGTTACATGACCATTTAGCAATGGCTTTTGTGATCCACGCACATGCAATAGTGGGTCTCATGGCAACCCCAGCAGCTGTCTACAATGATTTGAGTGTAGTCTCAATTTTACGATCAGCCGTATCTTTTAGGGAGGCTGCACCAGGAACAGGCAATATAATTTTTCTTGACAGCCTAGAGACTGATGCGTCCACTATCGATGGATTTTCCCATTTTTTGCTATCCTTGAAAAGGTCAAGATGAGAGCCACATTTAGGGATTTGAAATTTCTTATCAGGATTAACCCATGGTTCTTCAAACAGGGTATTCAATTCCTTTGACGCAGGAAAAGTGACTGAGGATTTCTTTGTTACATTAAAATAAGATTCCTCACACTCCTCTGTCACCTTATCGGGAGTTTTCAGAACATCTCTGATAGCCTCTATAAGAGCCTCTATTCCCTGTGACAGAGTAGCATCCCCCACTCCAAATCCACCTCACCCTCCTCTATGTCTGACCCGTCGAGTCAGACTGCAGTATATGGGCCAGAGATCGTTTTTGCGGACAAATGGGAGGGGATTGAGACGCTGGTTTGGGGACTAAGTCTCTATTCATAAACTCATCCACAGTCTGCCTTAAGTATTGCGTCTCTTTCTCATTGCGGGATAGCTTTGTAGAAATATTTGAGATAATTCCATTAATGGAATTAACTCACTCCGGTTCAGCCCCGCTATTCTGGGAAGGTGCACTGCCCTGAGTACCCAGTAGTGAGCCCCCTGGTGAAGAGGAACACACTCTTTGCCTGACATAATGTAATTGTGACGGTACACACACACACACACACGCACAAGTAACCCACAAAGAGCCCTTCAGGAGACACAGAGTTCGCAGACTAACTACCCTGATAGGGGACTTAGGGGGTCATTCCGACCCGATTGCTCGCTGCAGTTTATCGCCGGCGCAGCTGTGTACGGTGTCTGGTGACGCATTCCGCCCCGGTTAGAAGCCGTGCGTCTCTGTACCCTCATGCCTCCATAAAGGCCAGCGCCCCGCTAACCGGGACGCCAGCTCAGTACTTACCACTCTTCATTCTTCTGGCTATGTTAGGGGTGGCGGTGTGCTGTGGGAATGTACGTTTGCCGTGGTGGGGCTTGCGAATAGTTCCCTAAGGAGCTCAGTGTCCTGTCAGCGGGGATCGGGACCATTAACCCTTCAAGTCCCACGAAGCAGGCAGGCTGGTGCCAACCAGTCCTGCCTGAAAATAACATATTAAATAAATGCAGAAAACTCTTCAGGAGCTTCCAGAAGTGTGACCGGCTCCTCCGGGCACATTTTCTAAACTGAGTCTGGTAGGAGGGGCATAGAGGGAGGAGCCAGCCCACACTATTGATTTCTTAAAGTGCCCAAGGCTCCTAGTGGACCCGTCTATACCCCATGGTACTAAATGGAACCCCAGTATCCTCTAGGACATAAGAGAAAAAGATGTTCAGCGCTCAAGAGTTTAACAAGTAGTACCCTCAGCTGCTCCCAATTGGAGAGGTGTTCCAACCTCTTAAAATACCAGGGGGTAAATTTACTAAGATTGGAGTTCTATTTAAGATGGGATGTTACCCATAGCAACCAATCAGATTCCAGGTATTATCTTCTAGAAGGCACTAGATAAATGAGAAGTAGAATCTGATGGGATGTTGCCCATAGCAACCAATCAGATTCTACTTCTCATTTATCTAGTGCCTTCTAGAAGATAATACCTGGAATCTGATTGGTTGCTATGGGTAACATCCCATCTTAAATAGAACTCTCAGCTTAGTAAATTTACCCCCATATACGCAAAATTCGTATATACAGGGGTGCATATGGGGTAAATGCCCAGTAACGGGCAATATACCCCTAATTGTTCAGTAATCCAATAAAACCTTGCTTCTGTATAGGACAATAGTCTGCAGTTCCACTATTATATATCCCTCTGTCTGTGGCAACGTTACTGCTCCATCCCTCCCCGTCGCTCCACACGATCCAACCACAGAGCTTCACACGATAACGTCTTTTTCATTTCATCAATCCAGGATATGGGATACGGTCAGGATCCCAACAGCGGAATCCTGACTGATCCTGAGGGTAAGTACTGGGGTTAGGCACTAGGGGTAGGGTTAGTGTAAGGCTGCGGGGGGTTGGGGGGGAGGTTAAGAGTTAGGCTGCGAGAGGGGATGGATAGGGTTAGGCTGTGAGAGGGGATGGTTAGAGTTAGGCTGTGAGAGGGGATGGTTAGGGTTAGGCTGTGAGAGGAGATGGTTAGAGTTTGGCTGTGAGAGGGGATGGTTAGAGTTAGGCTGTGAGAGGGGATGGTTAGAGTTAGGCTGTGAGAGGGGATGGTTAGGGTTAGGCTGTGAGAGGGGATGGTTGGGGTTAGGCTGTGAGAGGGGATGGTTAGGGTTAGGCTGTGAGAGGAGATGGTTAGAGTTAGGCTGTGAGAGGGGATGGTTAGGGTTAGGCTGTGAGAGGGGATGGTTGGGGTTAGGCTGTGAGAGGGGATGGTTAGGGTTAGGCTGTGAGAGGGGATGGTTAGAGTTAGGCTGTGAGAGGAGATGGTTAGGGTTAGGCTGTGAGAGGGGATGGTTAGAGTTTGGCTGTGAGAGGGGATGGTTAGAGTTAGGCTGTGAGAGGAGATGGTTAGGGTTAGGCTGTGAGAGGGGATGGTTAGGGTTAGGCTGTGAGAGGGGATGGTTAGAGTTAGGCTGTGAGAGGAGATGGTTAGAGTTAGGCTGTGAGAGGGGATGGTTAGAGTTAGGCTGTGAGAGGGGATGGTTAGAGTTAGGCTGTGAGAGGGGATGGTTAGGGTTAGGCTGTGAGAGGGGATGGTTAGGGTTAGGCTGTGAGAGGAGATGGTTAGAGTTTGGCTGTGAGAGGGGATGGTTAGAGTTAGGCTGTGAGAGGGGATGGTTAGAGTTAGGCTGTGAGAGGGGATGGTTAGGGTTAGGCTGTGAGAGGGGATGGTTGGGGTTAGGCTGTGAGGGGATGGTTAGGGTTAGGCTGTGAGAGGAGATGGTTAGAGTTAGGCTGCGAAAGGAGATGGTTAGAGTTAGGCTGTGAGAGGAGATGGTTAGGGTTAGGCTGTGAGAGGAGATGGTTAGGGTTAGGCTGTGAGAGGGGATGGTTAGGGTTAGGCTGTGAGAGGGGATGGTTAGAGTTAGGCTGTGAGAGGGGATGGTTAGGGTTAGGCTGTGAGAGGGGATGGTTAGGGTTAGGCTGTGAGAGGGGATGGTTAGGGTTAGGCTGCGAGAGGGGATGGTTAGGGTTAGGCTGTGAGAGGGGATGGTTAGGGTTAGGCTGCGAGAGGGGATGGATAGGGTTAGGCTGTGAGAGGGGATGGTTAGTGTTAGGCTGCGAGAGGGGATGGTTAGGGTTAGGCTGTGAGAGGGGATGGTTAGGGTTAGGCTGTGAGAGGAGATGGTTAGGATTAGGCTGCGAGAGGAGATGGTTAGAGTTAGGCTGTGAGAGGAGATGGTTAGGGTTAGGCTGCGAGAGGGGATGGTTAGGGTTAGGCTGTGAGAGGGGATGGTTAGGGCTAGGCTGTGAGAGGGGATGGTTAGGGTTAGGCTGTGAGAGGGGATGGTTAGGGTTAGGCTGTGAGAGGAGATGGTTAGAGTTAGGCTGCGAGAGGAGATGGTTAGAGTTAGGCTGCGAGAGGAGATGGTTAGGGTTAGGCTGTGAGAGGAGATGGTTAGGGTTAGGCTGTGAGAGGAGATGGTTAGGGTTAGGCTGTGAGAGGAGATGGTTAGAGTTAGGCTGTGAGAGGAGATGGTTAGGGTTAGGCTGTGAGAGGAGATGGTTAGGGTTAGGCTGTGAGAGGAGATGGTTAGGGTTAGGCTGCGAGAGGGGATGGTTAGGGTTAGGCTGCGAGAGGGGATGGTTAGAGTTAGGCTGCGAGAGGAGATGGTTAGAGTTAGGCTGCGAGAGGAGATGGTTAGAGTTAGGCTGCGAGAGGAGATGGTTAGGGTTAGGCTGTGAGAGGAGATGGTTAGGGTTAGGCTGTGAGAGGGGATGGTTAGGGTTAGGCTGTGAGAGGGGATGGTTAGAGTTAGGCTGTGAGAGGGGATGGTTAGGGTTAGGCTGTGAGAGGGGATGGTTAGGGTTAGGCTGTGAGAGGGGATGGTTAGGGTTAGGCTGTGAGAGGAGATGGTTAGGGTTAGGCTGTGAGAGGGGATGGTTAGGGTTAGGCTGCGAGAGGGGATGGTTAGGGTTAGGCTGCGAGAGGAGATGGTTAGAGTTAGGCTGTGAGAGGAGATGGTTAGAGTTAGGCTGTGAGAGGAGATGGTTAGGGTTAGGCTGTGAGAGGGGATGGTTAGGGTTAGGCTGCGAGAGGGGATGGTTAGGGTTAGGCTGCGAGAGGGGATGGTTAGAGTTAGGCTGCGAGAGGAGATGGTTAGGGTTAGGCTGTGAGAGGGGATGGTTAGGGTTAGGCTGTGAGAGGGGATGGTTAGAGTTTGGCTGTGAGAGGGGATGGTTAGGGTTAGGCTGTGAGAGGGGATGGTTAGAGTTTGGCTGTGAGAGGGGATGGTTAGGGTTAGGCTGTGAGAGGAGATGGTTAGGGTTAGGCTGTGAGAGGGGATGGTTAGGGTTAGGCTGCGAGAGGAGATGGTTAGAGTTTGGCTGTGAGAGGGGATGGTTAGAGTTAGGCTGCGAGAGGGGATGGTTAGGGTTAGGCTGTGAGAGGAGATGGTTAGAGTTAGGCTGTGAGAGGGGATGGTTAGGGTTAGGCTGTGAGGGGATGGTTAGAGTTTGGCTGTGAGAGGGGATGGTTAGAGTTAGGCTGCGAGAAGGGATGGTTAGGGTTAGGCTGTGAGAGGAGATGGTTAGAGTTAGGCTGTGAGAGGGGATGGTTAGGGTTAGGCTGTGAGAGGAGATGGTTAGAGTTAGGCTGTGAGAGGGGATGGTTAGGGTTAGGCTGTGAGAGGGGATGGTTAGAGTTTGGCTGTGAGAGGGGATGGTTAGGGTTAGGCTGTGAGAGGGGATGGTTAGAGTTTGGCTGTGAGAGGGGATGGTTAGGGTTAGGCTGCGAGAGGGGATGGTTAGGGTTAGGCTGTGAGAGGAGATAGTTAGAGTTTGGCTGTGAGAGGGGATGGTTAGGGTTAGGCTGCGAGAGGGGATGGTTAGGGTTAGGCTGCGAGAGGGGATGGTTAGGGTTAGGCTGTGAGAGGGGATGGTTAGGGTTAGGCTGTGAGAGGGGATGGTTAGAGTTTGGCTGTGAGAGGGGATGGTTAGGGTTAGGCTGTGAGAGGGGATGGTTAGGGTTAGGCTGTGAGAGGGGATGGTTAGGGTTAGGCTGTGAGAGGGGATGGTTAGGGTTAGGCTGCGAGAGGGGATGGTTAGGGTTAGGCTGTGAGAGGAGATGGTTAGAGTTAGGCTGTGAGAGGAGATGGTTAGGGTTAGGCTGTGAGAGGGGATGGTTAGAGTTTGGCTGTGAGAGGGGATGGTTAGGGTTAGGCTGTGAGAGGGGATGGTTAGGGTTAGGCTGTGAGAGGAGATAGTTAGAGTTTGGCTGTGAGAGGCTATGGTTAGGCTGTGAGAGGGGATGGTTAGAGTTTGGCTGGGAGAGGGGATGGTTAGGGTTAGGCTGCGAGAGGGGATGGTTAGGGTTAGGCTGTGAGAGGGGATGGTTAGGGTTAGGCTGCGAGAGGGGATGGTTAGGGTTAGGCTGCGAGAGGAGATAGTTAGAGTTTGGCTGTGAGAGGGGATGGTTAGGGTTAGGCTGTGAGAGGGGATGGTTAGGGTTAGGCTGCGAGAGGGGATGGTTAGGGTTAGGCTGTGAGAGGAGATAGTTAGAGTTTGGCTGTGAGAGGGGATGGTTAGAGTTAGGCTGCGAGAAGGGATGGTTAGGGTTAGGCTGTGAGAGGAGATGGTTAGAGTTAGGCTGTGAGAGGGGATGGTTAGGGTTAGGCTGTGAGAGGGGATGGTTAGAGTTTGGCTGTGAGAGGGGATGGTTAGGGTTAGGCTGTGAGAGGGGATGGTTAGGGTTAGGCTGTGAGAGGAGATGGTTAGAGTTTGGCTGTGAGGGGATGGTTAGGGTTAGGCTGCGAGAGGGGATGGTTAGGGTTAGGCTGTGAGAGGAGATGGTTAGAGTTAGGCTGTGAGAGGGGATGGTTAGGGTTAGGCTGTGAGAGGGGATGGTTAGAGTTTGGCTGTGAGAGGGGATGGTTAGGGTTAGGCTGTGAGAGGGGATGGTTAGAGTTTGGCTGTGAGAGGGGATGGTTAGGGTTAGGCTGCGAGAGGGGATGGTTAGGGTTAGGCTGTGAGAGGAGATAGTTAGAGTTTGGCTGTGAGAGGGGATGGTTAGGGTTAGGCTGCGAGAGGGGATGGTTAGGGTTAGGCTGTGAGAGGAGATGGTTAGAGTTAGGCTGTGAGAGGGGATGGTTAGGGTTAGGCTGTGAGAGGGGATGGTTAGAGTTTGGCTGTGAGAGGGGATGGTTAGGGTTAGGCTGTGAGAGGGGATGGTTAGGGTTAGGCTGTGAGAGGGGATGGTTAGAGTTTGGCGGTGAGAGGGGATGGTTAGGGTTAGGCTGCGAGAGGGGATGGTTAGGGTTAGGCTGTGAGAGGGGATAGTTAGAGTTTGGCTGTGAGAGGGGATGGTTAGGGTTAGGCTGTGAGAGGAGATGGTTAGAGTTAGGCTGTGAGAGGGGATGGTTAGGGTTAGGCTGTGAGAGGGGATGGTTAGGGTTAGGCTGTGAGAGAGGATGGTTAGAGTTAGGCTGTGAGAGGAGATGGTTAGGGTTAGGCTGCGAGAGGGGATGGTTAGGGTTAGGCTGTGAGAGGAGATGGTTAGAGTTAGGCTGTGAGAGGGGATGGTTAGGGTTAGGCTGTGAGAGGGGATGGTTAGGGTTAGGCTGTGAGAGGGGATGGTTAGGGTTAGGCTGCGAGAGGGGATGGTTAGGGTTAGGCTGCGAGAGGGGATGGTTAGGGTTAGGCTGCGAGAGGGGATGGTTAGGGTTAGGCTGCGAGACGGGATGGTTAGGGTTAGGCTGTGAGACGGGATGGTTAGGGTTAGGCTGGGAGTGGTGACTTACCGGGATCACAGCCCTGAGTTCATGAGCTGAATTTGTGGCACTCTTTGTGTGTGTGTGTATACTCTCACCGTGTTGGCGTGCTTCCTCCCGGTGCTACGGTTTCCTCCAACGCTCCAGAAACATAACGGTAGGTTAATTGGCTTCAGACAAAAATCCCCATTGCGTGCATGTACATGTGGTAGGGAATATAGGCCCTCATTCCGAGTTGATCGCACGTAGCAACTTTTGCTGCTCGTGCGATCAACTTGACGCCCCCTATGTTGGAGTGTATTTCTGCATAGCAGGGCTGCGATCGCTTGTGTAGCCCTGCTATGCTAAAAAAGTTTCCTGCAAGACAAGGCCAGGGTCAGACTTACTTACCCTGTGCGACAGATCCAGCGCTGCAGGTCCCGGAATTGACGTCAGACTTCCGCCCTCCAAACGCCTGGACATGCCTGCATTCGGATCCCCACGCCCAAAAAAACGGTGCGTGTCCGCCCCGGAACTTTCTTCTTTATTCTGCCCGCTGCCCGGCGAACAACGACACGCGTGTGCATTCCGGCCGCCGCGCATGCTCAGTTCCGACCCGTTCGCACCACAGCGAAGAACCGCCGCGTGCGAACGGGTCGGAATGACCCCCCCATAGATTGTAAGCTCCACTGGTGCAGGGACTTATGTCAATGACTGAAATATTCTCTATACAGCGCTGCGGAATATGTGTATATTGTATAAATAACCCTTCACTTGAACTAAACAAATGCATGGCAGACAGCCACATGTGGACAAATAAACAGCATTTATTTGTTATTCTCTTTTTAGGAAAAACAGAACAATAATGTAAACAAACATGAACAACAACTTTGTAAATAAATGTATATTATTTTTTTTATAGCACAACTACTTAGTTTACATGCATCTACTTAATACTGGAGAGTATCTGTGTGAGGTTCTCTATGATAACGTCCAGGCTCCTACAAATGCTAGTTAGCGCCTCCAGAATCTCCGCCAGATGGGTACGCAGACGGTTCCGTAACAATCTTGCGGCCAGATCGGTTTCCTCCACAGCTGTACAAAAAAAAAACCCCACAACACGTTAGTAAAGCAGATGATTATGTATAAACAACGCTTGCCTCAAAGGGGTTTGGTTGCTGCACATACAGAGGCGTCCTCATACCCTAGCCTCAATACGCCATACGCTGCGAGACGCTGAGCTGCTGTGAGAGGTGCAGTGTACCATCTTTTACTTTCATTCTAGCATCTCATTCACATCGCAGCGAAACACCCCTCACAGTGTACCGGAGACGCCGGGCTGCTGCTTTATCCGCACAGGAATTAGCTTGACACACGTACAAAGTCGCAGATGAAGCACAGCGGAAACTGTCGCCAGAAGCCGCTGTCGCTGGCAGTGTAGCACCTCGTATATATACAGATTCAGACTTTACATCCGGGCCCAGGTGTGTGTGATGGAGGGGACTACAGATGGAGCCCTGCTCATCTATCCCTTTAATAGGAATAACTGTTCCAGAGCAGTCGGATTTAAGTGGTCATTCCGAGTTGTTCGCTCGCTAGCTGTTTTTAGCAGCCGTGCAAACGCTATGCCGCCTCCCACTGGGAGTGTATCTTAGCTTAGCAGAAGTGCGAACGAAAGGATCGCAGAGCGGCTACAAAATTTTTTTGTGCAGTTTCATAGTAGCTCCAGACCTACTCAGCGCTTGCGATCACTTCAGACTATTCAGTTCCTGTTTTGGTGTCACGAACACGCCCTGCGTTCGGCCAGCCATGCCTGCGTCTCCCCAGCCACGCCTGCGTTTTTATCTGGCACGCCTGCGTTTTTCCGCACACTCCCTAAAAACGGTCAGTTGCCACCCAGAAACACCCACTTCATGTCAATCACTCTGCGGCCAGCAGTGCGACTGAAAAGCTTTGCTAGACCTTGTGTGAAACTGCATAATTCGTTGTAATAGTACGACGCGCGTGCGCATTGCGCCGCATACGCAGAAGTGCCGATTTTTTGCCTGATCGCTGCGACCGAAATCTGCTAGCGAACAACTCGGAATGACTCCCTTAATCCCCTGCTGTGATGACTTAATCCCCTGCTGTATTGTTCTCTCTGTATTGTATTGCAGGTGAGGACAATAGATGAAAGGCTTATGCTAATAAACCTTGGTGCACCTAGGTGCAGCAGAGAAGGCTAGATGAGCGAGGCTCCATCTGTAAATAGAGGATACATAAGCTAATACAATGCAATTACTATAAACACCTACTGTACATGCTGTATAAGTCGCACCCACGTGATGCATGCACTCATCGCAGGACTGCACCATTATCCATAAAGTAATGTAGTATCGTGAATGGCACATAAAGGGGCATATTTATTAAAAATTGTATTTGAGATGCGATCTGGGCGCGATATTAGCTGAGGCGAATGTATTATGCAGCAGCTGCTGGGACAGGGGCTCTGAAAGGAGCTCGTCCTTGCGATGTGCTCAGTGAGCGGACGGGGCTCCTGCGCGTTCCCGCTGACTGTACATGTGCGGCGGCCATTGCTGGGGAAGGTTCCAGGAGAACGATCTGTACCCCATAGACTACAACCAGGCCAATCATACTGTAGCTGCAGGGGCCAATCTCCGTGATGACGTTGGTAAATCTGGCAGCATCACATCAGCTATAGAAACCTATGGGGGTTGTAGCTGCCGGCGGGAATGGAGAAATAGCGGAGATACCTGCTGTGGTCCCTCTGTCATAGAGTCAGGGGATGCTAAATATTTGCGGGTAACACCCCAAAACAGGTGTTTTTATGGATTCATTTGCAAATATTCAATGATAAATGGTCCCCTAAAAGAGAAAATGGCACACTTACCGGCAGGAGCGTTCTGAACATCCATACTGTCTCTCTCCCCAGACATGGCTGGCTCCATCTTCTCTGCTGGCCCCTCCTCCTTCTGGGCACGGCGCTTTCCTGTGAAACATAGAAACATAGAATTTGACGGCAGATAAGAACCACTTGGCCCATCTAGTCTGCCCCACAAGAGGGTCCCTGTAAGTTCCCGTACATTATATTATAAGATTAAATGTAAATTATGTCCAGGTCCAGATTTGTAAGTAAAGTAAAAAATACCATGTGACTTTGTATCTGGACCATGGGCCCCGATTCAGACCTGTTCGTTGCTGTGTGTTTTCGCACAGCTGGCAATTACGATTGACTGCTTATGCGTATGCACCGCAATGCGCATCGCAAAACAACAACCGCCATCGCCGAACAGCGACAGGCTGGTGCGAAAATTCTAATCGCACATCCATTCACATGCTGATTGACAGGAAGAGGCCGCTTGTGGGTGGTAACTGACCATTTTCAGGGAGGGTGTGTGACACCAGCTCCGGCCCCGATCAGCCTGTTCTCATCGCACTGTAGGAGTAAGTTCTGGGCTGCGCACACACTGCACATAGTGGTAAAAACATTCGATGGTGAGTGAGGTGGGAACGGATTTGCAACTGTCCGCTGAGGGAATTTTTGCTGCTCGGCGTACACATGCGATCGCACACTTGCACGGCGAATATACACTCCCCTTGGGCGGCGACTATCTGAACGCAGGACAACAAATTTAGCAGCCCAGCGATCTGGTGTGAATCACCCCCCATTTGCCATGCAAGGGGAGCAAATATTTATATTTTCTGTGCAGGGTAACTACTGACTGCTTTTGCATGTAGCCTACAAATGTTAGACAGCTTTACTTTAGCAATGCAATTTAGATTTCAGATTGAACACACCCCACCCAAATCTAATGGAGGGGTACACACGGAGAGATGTGTCCCAGAGATGTGTGCTGAGCGATCTAGCACAGACCACATCTCAGGACACTCAGCACACATCGCGATATGTGCTGAGCGAGGGGGGCGGGCCTCTCACTTCACCCAGCAGTGAAGTGAGCGATCACTAGATTTGGCATGCATGCAGGCCAATCTAGAGTCAGCGATAGCGACGCGCGGGGCCGTG
Source organism: Pseudophryne corroboree (assembly GCF_028390025.1). NCBI lineage: Eukaryota > Metazoa > Chordata > Amphibia > Anura > Myobatrachidae > Pseudophryne > Pseudophryne corroboree. The sequence continues at coordinate 85,393,692 of NC_086447.1, read as the reverse complement.
CATTGCTAGCTAGAATTTTAGCACACATCTCTACGTGTGTACCCCCTTTACTCTCTCCGCACGTTATATCTGCAAGGGGTGGCGCTACCAAATGTTGCATAAGCCATAATCCAGACATTTGCGTAACTAAGAACATTTTATTGCTGAATATACAAACTAGTAGCACGACATCTATCTGCACACTTACGGTGACGAATCTTCCTGCGGAGCTTCTCCAGGAGCTCCGGCTGCCGGCACCTAAGGTCAGTCCATTTATACCGCAACTGCACAACTGTGCGTTCTACTGAGCACTGTCTGCGTATGCGCCGCCTTGCGGCTCTGTAAGCAGCTCTCTTTTGTGTAATGCTGAGGACTGGAACGCCCCGATGCTCATCAAGAGTCTCAGTCAGGAGAAGGAGCTCCTTCTTGGAGAAACTGGCAGCTCTCACTCTTAGCATGCTTGCTGCAGCCTGCAAGTTCTGCAACTGAACTGAACTGACTTGGCTTAAGAACAATTACAGCCCTGATTGGCTGTCTGGCAATGTGGGGGCTGTCCTCAGTCTCTGCACATGCCTGCTTATGTCTTGTAGCAACTCTTGTGTGTCCTTCTGCCATGCAACTATTCTCTATTTTCTGGATGTAGTGTTATATATAAATATCACTTATATTTATGTACTGCTTTATGTATAATTATGTATTCTGCACAGAACAAACAACCCCCCCCCCCCCCCCACAAAAACCTCACAGAAACATCTCTGGCTGGACAGCATGAACTAACACAAAATGGCCGCCCCCGTAGCGGGCTACAAAAAGATGGTCGCAAATGACCAATAGAAAGCCAGATCTCCTTTCCCCAGGAACCCAAGGGGCTGGAAAACATGAAAGCAGGGCGGGGCTTATACGGGGAGAGAGGAAGAGGCGGAGGAGAGTGTGACTGCAGACAGGAGAGCCTATGCTTTAACTTCTAACTGTGTTCTAGGAAAGTTATCCTGCTGAGATAACCTGGAGCCATTTCTATGCTTGACTAATACCACAGCAGCAAAAACATACAGATATATATATATATATGTATATGTATTTTGTATATATAAATATATATATATATATATATATATATATATATACTGTATATGTGTTTTTTGATTCTGCTCTTGATGGTGCAGAATGCAGAAGATGATCTGAGAGCTCAGGAATGACTCTCACTTCCTCTTATAAGATAGTATCCAGTCTTTAGGTCCACAGTAATAATTGTTGACCGTCGATCGGTCAACCGCTATTGGTCAACATGCATTAGGTCAACGTGGACAAAAGGTCAACATGACTGGTCGACATATTATATGGTGAACATGAGTTTGTTTGTTTTTCGTCTTCATAACGTTTTCATACTAGACCATCCACATGGACTGGGAACGGTAACCTGTGCCGTGCGCAGCGGGTAGTGGAGTGAGGCACCTTTCCCATGTGAGGAAACGTGATACACTAATTGCGGGTCTATGTGCTAAAAGTTAAAAATTGACACCCCAAAAACCTAAAAAGTCATTCAGCATCTGACAGGTTATTATTATTCTTTCGTGATGATGTTATTTTCTCTGACGTCCTAGTGGATGCTGGGTACTCCGTAAGGACCATGGGGATTAGACGGGCTCCGCAGGAGACTGGGCACTCTAAAAGAAAGATTAGGTACTATCTGGTGTGCACTGGCTCCTCCCTCTATGCCCCTTCTCCAGACCTCAGTTAGAATCTGTGCCCGGCTCGAGCTGGTTGCACACTAGGGGCTCTCCTGAGCTTCTAGTAAAGAAAGTATTTGTTAGGTTTTTTATTTTCAGTGAGATCTGCTGGCAACAGACTCACTGCTACGAGGGACTTAAGGGAAAGAAGCGAACCTACCTGCTTGCAGCTAGCTTGGGCTTCTAGGCTACTGGACACCATTAGCTCCAGAGGGATCGAACACAGGCCCAGCCTCGGTCGTCCGGTCCCGGAGCCGCGCCGCCGTCCCCCTTGCAGAGCCAGAAGCAAGAAGAACATCCTGGAATCGGCGGCTGAAGACTCCGGTCTTCATTAAGGTAGCACACAGCACTGCAGCTGTGTGCGCCATTGCTCCCTATGCACACCACATACTCCGGTCACTGATGGGTGCAGGGCGCTGGGGGGGGGCGCCCTGGGCTGCAATTAGAGTACCTTACTTGACGAACAGCACATAATATAGTCTAATAAACTATATATGTGCAAAAATGCCCCGCCATAATAGAAATATAAGAGCGGGAGAAGTCTGCCGAGAAGGGGGCGGGGCTATCTCCCTCAGCACACTGGCGCCATTTTCTCTTCACAGCTCCGCTGGAAGACAGCTCCCCTGGAAGACAGCTCCCCAGGCTCTCCCCTGCAGTTTCCAGGCTCAAAGGGTAAAAAAGAGGGGGGGGGGGGCACTAAATTTAGGCGCAAAACTGTATTGTAAAGCAGCTATAGGGAGAAATCACTTTGTGTTAGTGTAAATCCCTGATTATATAGCGCTGTGGTGTGTGCTGGCATACTCTCTCTGTCTCCCCAAAGGACTTGGTGGGGTCCTGTCCTCAGTCAGAGCATTCCCTGTGTGTGTGCGGTGTGTCGGTACGGCTGTGTCAACATGTGTGATGAGGAGGCTTATGTGGAGGCGGAGCAGGTGCCGATAAGTGTGATGTCACCCCCTGCGGGGCCGACACCAGAGTGGGTGGATATGTGGAAGGTATTAACCGACAGTGTCAACTCCTTACATAAAAGGCTGGATGACGTAACAGCCGTGGGACAGCCGGCTTCTCAGCCCGTGCCTGCCCAGGCGTCTCAAAGACCATCAAGGGCTCACAAACGCCCGCTACCTCAGATGGCAGACACAGATGTCGATACGGAGTCTGACTCCAGTGTCGACGAGGATGAGACATATACACAATCCACAAGGGGCATCCGTTGCATGATTGCGGCAATGAAAAATGTGTTACACATTTCTGACATTAACCCAGGTACCACTAAAAAGGGTATTATGTTTGGGGAGAAAAAGCAGCCAGTGTTTTTTCCCCCATCTGATGAGTTGAATGAAGTGTGTGAAGAAGCGTGGGGTTCCCCCGATAAGAAACTGGTAATTTCTAAAAAGTTACTGATGGCGTACCCTTTCCCGCCAGAGGATAGGTCACGTTGGGAGATATCTCCTAGGGTGGATAAGGCGCTCACACGCTTGTCAAAAAAGGTGGCACTGCCGTCTCAGGATACGGCCGCCTTGAAGGAGCCTGCTGATAGAAAGCAGGAGGCTATCCTGAAGTCTGTATATACACACTCAGGTACTATACTGAGACCTGCAATTGCTTCAGCATGGATGTGTAGTGCTGCTGCAGCGTGGTCTGATACCCTGTCAGAGAATATTGATACCCTCGACAGGGATACTATTTTGCTAACCATAGAGCATGTTAAAGACGTCGTCTTATATATGAGGGATGCACAGAGGGATATTTGCCGGCTGGCATCTAGAATTAATGCAATGTCCATTTCTGCCAGGAGGGTATTATGGACCCGGCAGTGGACAGGTGATGCTGATTCTAAAAGGCACATGGAGGTTTTGCCTTATAAGGGTAAGGAATTGTTTGGGGATGGTCTCTCGGACCTCGTATCCACAGCAACAGCTGGGAAATTGACATTTTTACCTCAGGCTCCCTCACAACCTAAGAAAGCACCGTACTATCAGGTACAGTCCTTTCGGCCTCAGAAAGGCAAGCGGATCAAAGGTGCTTCCTTTCTGCCCAGAGGCAGGGGGAGAGGGAAAAAGCTGCACCAGACAGCCAGTTCCCAGGAACAAAAATCCTCCCCTGCTTCTACTGAGTCCACCGCATGACGCTGGGGCTCCACAGACGGAGCCAGGTGCGGTGGGGGGCGCGTCTCCGGAATTTCAGCGACCAGTGGGTTCGCTCACAGGTGGATCTCTGGGTTCTACAAGTGGTATCTCAGGAATACAAGCTGGACTCGTCCCATACAAAAACAAAGGTGTTGGATTTTAGGAAGGCTGATTTTGTAGGGATGGGAAAATGTGTAAGTGATTCTTTGGCAGAGTGGAGGAACTTGGAAACAGTGCAGGAGAGGTGGGAAACATTCAAATGTGCAATATTGAAGGCAACAGACCTTTGTATCAAAACTGTTAGGAAAAACACAAGGAAAAGGAAGCCAGTGTGGTTTGCAAAAGAAGTAGCAAATATTGTGAGAGCAAAAAAGATGGCTTTTAGGAAATATAAGCAGACACAAAATAATGAAGACAAAAAGATATATCTTGTTAGACAGAAGGAGACAAAGAAGGTAATCAGATGTGCAAAGGCACAAGCTGAGGAGAAAATGGCCCAGTCAGTGGGTAAAGGAGGCAAAACTTTTTTTAGGTATATAAGCGAAAAGAGAAAAACAAAAGGCGGAATTATAAAACTAAAGACGGACACTGGGAGTCTTGTTGAAGGAGACAATTTAATAGCAGATCATCTTAATGATTATTTTTGCTCAGTATTTACTACTGAAAGAGAGGGAAAGGGGCCACAGTTAAGTTGCAGGGATATTCAGGAAAATGAAACAAGTACATTTACAGAGGAGAAGGTCCTAACAGAACTCTCAAAGCTGAAAGTGGACAAATCTATGGGGCCAGATGGGATACATCCAAGGATACTAAAAGAACTTAAAGAGGTGCTGGTAGCACCATTGACAGAATTATTCAACCAGTCATTAGCTACAGGAGAAATTCCAGGGGACTGGAAAAGAGCAAACGTAGTCCCACTGCACAAAAGTGGAAGCAAGGAAGAGGCAAACAACTACAGACCAGTGAGTCTTACATCAGTAGTAGGGAAATTGATGGAAACACTCTTAAAAGAAAGAGTTGTAGATTATCTCAAATCCGGCAATTTACAGGATCCCAAACAGCATGGATTCACTGGGGGGAGATCATGTCAAACAAATCTTATTGACTTTTTTGATTGTGTGACTAAAGTGATGGATAAAGGTGGAGCCATGGATATAGCTTATCTAGACTTTAGTAAGGCTTTTGACACAGTTCCACATCGCAGACTGCTAAATAAACTTGAAAGTTTGGGATTGGATATTAGGATTATTGAATGGATAAGATCTTGGTTGAAGGATAGAAAACAGAGAGTTGTGGTAAATGGAGTGCATTCACAGGAGGGAAATGTTACCAGTGGAGTACCCCAGGGATCTGTACTTGGACCAGTGCTTTTTAATATCTTTATTGGTGACATTGCAAATGGCATTAAAGGGAAAGTGTCACGATCCGGGTATCTGGACGCCATTTCTTACCTATCAGATGCCTCCTAAGGCTCGCTCAGCGCTCCAGGACCGGATCCCATCTGTTATCCTGATGTGCACATTCCCGCATCCTCTCCTGTCTCTCTGGACGCAGTCACAGTAACGCCTTATACATCTGGCATGGCGTCTCCCGCGGCCTCCGCCGCCGTCCCTGAGCTTCTGCATTCAGAGTGGCGATTACGTCAGCCGCGGCCTCCGCTGTGTCCGCGTGGTCGGATGCCGCCATTACTGTTTTCCAGACCACATGGATTACAATCCAAACTTCCCTCCAAGTGTCTGCATGGGCGCAGCCATCTTGGATTCTGTCAGCTGATCATTCCTACCAATCCGTTGTCAGTATTATTAATTTGCATAATTGCCTAGCCAATGCCTTCCTTGCTGCAGGTATAAATAGGTTGTGCCTGAGCAAGGAAGGCGTCAGTGCTTTGGTTGTCAAACCTAGTTCCAGTTTGTCTCTCTTCTGTGAATGTCTTCCAGGTTCCAGCTCCTGTCTCCAGACTTCTGCTATAGAGACCCGCACCAGCATTCCATCTGCGGTGTAGCCTGACTCTCCGATCCATTCTGGACTCACCTGTTTCCAGCTACAACATCACCTGCTTCCAGCTCAGCTTCCAGCAGTGTACAGCTTCTCTTAAAGGGCCGGTGTCCTTTCTGCAGTTTACCACTCTCCACCGGTATTATTATTTCTCCGCTCTCAAATTCTACATTTCATCTACATTGCATCGCTCTCAAGCTTTATTTATTATTTAACTGGTTCCAGCCAGTATCCACTCCGTGCCAACACCTGTCTGGTTCTAACCAGTACCCACAGCAGCATTTTATCTACAGCAGTCCAGCTTTCCCTGGAACACCAGCTGGTACGACCCTGGGCTTTCCTCATTGCTACAGTTGAGCCTGGTAAGGACTTTCCAACTTGCAGATAATAAGAACTGTCTCATACCACCAGAGCTCTGTGGCCCCTGCCACCCTGTAGTACCCAGGAACTGTATTATTATTTCTCTGCTGATGTTTATGTTACTTTTTACTGCTACTGTGATGCATGGAGTTTGTCATAAATAAATATCATTGACTTTTACTCAAGTTGTCGTGGTCACGCCTTCGGGCGGTTTCTCTTCATGTTACTTACATGTCCAGGGGTCTGATACAACCTCCCAGGTTCCGGTACATCTCAGCCCCTACAACTGAGGCTGCCTTCCGTCAGCTCAGGCCCTCAGTTGTGACAGTAAGCACTGACCTAATGAATCCAGCCGGAGACCAGGATCAAGCGGCCAGGCCGATGCAAGAACTGGCAGCCCGACTAGAACATCAGGAGGCTGCACAGGGCCACATCATCCGCTGTCTCCAGGATCTCTCTACTCGGCTGGATGGGATTCAGACAACTCTCCGTGGATCAGGCGCTTCTGGTGCGTCAACCACAGTGACTCCAGTTATAACCCCACCCACCTTACCCATTTCTGCTCCACGTCTTCATCTTCCAACGCCAGCAAAATTTGACGGATCTCCAAGATTCTGCAGGGGATTTCTCAACCAGTGTGAGATTCAGTTTGAGCTACAACCTGGCAATTTTCCCAGTGACCGTACAAAAATTGCCTACATCACCTCACTTCTCAGTGGCTCAGCCCTTGACTGGGCATCACCGTTATGGGAGAGGTCCGACACCCTGCTATCTTCTTACACTGCATTCGTGTCAACATTCAGGCGCATCTTCGACGAGCCAGGCCGGGTAACTTCAGCTTCGTCTGAGATTCTCCGTTTACGCCAGGGATCACATACTGTAGGACAATATCTTATACAGTTCCAGATCCTGGCATCTGAACTGGCATGGAACAACGAGGCCCTGTATGCTGCATTCTGGCATGGTTTATCCGAGCGTATTAAAGATGAGTTAGCTACCAGAGACTTACCCTCCAAGTTAGATGAGCTAATCTCACTTTGTACAAAAGTTGACTTACGTTTCAGAGAGAGAGCAACTGAGCGTGGAAGATCATCTGCTCCAAAATCTTCTGCTCCTCCTCCTCGCCAACTGTCACCAACTAAAGATGAACCCATGCAAATTGGCCGTTCCCGTTTAACTCCTGCTGAGCGCCGAAGACGTCTCTCTGAGTCTCTCTGTCTGTATTGTGCAGCCCCGTCTCACACTATTCATGCCTGTCCCAAACGTCCGGGAAACTTCAAATCCTAGCTCGCCAAGGAGAGGGCCGGCTAGGAGTAATGATCTCCTCTCCATCTCCTCAAGATTGTAATCTCCCAGTCTCGCTTCAAGTTGCTCAACGTTATCAGAACGTCATTGCCCTCCTGGATTCCGGAGCAGCTGGGAACTTTATTACCGAAGCCTATGTTAAACGGTGGTCCCTACCCACCGAGAGACTTCCTTCCTCCTTTTCCTTAACTGCCGTGGATGGCAGTAAAATTTTTGATACAGTTATTGCTCTAAGGACTCTACCAGTTCGTCTGAGAGTGGGAGTTCTTCATTCCGAACTTATTTCACTTTTAGTGATTCCAAGAGCCACACATCCTGTGGTCCTGGGCCTTCCATGGCTCCGTCTTCACAATCCTACAATTGATTGGACGACTACGCAAATCCTGGCATGGGGTCCCTCCTGTGCTGAGACATGTTTGTTTAAAGTGTTGCCTGTCTGTTCTTCCTCCCCCAGGTCGTCTGATGTTCCACCTCCTCCATATCAAGATTTCACGGATGTGTTCAGTAAAGCTTCTGCTGATATCCTTCCTCCTCATAGAGAATGGGACTGCCCGATTGATCTCGTTCCAGGGAAGGTTCCACCTCGAGGCCGAACTTATCCGTTGTCTCTGCCCGAGACGCATTCTATGGAGGAATACATTAAAGAGAACCTAGCAAAGGGGTTCATTCGACCTTCTTCTTCTCCAGCCGGCGCAGGTTTCTTTTTTGTAAAAAAGAAAGATGGTGGTCTGCGGCCGTGCATTGACTACAGAGGTTTGAACGACATTACCATCAAGAACCGCTATCCTTTACCCCTGATTACTGAGCTCTTTGACAGAGTTAGCGGAGCTACCATCTTTACAAAGCTGGACTTGAGAGGTGCATACAATCTCATCCGGATCCGTGAGGGTGACGAGTGGAAGACCGCATTTAACACCCGTGACGGACATTATGAGTACCTCGTCATGCCCTTCGGATTGAGCAATGCTCCAGCTGTCTTCCAGCATTTCGTCAATGAGATCTTCAGAGACATTCTATACCGTCATGTCGTGGTCTATCTAGATGATATCCTCATTTTTGCCAACAATTTAGAGGAACATCGTTTTTGGGTAAAGGAGGTTCTGTCCCGTCTCCGTGTCAATCATCTCTATTGCAAATTAGAGAAATGCGTCTTTGAAGTCAAGTCCATTCCGTTTCTAGGGTACATTGTGTCCGGTTCCGGACTAGAGATGGATCCTGAGAAACTACAAGCAATCAAGAATTGGCCGGTACCCTTAACCCTCAAAGGGGTCCAGAGGTTCTTAGGGTTCGCCAATTATTACCGAAAGTTTATACGAGACTTTTCCACCATTGTGGCGCCTATTACTGCTTTCACCAAGAAGGGTGCTAACCCGTCCAAGTGGTCTGAAGAAGCCATGCAAGCTTTTCATCTTTTAAAACAGAGGTTCATCTCTGCGCCTGTCCTGAAACAGCCTGACATCGACTCTCCTTTCATCCTAGAGGTGGATGCCTCCTCCGTTGGAGTAGGAGCGGTGTTATCTCAGAGGGCTAAAGATGGCCATTTACATCCTTGCAGTTTCTTCTCACGGAAGTTCTCCCCAGCGGAGCGCAACTATGCCATTGGCGACCAGGAGTTGCTAGCCATCAAGCTCGCTCTAGAGGAGTGGAGATATCTGTTGGAGGGAGCTTCTCATTCAATCACCATCCTTACAGACCACAAGAACCTTCTATATCTGAAAGGCGCACAATGTCTTAACTCTCGTCAGGCCAGATGGGCACTTTTCTTTTCCAGGTTCGACTTTAAACTCCAGTTCTGTCCGGGCTCTCAGAATCGCAAGGCCGATACCCTTTCCCGCTCATGGGAGCAAGAAAATGAGTCAGAGTCTTCAGACAAGCATCCTATTATAAGTCCGTTGGCATTCTCCACGGTAGGGATGGACTCTACGCCCCCATCAGGGAAAAGTTTTGTGAAGCCGACACTAAGGAAGAAGCTCATGCATTGGGCCCATGCTTCCCGCTTTGCCGGACATACAGGTATCCAAAAAACCCTGGAGTTTATCTCTAGGTCCTATTGGTGGCCAACTCTGAAAAAGGACGTTTTGGAGTTTATTGCATCTTGCCCAAAGTGTGCTCAACATAAAGTATCCCGCCAGTCGCCTGCGGGGCAACTGGTTCCACTATCTGTTCCCCGTCGACCATGGACCCATTTGTCGATGGATTTTATTACAGATTTGCCCATGTGCAACAAGTTTAATACCATCTGGGTGGTAGTTGACCGGTTCACCAAGATGGCACACTTCATTCCTCTCACCGGTCTTCCGTCAGCTTCCAAGTTGGCTCAAGTATTCATACAAGAGATCTTTCGACTCCACGGTCTTCCAGAAGAAATTATCTCAGATCGAGGAGTTCAATTCACAGCCAAATTCTGGCGAAGTTTATGTCAAGCCCTCCAAGTCAAGCTAAAGTTTTCCACGGCTTACCATCCTCAGACCAATGGTCAAACTGAGAGGGTGAATCAGGACTTGGAGTCCTTCCTCCGCATCTATGTGTCCTCCTCTCAAGATGACTGGGTTCAATTACTTCCCTGGGCCGAGTTCTGTCATAACAACCAGTATCATTCTTCATCTTCTTCAACACCATTCTTCACCAACTTTGGATTCCACCCTAAAGTCCCTGAGTTCCAACCGCTTCCAGCAACTTCTGTTCCCGCAGTGGATATCACCTTGCATCAGTTTGCCAATATCTGGAAGAGCGTACGATCAGCTCTGCTCAAGGCATCGTTCAGGTACAAGAAGTTTGCGGATAAGAAGCGTCGAGCAGTTCCTGCTCTCAAGGTGGGTGATCGGGTATGGTTATCCACGAAGAATTTGAGGTTAAGGGTTCCCAGTATGAAGTTTGCACCTCGCTACATCGGTCCTTTTAAAATTGATCAAGTCATCAATCCTGTTGCTTACAGACTCCAGTTGCCTCCCTTCTTAAAGATACCCAGGACATTCCATGTTTCCCTGTTGAAACCGCTAATCTTGAATCGGTTTCATTCCTCACTTCCTCCAACTCCGAAAGTCCAAACTCAACGAGGCGTTGAGTATGAAGTAGCCAAGATCCTGGACTCACGTCACCGTTACGGTCAACTTCAGTATCTTATTGACTGGAAGGGTTATGGCCCTGAGGAACGTTCATGGACCAATGCTTCTGATGTCCATGCTCCTGCCTTGGTCCGGAGATTCCATTCCAAGTTTCCTCAAAAGCCAAAGAAGTGTCCTGGGGCCACTCCTAAAGGGGGGGGTGCTGTCACGATCCGGGTATCTGGACGCCATTTCTTACCTATCAGATGCCTCCTAAGGCTGGCTCAGCGCTCCAGGACCGGATCCCATCTGTTATCCTGATGTGCACATTCCCGCATCCTCTCCTGTCTCTCTGGACGCAGTCACAGTAACGCCTTATACATCTGGCATGGCGTCTCCCGCGGCCTCCGCCGCCGTCCCTGAGCTTCTGCATTCAGAGTGGCGATTACGTCAGCCGCTGCCTCCGCTGTGTCCGCGTGGTCGGATGCCGCCATTACTGTTTTCCAGACCACATGGATTACAATCCAAACTTCCCTCCAAGTGTCTGCATGGGCGCAGCCATCTTGGATTCTGTCAGCTGATCATTCCTACCAATCCGTTGTCAGTATTATTAATTTGCATAATTGCCTAGCCAATGCCATCCTTGCTGCAGGTATAAATAGGTTGTGCCTGAGCAAGGAAGGCGTCAGTGCTTTGGTTGTCAAACCTAGTTCCAGTTTGTCTCTCTTCTGTGAATGTCTTCCAGGTTCCAGCTCCTGTCTCCAGACTTCTGCTATAGAGACCCGCACCAGCATTCCATCTGCGGTGTAGCCTGACTCTCCGATCCATTCTGGACTCACCTGTTTCCAGCTACAACATCACCTGCTTCCAGCTCAGCTTCCAGCAGTGTACAGCTTCTCTTAAAGGGCCGGTGTCCTTTCTGCAGTTTACCACTCTCCACCGGTATTATTATTTCTCCGCTCTCAAATTCTACATTTCATCTACATTGCATCGCTCTCAAGCTTTATTTATTATTTAACTGGTTCCAGCCAGTATCCACTCCGTGCCAACACCTGTCTGGTTCTAACCAGTACCCACAGCAGCATTTTATCTACAGCAGTCCAGCTTTCCCTGGAACACCAGCTGGTACGACCCTGGGCTTTCCTCATTGCTACAGTTGAGCCTGGTAAGGACTTTCCAACTTGCAGATAATAAGAACTGTCTCATACCACCAGAGCTCTGTGGCCCCTGCCACCCTGTAGTACCCAGGAACTGTATTATTATTTCTCTGCTGATGTTTATGTTACTTTTTACTGCTACTGTGATGCATGGAGTTTGTCATAAATAAATATCATTGACTTTTACTCAAGTTGTCGTGGTCACGCCTTCGGGCGGTTTCTCTTCATGTTACTTACATGTCCAGGGGTCTGATACAACCTCCCAGGTTCCGGTACATCTCAGTCCCTACAACTGAGGCTGCCTTCCGTCAGCTCAGGCCCTCAGTTGTGACAGAAAGTATGCCTTTTTGCAGATGACACAAAGGTATGCAACAGGGTAGACACACCAGGTGGGGTAAAACAAATGATTGAGGATCTAGGTAGACTAGAGGAATGGTCAAGAGTCTGGCAATTACAGTTTAATGCCAAAAAATGCAAAATCATGCACTTGGGTCTCAAAAATCCTAAAGCTAAATACAGTATTAATGGCACTATACTGGAAACTACTGAGGAGGAAAGGGATCTAGGAGTCACTATTTCAGATGACTTAAAAGCAGGTAAGCAATGTAACAAGGCAATGAGGAAGGCTTGGCTGCATTGGGAGAGGAATCAGCAGCAGAAAGAAAGAAGTAATAATGCCACTGTATAGGTCATTGGTACGGCCTCATCTAGAATACTGTATTCAGTTCTGGAGGCCATATCTTCTAAAGGATATTAATACATTAGAAACTGTACAAAGGAGGGCAACTAAAATGGTGCATGGCCTACATCACAAAACATACCCAGAAAGTCTAAGAAATCTCAATATGTATAGTTTGGAGCAGAGAAGGGAAAGGGGAGACATGATAGAAACTTTCAAATATATGAAGGGTTTTAACAAAGTCCAGGAGGGAAACATTCTCCAAATGAAGAGAAGCAATAGGACACGAGGACATGCACTGAGACTGGAGGGGGGGAGGTTCAGGGGAAATTTGCGGAAAAATTATTTCACAGAAAGGGTAGTGGACAAGTGGAATAGCCTCCCATCAGAGGTGGTAGAGGCTAAGACAGTAGAGCAATTTAAACATGCATGGGATAGACATAAGGATATCCTTACAAAGAAATAAGGATCAAATAAGGTTAGTGATAAAAAATAATATAAAAAAAAAAAAAATAAGGGGCAGACTAGATGGGCCAAGTGGTTCTTATCTGCCGACAAATTCTATGTTTCTATGTTTCTATGAATTCGAGGCGTCTCCCCCTCGCCATTACCTCAAATCAGCCTTGCCAACTACTCCCCAGGACAGGGAGGTAGTGCTGGCGGCAATTCACAAGCTGTACCTCCAGCAGGTGATAATAAAAGTTCCCCTCCTTCAACAGGGACGGGGTTACTATTCCACAATGTTTGTGGTACCGAAACCAGACGGTTCGGTGAGACCCATTCTAAATTTGAAATCCTTGAACACTTATATAAGGAAGTTCAAGTTCAAAATGGAATCGCTCAGGGCAGTTATTGCAAGCCTGGAAGAGGGGGATTACATGGTATCACTGGACATCATAGATGCTTACCTACATGTCCCTATTTATCCACCTCACCAGGAGTACCTCAAGGTTGTGGTACAGAACTGCCATTACCAATTCCAGGCGTTGCCGTTTGGTCTGTCTACGGCACCGAGGGTGTGTTCCAAGGTAATGGCCAAAATGATGATACTCCTTCGAAAGAAGGGAGTTATAATTATCCCGTACTTGGACGATCTCCTTATAAAGGCGAGGTCCAAGGAGCAGGCGTTGATCGGAGTAGCACTATCTCAGGAAGTGCTACAACAGCATGGCTGGATTCTGAATATCCCAAAGTCGCAGCTGGTTCCTACGACGCGTCTGCTGATATTGGGCATGTTTCTGGACACAGAACAGAAGAAGGTGTTTCTCCCGGAGGAGAAGGCCAAGGAGTTGTCATCTCTGGTCAGAGACCTCCTGAAACCAAAACAGGTGTCGGTGCATCATTGCACGCGAGTCCTGGAAAAGATGGTAGCTTCTTACGAAGCAATTCCCTTCGGCAGGTTCCATGCAAGGAACTTTCAGTGGGACCTGTTAGACAAGTGAGGATCGCGTCTTCAGATGCATCGGCTGATCACCCTGTCCCCAAGGGCCAGGGTGTCTCTGCTGTGATGGCTGCAGAGTGCTAATCTTCTCGAGGGCCGCAGATTCGGCATACAGGACTGGGTCCTGGTGACCACGGACGCAAGCCTCCGAGGTTGGGGAGCAGTCACTCAGGGAAGAAATTTCCAAGGACAATGGTCGAGTCAGGAGACTTCCCTACACATAAATATTCTGGACCTAAGGGCCATTTACAATGCCCTAAGGCAAGCAGAACCCCTGCTTCAAAACCAGCCGGTGCTGATTCAGTCAGACAACATCACGGCTGTCGCCCATATAAACTGACAAGGCGGCACAAGAAGCAGGATGGCGTTGGCAGAAGCCACAAGGATTCTCCGATGGGCGGAGTATCACGTGCTAACACTGTCAGCAGTGTTCATTCCGGGTGTGGAAAACTAGGAAGCAGACTTCCTCAGCAGGCACGACCTCCACCCGGGAGAGTGGGGACTTCATCCAGAAGTCTTCACGCAGATTGTGAACCGTTGGGAACGGCCACAGGTGGACATGATGGCGTCCCGCCTCAACAAAATGCTAAAAAAGTATTGCGCCAGGTCAAGAGACCCTCAGGCGATAGCTGTGGACGCACTAGTGACACCGTGGGTGTACCAGTCGGTTTATGTGTTCCCTCCTCTTCCTCCCATACCCAAGGTACTGAGGATAGTAAGTAAGAGAGGAGTAAGAACTATACTCGTAGTTCCGGATTAGCCAAGAAGAACTTGGTACCCAGAACTACAAGAAATGATCTCGGAGGACCCATGGCCTCTGTCTCTCAGACAGGACCTGTTACTGCAGGGGCCTGTCTGTTCCAAGACTTACCGCGGCTGCGTTTGAAGGCTTGGCGGTTGAACGCTGGATCCTAACGGAAAAGGGCGTTCCAGATGAAGTGATTCCTACGCTGTTAAAGGCTAGGAAAGACGCTGCCTGAAGTTCAGACGTTGTTAAGGGAGTGCTGTATGTCCAGCCCCTTTTGTGCCTCCAGTGGCACCTTGGGATCTCAACGTAGTGTTGGATTTCCTAAAATCACATTGTTTTGAGCCACTTCAGACCGTGGAGTTGAAGTATCTCACGTGGAAAGTGGTCATATATTTTTGGCCTTGGCTTCGGCTAGGCGTGTGTCAGAATTGGCGGCTTTGTCATGTAAAAGCCCTTATCTGATCTTCCATATGGACAGGGCAGAATTGAGGATTCGTCCCCAATTTCTCCCTAAGGTGGTATCAGCATTTCATTTGAACCAACCTATTGTGGTGCCTGCGGCTACTCGGGACTTGGAGGCCTCCAAGTTGCTGGATGTAGTCCGGGCGCTGAAAAATAAGAATTTACTTACCGATAATTCTATTTCTCGGAGTCCGTAGTGGATGCTGGGGTTCCTGAAAGGACCATGGGGAATAGCGGCTCCGCAGGAGACAGGGCACAAAAAGTAAAGCTTTTCCAGATCAGGTGGTGTGCACTGGCTCCTCCCCCTATGACCCTCCTCCAGACTCCAGTTAGGTACTGTGCCCGGACGAGCGTACACAATAAGGGAGGATTTTGAATCCCGGGTAAGACTCATACCAGCCACACCAATCACACCGTACAACTTGTGATCTAAACCCAGTTAACAGTATGATAACAGAGGAGCCTCTGAAAGATGGCTCCCTAAACAATAACTCGAATTAGTTAACAATAACTATGTACAAGTATTGCAGATAATCCGCACTTGGGATGGGCGCCCAGCATCCACTACGGACTCCGAGAAATAGAATTATCGGTAAGTAAATTCTTATTTTCTCTATCGTCCTAGTGGATGCTGGGGTTCCTGAAAGGACCATGGGGATTATACCAAACTCCCAAACGGGCGGGAGAGTGCGGATGACTCTGCAGCACCGAATGAGAGAACTCCAGGTCCTCTTTTGCCAGGGTATCAAATTTGTAGAATTTTACAAACGTGTTCTCCCCTGACCACGTAGCTGCTCGGCAGAGTTGTAATGCCGAGACCCCTCGGGCAGCCGCCCAAGATGAGCCCACCTTCCTTGTGGAATGGGCCTTAACAGATTTAGGCTGTGGCAGGCCTGCCACAGAATGTGCAAGTTGAATTGCGTTACAAATCCAACGAGCAATCGACTGCTTAGAAGCAGGCGCACCCAACTTGTTGGGTGCATACAGTATAAACAGCGAGTCAGATTTTCTGACTCCAGCCATCCTTGAAATGTATATTTTTAAAGCTCTGACAACGTCCAACAACTTGGAGTCCTCCAAGTCGCTTGTAGCCGCAGGCACTACAATAGGCTGGTTCAGGTGAAACGCTGATACCACCTTAGGGAGAAAATGCGGACGCGTCCGCAGCTCTGCCCTATCCGAATGGAAAATTAAATAAGGGCTTTTATAAGATAAAGCCGCCATTTCAGATACTCTCCTGGCGGAAGCCAGGGCCAGTAACATAGTCACTTTCCATGTGAGATATTTCAAATCCACATTATTTAGTGGTTCAAACCAATGGGATTTGAGGAAATCTAAAACTACATTTAGATCCCACGGAGCCACCGGAGGCACCACAGGAGGCTGTATATGCAGTACTCCTTTGACAAAAGTCTGGACCTCAGGGACTGAGGCCAATTCTTTTTGGAAGAATATTGACAGGGCCGAAATTTGAACCTTAATAGATCCCAATTTGAGACCCATAGACAATCCTGATTGCAGGAAATGTAGGAAACGACCCAGTTGAAATTCCTCCGTCGGAGCACTCCGATCCTCGCACCACGCAACATATTTCCGCCAAATGCGGTGATAATGCTTCGCGGTGACTTCCTTTCTTGCCTTAATCAAGGTAGGAATGACTTCTTCTGGAATGCCTTTTCCTTTTAGGATCTGGCGTTCAACCGCCATGCCGTCAAACGCAGCCGCGGTAAGTCTTGAAAGAGGCAGGGACCCTGTTGAAGCAGGTCCCTTCTCAGAGGTAGAGGCCACGGATCGTCCGTGACCATCTCTTGAAGTTCCGGGTACCAAGACCTTCTTGGCCAATCCGGAGCCACTAGTATCGTTCTTACTCCGCTTTGCCGTATGATTCTCAATACCTTTGGTATGAGAGGCAGAGGAGGAAACACATACACCGACTGGTACACCCAAGGTGTTACCAGCGCGTCCACAGCTATTGCCTGCGGATCTCTTGACCTGGCGCAATGTCTGCTGATGAAGTCTGCTTCCCAGTTGTCCACGCCCGGGATGAACACTGCTGACAGTGCTATCACGTGATTCTCCGCCCAGCGAAGGATCCTGGCAGCTTCTGCCATTGCACTCCTGCTTCTTGTGCCGCCCTGTCTGTTTACATGGGCGACTGCCGTGATGTTGTCCGACTGGATCAACACCGGTCTTCCTTGAAGCAGAGGTTCCGCCTGGCTTAGAGCATTGTAGATTGCTCTTAGTTCCAGAATGTTTATGTGAAGAGACTTTTCCAGGCTCGACCACACTCCCTGGAAGTTTCTTCCTTGTGTGACTGCTCCCCAGCCTCTCAGGCTGGCGTCCGTGGTCACCAGGATCCAATCCTGTATGCCGAATCTGCGGCCCTCCAATAGATGAGCCCTCTGCAACCACCACAGAAGAGATACCCTTGTCCTTGGAGACAGGGTTATCCGCAGGTGCATCTGAAGATGCGACCCTGACCATTTGTCCAACAGATCCCTTTGGAAAATTCTTGCATGGAATCTGCCGAATGGAATTGCTTCGTAAGAAGCCACCATTTTTCCCAGGACTCTTGTGCATTGATGTACAGACACCTTTCCTGGTTTTAGGAGGTTCCTGACCAGGTCGGATAACTCCTTGGCTTTTTCCTCGGGAAGAAAAACCTTTTTCTGAACCGTGTCCAGAATCATCCCTAGGAACAGCAGACGAGTTGTCGGCATTAATTGGGATTTTGGAATATTCAGAATCCATCCGTGCTGCTTTAGCACCTCTTGAGATAGTGCTAATCCCATCTCTAGCTGTTCTCTGGACCTTGCCCTTATTAGGAGATCGTCCAAGTATGGGATAATTAATACGCCTTTTCTTCGAAGAAGAATCATCATCTCGGCCATTACCTTTGTAAAGACCCGAGGTGCCGTGGACAAACCAAACGGCAGCGTCTGAAACTGATAGTGACAGTTTTGTACAAGGAACCTGAGGTACCCCTGGTGTGAGGGGTAAATTGGAACGTGGAGATACGCATCCTTGATGTCCAAGGATACCATAAAGTCCCCTTCTTCCAGGTTCGCTATCACTGCTCTGAGTGACTCCATCTTGAACTTGAACTTCTTTATGTACAGGTTCAAGGACTTCAGATTTAGAATAGGCCTTACCGAGCCATCCGGCTACGGTACCACAAATAGAGTGGAATAATACCCCTTCCCTTGTTGTAGAAGAGGTACCTTGACTATCACCTGCTGAGAGTACAGCTTGTGAATGGCTTCCAAAACCGTCTCCCTTTCGGAGGGGGACGTTGGTAAAGCAGACTTCAGGAAACGGCGAGGTGGATCTGTCTCTAATTCCAACCTGTACCCCTGAGATATTATCTGCAGGATCCAGGGATCTACCTGCGAGTGAGCCCACTGCGCGCTGTAATTTATGAGACGACCGCCCACCGTCCCCGAGTCCGCTTGAGAAGCCCCAGCGTCATGCTGAGGCTTTTGTAGAAGCCGGGGAGGGCTTCTGTTCCTGGGAAGGAGCTGCCTGTTGCTGTCTCTTCCCTCGACCTCTGCCTCGTGGCAGATATGAATAGCCCTTTGCTCTCTTATTTTTAAAGGAACGAAAGGGCTGCGGTTGAAAAGTCGGTGCCTTTTTCTGTTGGGGAGTGACTTGAGGTAGAAAGGTGGATTTCCCGGCTGTAGCCGTGGCCACCAAATCTGATAGACCGACTCCAAATAACTCCTCCCCTTTATACGGCAAAAACTTCCATATGCCGTTTTGAATCCGCATCGCCTGTCCACTGTCGCGTCCATAAAGCTCTTCTGGCCGAAATGGACATAGCACTTACCCGTGATGCCAGTGTGCAGATATCCCTCTGTGCATCACGCATATAAAGAAATGCATCCTTTATTTGTTCTAACGACAGTAAAATATTGTCCCTGTCCAGGGTATCAATATTTTCAATCAGGGACTCTGACCAAACTACCCCAGCACTGCACATCCAGGCAGTCGCTATAGCTGGTCGTAGTATAACATGCATGTGTGTATATACTTTTTTGGATATTTTCCATCCTCCTATCTGATGGATCTTTAAGTGCGGCCGTCTCAGGAGAGGGTAACGCCACTTGTTTAGATAAGCGTGTTAGCGCCTTGTCCACCCTAGGAGGTGTTTCCCAGCGCTCCCTAACCTCTGGCGGGAAAGGGTATAATGCCAATAATTTCTTTGAAATTATCAGCTTTTTATCAGGGGCAACCCACGCTTCATCACACACGTTATTTAATTCTTCTGATTCAGGAAAAACTGTAGGTAGTTTTTTCACACCCCACATAATACCCTGTTTAGTGGTACCTGTAGTATCAGCTAAATGTAACGCCTCCTTCATTGCCAAAATCATATAACGTGTGGCCCTACTGGAAAATACGGTTGATTCGTCACCGTCACCACTGGAATCAGTGCCTGTGTCTGGGTCTGTGTCGACCGACTGAGGCAAAGGGCGTTTCACAGCCCCTGACGGTGTTTGAGGCGCCTGGACAGGCACTAATTGATTGTCCGGCCGCCTCATGTCGTCAAACGACTGCTTAAGCGAGTTGACACTATCCCGTAATTCCACAAATAAAGGCATCCATTCTGGTGTCGACCCCCCTAGGAGGTGACATCCCCATATTTGGCAATTGCTCCGCCTCCACACCAATATCGTCCTCATACATGTCGACACACACGTACCGACACACAGCAGACACACAGGGAATGCTCTACACGAAGACAGGACCCACTAGCCCTTTGGGGAGACAGAGGGAGAGTCTGCCAGCACACACCAAAAAAAAGCGCTATATATGACAGGGATAGCCTTATAATAAGTGCTCCCTTATAGCTGCTTTATATATATCAAAATATTGCCATTAAATTTGCCCCCCCTCTCTGTTTTACCCTGTTTCTGTAGTGCAGTGCAGGGGAGAGACCTGGGAGCCGTCCTGACCAGCGGAGCTGTGAGAGGAAATGGCGCCGTGTGCTGAGGAGATAGGCCCCGCCCCTTTTCCGGCGGGCTCGTCTCCCGCTATTTTGTGAATCCAGGCAGGGGTTAAATATCTCCATATAGCCTCTGGGGGCTATATGTGAGGTATTTTAAGCCTTTTAATAGGTTTTCATTTGCCTCCCAGGGCGCCCCCCCCCAGCGCCCTGCACCCTCAGTGACTGCGTGTGAAGTGTGCTGAGAGGAAAATGGCGCACAGCTGCAGTGCTGTGCGCTACCTTTAGAAGACTGCAGGAGTCTTCAGCCGCCGATTCTGGACCTCTTCTTACTTCAGCATCTGCAAGGGGGCCGGCGGCGCGGCTCCGGTGACCATCCAGGCTGTACCTGTGATCGTCCCTCTGGAGCTGATGTCCAGTAGCCAAGAAGCCAATCCATCCTGCACGCAGGTGAGTTCACTTCTTCTCCCCTCTGTCCCTCGTTGCAGTGATCCTGTTGCCAGCAGGAATCACTGTAAAATAAAAAACCTAAGCTAAACTTTCTCTAAGCAGCTCTTTATGAGAGCCACCTAGAATTGCACCCTTCTCGGCCGGGCACAAAAATCTAACTGGAGTCTGGAGGAGGGTCATAGGGGGAGGAGCCAGTGCACACCACCTGATCTGGAAAAGCTTTACTTTTTGTGCCCTGTCTCCTGCGGAGCCGCTATTCCCCATGGTCCTTTCAGGAACCCCAGCATCCACTAGGACGATAGAGAAATCTATGTTTCCAGGACGGCTAGAGTCAGAAATACTGACTCGCTGTTTATCCTGCATGCACCCAACAAGCTGGGTGCTCCTGCTTCTAAGCAGACTATTGCTCGCTGGATCTGTAGCAAGATTCAACTTGCACATTCTGCGGCTGGACTGCCGCATCCTAAATCAGTAAAAGCCCATTCCACGAGGAAGGGAGCTCTTCTTGGGCGGCTGCCCAAGGGTTATCTGCATTACCACTTTGCCGAGCTGCTACTGAGCCTCATTTTGACTTGTTTTAAGCGCATTACATCAAAGTTGGATCAGCCTGTAGTGTGTTTTTCCACTTTAATATTGAGGGTGACTCCAAATCCAGACCTCCATGGGTTAATAAATTTGATTTCCATTGATAATTTTTGTGTGATTTTCATTGATAATTTTTGTGTGATTTTGTTGTCAGCACATTCAACTATGTAAAGAACAAAGTATTTAATAAGGGTGGTCTTCAGTATTCCGACTGACGGGATCCCGGCGCACAGTATACCGGTGCCGGAATCCCGACAGCCGGCACACCGACACTTATTCTCCCTCGTGGGGGTCCACGACCCCCCTGGAGGGAGAATAAAATAGCGTGGCGCGCCACCGTGCTCGTAGCGTGGCACGCGTAGCGCGCCACCGTGCCCGTAGCGTGGCGAGCGCAGCGAGCCCGCAAGGGGCTCATTTGCGCTCGCCACACTGTCGGTAAGCCGGCGGTCGGGCTCCCGGCGCCGGTATGCTGGTCGCCGGGAGCCCGACCGCCGGCATACCATAGTGAACCCATGTAATAAGAATATTTCATTCATTCAGAACTAGGATGTGTTATTTTAGTGTTCCCTTTATTTTTTTGAGTAGTGTATTATTATTATTATTATTATTATATAGTGTTACTTACACCAGGACAGTTATCAGATGAGAGGTTACACAGTAGCTCATTAGGTATACTGCACACCACGTGCCTGGGTTCACCAGTGTAAGGTCACCAGTGGTACCCAACAAGCTCAGCACAGGGCAGGATGTTAGTGTCAGCTGGCATTGTGTGGCATTTATGTCAGCCATAGGGGTGTGTGCCTGGTGTAGGTGGTGAGAGGCAGACGTTGGAGACCAGAACTGTGTTACTGTGCCATTGTCTTCCCTGTGGTTTGCATGTCTGCTGTGGTTGCCACCAATCCTTCTACACACTTCTCCCTGCCCCATCTGTAACTGTGGCCAGGTGGCTTTTACAGAGTGCTGTGTGTTTTGCTGTCCTTGAGTGGGTTCAAAGGGTTTCCCGAGTGGACGATATCTCCATCCACAGCCACATGTTTTTTTTGTATGTGACCATTTGAAATCAGATATGTTATCTTGAGCCTGTACAGTAAACGTCTTATTTACTAGGAAGGAGATAATAGCACTGTACCTGTACCCGCTCACATCACCTCTGCCCTGTGCTCCTACTCCCCTGTACCCACTCACACCAACTCTGCCCTGTGCTCCTACTCCCCTGTACCCACTCACACCAACTCTGCCCTGTGCTCCTACTCCCCTGTACCCACTCACACCAACTCTGCCCTGTGCTCCTACTCCCCTGTACCCACTCACACCAACTCTGCCCTGTGCTCCTACTCCCCTGTACCCACTCACATCACCTCTGCCCTGTGCTCCTACTCCCCTGTACCCACTCACATCACCTCTGCCCTGTGCTCCTACTCCCCTGTACCCGCTCACATCACCTCTGCCCTGTGCTCCTACTCCCCTGTACCCACTCACATCACCTCTGCCCTGTGCTCCTACTCCCCTGTACCCACTCACATCATCTCTTCCCTGTGCTCCTACTCCCCTGTACCCGCTCACACCAACTCTGCCCTATACTCCTGCCCCCTGTACCCACTCACATTATCTCTTCCCTGTGCTCCTACTCCCCTGTACCCACTCACATCACCTCTGCCCTGTGCTCCTACTCCCCTGTACCCGCTCACATCACCTCTGCCCTGTGCTCCTACTCCCCTGTACCCACTCACATCACCTCTGCCCTGTGCTCCTACTCCCCTGTACCCACTCACATCGCCTCTGCCCTGTGCTCCTACTCCCCTGAACTCGCTCACACCAACTCTGCCCTGTGCTCCTACTCCCCTGTACTCGCTCACACCAACTCTGCCCTGTGCTCCTGCCCCCTGTACCCACTCACATAATCTCTGCCCTGTGCTCCTGCTCCCCTGTACCTGCTCACACCAACTCTGCCCTGTGCTCCTACTCCCCTGTATCCGCTCACACCAACTCTGCACTGTGCTCCTACTCCCCTGTACCCGCTCACACCAACTCTGCCCTGTGCTCCTACTCCCTGTACCCGCTCATACCAACTCTGCCCTGTGCTCCTGCTGCTCTGTACCTGCTCACATCACCTCTGCCCTGTGCTCCTGCCCCCTATACCCGCTCAAATCAACTCTGCACAGTGCTCCTACTCCCCTGTACTCGCTCACACCAACTCTGCCCTGTGCTCCTGCTCCCCTGTACCTGCTCACACCAACTCTCCCTTGTGCTCCTGCCACCTATACCTGCTCAAATCAACTCTGCCCTGTGCTCCTACTCCCCTGTACCCGCTCACATCACCTCTGCCCTGTGCTCCTACTCCCCTGTACCCACTCACATCACCTCTGCCCTGTGCTCCTACTCCCCTGTACCCACTCACATCATCTCTTCCCTGTGCTCCTACTCCCCTGTACCCGCTCACACCAACTCTGCCCTATACTCCTGCCCCCTGTACCCACTCACATCATCTCTTCCCTGTGCTCCTACTCCCCTGTACCTGCTCACACCAACTCTCCCTTGTGCTCCTGCCACCTATACCTGCTCAAATCACCTCTGCCCTGTACTCCTACTCCCCTGTACTCGCTCACACCAACTCTGCCCTGTGCTCCTGCTCCCCTGTACCCGCTCACATCACCTCTGCCCTGTGCTCCTACTCCCCTGTACCCACTCACATCACCTCTGCCCTGTGCTCCTACTCCCCTGTACCCACTCACATCATCTCTTCCCTGTGCTCCTACTCCCCTGTACCCGCTCACACCAACTCTGCCCTATACTCCTGCCCCCTGTACCCACTCACATCATCTCTTCCCTGTGCTCCTACTCCCCTGTACCTGCTCACACCAACTCTCCCTTGTGCTCCTGCCACCTATACCTGCTCAAATCAACTCTGCCCTGTGCTCCTACTCCCCTGTACCCGCTCACATCACCTCTGCCCTGTACTCCTACTCCCCTGTACTCGCTCACACCAACTCTGCCCTGTGCTCCTGCTCCCCTGTACCTGCTCACACCAACTCTCCCTTGTGCTCCTGCCACCTATACCTGCTCAAATCAACTCTGCCCTGTGCTCCTACTCCCCTGTACCCACTCACACCAACTCTGCCCTGTGCTCCTACTCCCCTGTACCCACTCACACCAACTCTGCCCTGTGCTCCTACTCCCATGTACCCGCTCACATCACCTCTGCCCTGTGCTCCTACTCCCCTGTACCCACTCACATCACCTCTGCCCTGTGCTCCTACTCCCCTGTACCCACTCACATCATCTCTTCCCTGTGCTCCTACTCCCCTGTACCCGCTCACACCAACTCTGCCCTATACTCCTGCCCCCTGTACCCACTCACATTATCTCTTCCCTGTGCTCCTACTCCCCTGTACCCACTCACATCACCTCTGCCCTGTGCTCCTACTCCCCTGTACCCGCTTACATCACCTCTGCCCTGTGCTCCTACTCCCCTGTACCCACTCACATCACCTCTGCCCTGTGCTCCTACTCCCCTGTACCCACTCACATCGCCTCTGCCCTGTGCTCCTACTCCCCTGAACTCGCTCACACCAACTCTGCCCTGTGCTCCTGCCCCCTGTACCCACTCACATAATCTCTGCCCTGTGCTCCTGCTCCACTGTACCTGCTCTCACCAACTCTGCCCTGTGCTCCTACACCCCTGTATCCGCTCACACCAACTCTGCACTGTGCTCCTACACCCCTGTATCCGCTCACACCAACTCTGCACTGTGCTCCTACTCCCCTGTACCCGCTCACACCAACTCTGCCCTGTGCTCCTACTCCCCTGTACCCGCTCACACCAACTCTGCCCTGTGCTCCTACTCCCTGTACCCGCTCATACCAACTCTGCCCTGTGCTCCTGCTGCCCTGTACCTGCTCACATCACCTCTGCCCTGTGCTCCTGCCCCCTGTACCCGCTCAAATCAACTCTGCCCTGTGCTCCTACTCCCCTGTACTCGCTCACACCAACTCTGCCCTGTGCTCCTGCTCCCCTGTACCTGCTCACACCAACTCTCCCTTGTGCTCCTGCCACCTATACCTGCTCAAATCAACTCTGCCCTGTGCTCCTGCTCCCCTGTACCCGCTCACATCACCTCTGCCCTGTGCTCCTACTCCCCGGTACCCGCTCACACCAACTCTGCCCCGTGCTCCTGCCCCCCTGTACCTGCTAACACCAACTCTGCCCTGTGCTCCCGCCCCTCTGTACCTGCTCACACCAACTCTGCCCTGTGCTCCTGCCCCCGTGTACCTGCTCACACCAACTCTGCCCTGTGCTCCTGCCCCCCTGTACCCGCTCACACCAACTCTTCCCTGTGCTTCTACTCCCCTGTACCCACTCACATCACCTCTGCCCTGTGCGTTTACTCCCCTGTACCCGCTAACATCACCTGTGCCCTGTGCTCCTGCTCTCCTGTACCCACTCACATCACCTCTGCCCTGTGCTCCTACTTCCCTGTACCTGCTCACACCAACTCTGCCCTGTGCTCCTACTCCCCTGTACCCACTCACATCACCTCTGCCCTGTGCTTTTACTCCCCTGTACCCGCTAACATCACCTCTGCCCTGTGCTCCTGCTCTCCTGTACCCGCTCACATCACCTCTGCCCTGTGCTCCTACTCCCCTGTACCCGCTCACATCAACTCTGCCCTGTGCTCCTGCTCCCATGTATCCACTCACATCACCTCTGCCCTGTGCTTTTACTCCCCTGTACCCGCTAACATCACCTCTGCCCTGTGCTCCTACTCCCCTGTACCCGCTCACACCAACTCTGCCCTGTGCTCCTGCTCTCCTTTACCCGCTCACATCACCTCTGCCCTGTGCTCCTACTCCCCTGTACCCGCTCACACCAACTCTGCCCTGTGCTCCTGCCCCCCTGTACCTGCTCACACCAACTCTGCCCTGTGCTCCTACTCCCCTGTAGCCACTCACATCACCTCTGCCCTGTGCTCCTACTCCCCTGTACCCGCTCACACCAACTCTGCCCTGTGCTTCTTTCCCCCTGTACCTTCTCACACCGACTCTGCCCTGTGCTCCTGCTCCCATGTACCCACTCACATCACCTCTGCCCTGTGCTTTTACTCCCCTGTACCCGCTAACATCACCGCTGCCCTGTGCTCCTGCTCTCCTGTACCTGCTCACATCACCTCTGCACTGTGCTCCTACTCCCCTGTACCCGCTCACACCAACTCTGCCCTGTGCTTCTGCCCCCCTGTACCTGCTCACACCAACTCTGCCCTGTGCTCCTGCTCCCCTGTACCTGCTCACACCAACTCTGCCCTGTGCTCCTGCCCCCCTGTACCTGCTCACACCAACTCTGCCCTGTGCTCCTGCTCCCCTGTACCTGCTCACATCAACTCTGCCCTGTGCTCCTGCTCCCCTGTACCTGCTCACATCAACTCTGCCCTGTGCTCCTGCCCCCCTGTACCTGCTCACACCAACTCTGCCCTGTGCTCCTGCCCCCCTGTACCCGCTCACACCAACTCTGCCCTGTGCTCCTACTCCCCTGCACCCGCTCACATCACCTCTGCCCTGTGCTCCTACTCCCCTGCACCCGCTCACATCACCTCTGCCCTGTGCTCCTACTCCCCTGTTCCCACTCACATCACCTCTGCCCTGTGCTCCTGCCCCCCTGTACCCACTCACACCAACTCTGCCCTGTGCTCCTACTCCCCTGTACCCACTCACACCACCTCTGCCCTGTGCTCCTACTCCCCTGTACCCACTCACATCACCTCTGCCCTGTGCTCCTACTCCCCTGTACCCACTCACACCAACTCTGCCCTGTGCTCCTACTCCCCTGTACCCACTCACACCAACTCTGCCCTGTGCTCCTACTCCCCTGTACCCGCTCACACAAACTCTGCCCTGTGCTCCTGCCCCTGTACCCGCTCACACCAACTCTGCCCTGTGCTCCTGCCCCCTGTACCCGCTCACATAAACTCTGCCCTGTGCTCCTGCCCCCTGTACCCGCCCACATCACCTCTGCCCTGTGCTCCTGCTCTCCTGTACCCGCCCACATCACCTCTGCCCTGTGCTCCTGCTCTCCTGTACCTGCTCACACCAACTCTGCCCTGTGCTCCTGCTCCCATGTATCCACTCACATCACCTCTGCCCTGTGCTTTTACTCCCCTGTACCCGCTAATATCACCTCTGCCCTGTGCTCCTGCTCTCCTGTACCCGCTCACATCACCTCTGCCCTGTGCTCCTACTCCCCTGTACCCTCTCACACCAACTCTGCCCTGTGCTTCTGCCCCCCTGTACCTGCTCACAACAACTCTGCCCTGTGCTCCTGCCCCCCTGTACCCGCTCACACCAACTCTGCCCTGTGCTCCTACACCTTGTTCCCGCACACACCAACTCTGCCCTGTGCTCCTACTCCCCTGTACCTGCTCACACCAACTCTGCCCTGTGCTCCTACTCCCCTGTACCCACCCACATCACCTCTGCCCTGTGCTTTTACTCCCCTGTACCCGCTAACATCACCTCTGCCCTGTGCTCCTTCTCTCCTGTACCCGCTCACATCACCTCTGCCCTGTGCTCCTACTCCCCTGTACCCGCTCACACCAACTCTGCCCTGTGCTTCTGCCCCCCTGTACCTGCTCACACCAACTCTGTCCTGTGCTCCTGCTCCCCTGTACCTGCTCACACCAACTCTGCCCTGTGCTCCTGCCCCCCTGTACCTGCTCACACCAACTCTGCCCTGTGCTCCTGCCCCCCTGTACCCGCTCACACCAACTCTGCCCTGTGCTCCTGCTCCCCTGTACCTGCTCACACGAACTCTGCCCTGTGCTCCTGCCCCCCTGTACCTGCTCACACCAACTCTGCCCTGTGCTCCTGCTCCCCTGTACCCGCTCACATCACCTCTGCCCTGTGCTCCTACTCCCCTGTACCCGCTCACATCACCTCTGCCCTGTGCTCCTGCCCCCCTGTACCCGCTCACACCAACTCTGCCCTGTGCTCCTGCTCCCCTGTACCCGCTCACATCACCTCTGCCCTGTGCTCCTGCTCCCCTGTACCCGCTCACACCAACTCTTTCCTGTGCTCCTGCTCCCCTGTACCCACTCACACCACCTCTGCCCTGTGCTACTACTCCCCTGTACCCGCTCACACCAACTCTGCCCTGTGCTCCTGCCCCCCTGTACCCGCTCACACCAACTCTTTCCTGTGCTCCTGCTCCCCTGTACCCGCTCACACCAACTCTTTCCTGTGCTCCTGCCCCCCTGTACCCGCTCACACCAACTCTTTCCTGTGCTCCTGCTCCCCTGTACCCGCTCACACTAACTCTGCCCTGTGCTCCTGCCCCCCTGTACCCGCTCACACCAACTCTTTCCTGTGCTCCTGCTCCCCTGTACCCGCTCACACCAACTCTTTCCTGTGCTCCTGCCCCCCTGTACCCGCTCACACCAACTCTTTCCTGTGCTCCTGCTCCCCTGTACCCACTCACTCCAACTCTTTCCTGTGCTCCTGCTCCCCTGTACCCGCTCACACCAACTCTTTCCTGTGCTCCTGCCCCCCTGTACCCGCTCACACCAACTCTTTCCTGTGCTCCTGCTCCCCTGTACCCGCTCACACCAACTCTGCCCTGTGCTCCTGCTCCCCTGTACCTGCTCACATCAACTCTGCCCTGTGCTCCTGCTCCCCTGTACCTGCTCACATCAACTCTGCCCTGTGCTCCTGCCCCCCTGTACCTGCTCACACCAACTCTACCCTGTGCTCCTGCCCCCCTGTACCCGCTCACACCAACTCTGCCCTGTGCTCCTACTCCCCTGCACCCGCTCACATCACCTCTGCCCTGTGCTCCTACTCCCCTGTACCCACTCACATCACCTCTGCCCTGTGCTCCTGCCCCCCTGTACCCACTCACACCAACTCTGCCCTGTGCTCCTACTCCCCTGTACCCACTCACACCACCTCTGCCCTGTGCTCCTACTCCCCTGTACCCACTCACATCACCTCTGCCCTGTGCTCCTACTCCCCTGTACCCTCTCACACCAACTCTGCCCTGTGCTCCTACTCCCCTGTACCCACTCACATCACCTCTGCCCTGTGCTCCTACTCCCCTGTACCCGCTCACACAAACTCTGCCCTGTGCTCCTGCCCCTGTACCCGCTCTCGCCAACTCTGCCCTGTGCTCCTGCCCCCTGTACCCGCTCACATAAACTCTGCCCTGTGCTCCTGCCCCTGTACCCGCTCACACCAACTCTGCCCTGTGCTCCTGACCCCTGTACCCGCTCACATAAACTCTGCCCTGTGCTCCTGCCCCCTGTACCCGCCCACATCACCTCTGCCCTGTGCTCCTGCTCTCCCGTACCCGCCCACATCACCTCTGCCCTGTGCTCCTGCTCTCCTGTACCTGCTCACACCAACTCTGCCCTGTGCTCCTACTCCCTGTACCCGCTCATGCCAACTCTGCCCTGTGCTCCTGCTGCCCTGTACCTGCTCACATCACCTCTGCCCTGTGCTCCTGCCCCCTATACCCGCTCAAATCAACTCTGCCCTGTGCTCCTACTCCCCTGTACTCGCTCACACCAACTCTGCCCTGTGCTCCTGCTCCCCTGTACCTGCTCACACCAACTCTCCCTTGTGCTCCTGCCACCTATACCTGCTCAAATCACCTCTGCCCTGTGCTCCTACTCCCCTGTACCCGCTCACATCACCTCTGCCCTGTACTCCTACTCCCCTGTACTCGCTCACACCAACTCTGCCCTGTGCTCCTGCTCCCCTGTACCCGCTCACATCACCTCTGCCCTGTGCTCCTACTCCCCTGTACCCGCTCACACCAACTCTGCCCCGTGCTCCTGCCCCCCTGTACCTGTTAACACCAACTCTGCCCTGTGCTCCTGCCCCCCTGTACCTGCTCACACCAACTCTGCCCTGTGCTCCTGCCCCCGTGTACCTGCTCACACCAACTCTGCCCTGTGCTCTTGCCCCCCTGTACCCACTCACACCAACTCTTCCCTGTGCTTCTACTCCCCTGTACCCACTCACATCACCTCTGCCCTGTGCTTTTACTCCCCTGTACCCGCTAACATCACCTGTGCCCTGTGCTCCTGCTCTCCTGTACCCGCTCACATCACCTCTGCCCTGTGCTCCTACTCCCCTGTACCTGCTCACACCAACTCTGCCCTGTGCTCCTACTCCCCTGTACCCACTCACAACACCTCTGCCCTGTGCTTTTACTCCCCTGTACCCGCTAACATCACCTCTGCCCTGTGCTCCTGCTCTCCTGTACCCGCTCACATCACCTCTGCCCTGTGCTCCTACTCCCCTGTACCCGCTCACATCAACTCTGCCCTGTGCTCCTGCTCCCATGTACCCACTCACATCACCTCTGCCCTGTGCTTTTAATCCCCTGTACCCGCTAACATCACCTCTGCCCTGTGCTCCTACTCCCCTGTACCTGCTCACACCAACTCTGCCCTGTGCTCCTGCCCCCCTGTACCTGCTCACACCAACTCTGCCCTGTGCTCCTACTCCCCTGTAGCCACTCACATCACCTCTGCCCTGTGCTCCTACTCCCCTGTACCCGCTCACACCAACTCTGCCCTGTGCTTCTGTCCCCCTGTACCTGCTCACACCAACTCTGCCCTGTGCTCCTGCTCCCATGTACCCACTCACATCACCTCTGCCCTGTGCTTTTACTCCCCTGTACCCGCTAACATCACCGCTGCCCTGTGCTCCTGCTCTCCTGTACCCGCTCACATCACCTCTGCCCTGTGTTCCTACTCCCCTGTACCCGCTCACACCAACTCTGCCCTGTGCTTCTGCCCCCCTGTACCTGCTCACACCAACTCTGCCCTGTGCTCCTGCTCCCCTGTACCTGCTCACACCAACTCTGCCCTGTGCTCCTGCCCCCCTGTACCTGCTCACATCAACTCTGCCCTGTGCTCCTGCTCCCCTGTACCTGCTCACATCAACTCTGCCCTGTGCTCCTGCCCCCCTGTACCCGCTCACACCAACTCTGCCCTGTGCTCCTACTCCCCTGCAACCGCTCACATCACCTCTGCCCTGTGCTCCTACTCCCCTGTACCCACTCACATCACCTCTGCCCTGTGCTCCTGCCCCCCTGTACCCACTCACACCAACTCTGCCCTGTGCTCCTACTCCCCTGTACCCACTCACACCACCTCTGCCCTGTGCTCCTACTCCCCTGTACCCACTCACATCACCTCTGCCCTGTGCTCCTTCTCCCCTGTACCCACTCACACCAACTCTGCCCTGTGCTCCTACTCCCCTGTACCCACTCACACCAACTCTGCCCTGTGCTCCTACTCCCCTGTACCCGCTCACACAAACTCTGCACTGTGCTCCTGCCCCTGTACCCGCTCACACCAACTCTGCCCTGTGCTCCTGCCCCCTGTACCTGCTCACATAAACTCTGCCCTCTGCTCCTGCCCCCTGTACCCGCCCACATCACCTCTGCCCTGTGCCCCTGCTCTCCTGTACCCGCCCACATCACCTCTGCCCTGTGCTCCTGCTCTCCTGTACCTGCTCACACCAACTCTGCCCTGTGCTCCTGCTCCCATGTATCCACTCACATCACCTCTGCCCTGTGCTTTTACTCCCCTGTACCCGCTAACATCACCTCTGCCCTGTGCTCCTGCTTCCTGTACCCGCTCACATCACCTCTGCTCTGTGCTCCTACTCCCCTGTACCCGCTCACACCAACTCTGCCCTGTGCTTCTGCCCCCCTGTACCTGCTCACAACAACTCTGCCCTGTGCTCCTGCCCCCCTGTACCTGCTCACACCAACTCTGCCCTGTGCTCCTACTCCCCTGTACCCGCTCACACCAACTCTGCCCTGCTGCTCCTACTCCCCTGTACCCGCTCACACCAACTCTGCCCTGTGCTCCTACTCCCCTGTACCCGCACACACCAACTCTGCCCTGTGCTCCTACTCCCCTGTACCCGCTCACACCAACTCTGCCCTGTGCTCCTACTCCCCTGTACCTGCACACACCAACTCTGCCCTGTGCTCCTACTCCCCTGTACCTGCTCACACCAACTCTGCCCTGTGCTCCTACTCCCCTGTACCCACCCACATCACCTCTGCCCTGTGCTTTTACTCCCCTGTACCCACTAACATCACCTCTGCCCTGTGCTCCTGCTCTCCTGTACCCACTCACATCACCTCTGCCCTGTGCTCCTACTCCCCTGTACCCGCTCACACCAACTCTGCCCTGTGCTTCTGCCCCCCTGTACCTGCTCACACCAACTCTGCCCTGTGCTCCTGCTCCCCTGTACCTGCTCACACCAACTCTGCCCTGTGCTCCTGCCCCCCTGTACCTGCTCACACCAACTCTGCCCTGTGCTCCTGCCCCCCTGTACCCGCTCACACCAACTCTGCCCTGTGCTCCTGCTCCCCTGTACCTGCTCACACGAACTCTGCCCTGTGCTCCTGCCCCCCTGTACCTGCTCACACCAACTCTGCCCTGTGCTCCTGCTCCCCTGTACCCGCTCACATCACCTCTGCCCTGTGCTCCTACTCCCCTGTACCCGCTCACATCACCTCTGCCCTGTGCTCCTACTCCCCTGTACCCGCTCACATCACCTCTGCCCTGTGCTCCTACTCCCCTGTACCCACTCACATCACCTCTGCCCTGTGCTCCTACTCCCCTGTACCCGCTCACACCAACTCTGCCCTGTGCTCCTGCTCCCCTGTACCCGCTCACACCAACTCTGCCCTGTGCTCCTGCTCCCCTGTACCCGCTCACACCAACTCTGCCCTGTGCTCCTGCCCCTGTACCCGCTCATACCAACTCTGCCCTGTGCTCCTACTCCCCTGTACCCGCTCACACCAACTCTGCCCTGTGCTCCTGCCCCCTGTACCCGCTCACATCAACTCTGCCCTGTGCTCCTGCTCCCCTGTACCCGCTCACATCACCTCTGCCCTGTGCTCCTGCTCCCCTGTACCCGCTCACACCAACTCTTTCCTGTGCTCCTGCTCCCCTGTACCCACTCACACCACCTCTGCCCTGTGCTCCTACTCCCCTGTACCCGCTCACACCAACTCTGACCTGTGCTCCTGCCCCCCTGTACCCGCTCACACCAACTCTTTCCTGTGCTCCTGCTCCCCTGTACCCGCTCACACCAACTCTTTCCTGTGCTCCTGCCCCCCTGTACCCGCTCACACCAACTCTTTCCTGTGCTCCTGCTCCCCTGTACCCGCTCACACTAACTCTGCCCTGTGCTCCTGCCCCCCTGTACCCGCTCACACCAACTCTTTCCTGTGCTCCTGCTCCCCGGTACCCGCTCACACCAACTCTTTCCTGTGCTCCTGCTCCCCTGTACCCGCTCACACCAACTCTTTCCTGTGCTCCTGCCCCCCTGTACCCGCTCACACCAACTCTTTCCTGTGCTCCTGCTCCCCTGTACCCACTCACACCAACTCTGCCCTGTGCTCCTGCTCCCCTGTACCTGCTCACATCAACTCTGCCCTGTGCTCCTGCTCCCCTGTACCTGCTCACATCAACTCTGCCCTGTGCTCCTGCCCCCCTGTACCTGCTCACACCAACTCTGCCCTGTGCTCCTTCCCCCCTGTACCCGCTCACACCAACTCTGCCCTGTGCTCCAACTCCCCTGCACCCGCTCACTTCACCTCTGCCCTGTGCTCCTACTCCCCTGTACCCACTCACATCACCTCTGCCCTGTGCTCCTGCCCCCCTGTACCCACTCACACCAACTCTGCCCTGTGCTCCTACTCCCCTGTACCCACTCACACCACCTCTGCCCTGTGCTCCTACTCCCCTGTACCCACTCACACCAACTCTGCCCTGTGCTCCTACTCCCCTGTACCTGCTCACACAAACTCTGCCCTGTGCTCCTGCCCCTGTACCCGCTCACACCAACTCTGCCCTGTGCTCCTGCCCCCTGTACCCGCTCACA
The DNA here is from genome assembly GCF_028390025.1 of Pseudophryne corroboree. Classification (NCBI taxonomy): domain Eukaryota; kingdom Metazoa; phylum Chordata; class Amphibia; order Anura; family Myobatrachidae; genus Pseudophryne; species Pseudophryne corroboree. Next base: position 85,359,783 of record NC_086447.1, on the reverse strand, counting down.
TAAACTCTGCCCTGTGCTCCTGCCCCCTGTACCCACCCACATCACCTCTGCCCTGTGCTCCTGCTCTTCTGTACCCGCTCACATCACCTCTGCCCTGTGCTCCTACTCCCCTGTACCCACTCACATCACCTCTGCCCTGTGCTCCTGCTCCCCTGTACCCGCTCACACCAACTCTGCCCTGTGCTCCTGCTCCCCTGTACCCGCTCACACCAACTCTGCCCTGTGCTCCTGCTCCCCTGTACCCGCTCACACCAACTCTGCCCTGTGCTCCTGCCCCTGTACCCGCTCATACCAACTCTGCCCTGTGCTCCTACTCCCCTGTACCCGCTCACACTAACTCTGCCCTGTGCTCCTGCCCCCCTGTACCCGCTCACACCAACTCTTTCCTGTGCTCCTGCTCCCCTGTACCCGCTCACACCAACTCTTTCCTGTGCTCCTGCCCCCCTGTACCCGCTCACACCAACTCTTTCCTGTGCTCCTGCTCCCCTGTACCCGCTCACACAAACTCTTTCCTGTGCTCCTGCTCCCCTGTACCCGCTCACACCAACTCTTTCCTGTGCTCCTGCCCCCCTGTACCCGCTCACACCAACTCTTTCCTGTGCTCCTGCTCCCCTGTACCCGCTCACACCAACTCTGCCCTGTGCTCCTGCTCCCCTGTACCTGCTCACATCAACTCTGCCCTGTGCTCCTGCTCCGCTGTACCTGCTCACATCAACTCTGCCCTGTGCTCCTGCCCCCCTGTACCTGCTCACACCAACTCTGCCCTGTGCTCCTGCCCCCCTGTACCCGCTCACACCAACTCTGCCCTGTGCTCCAACTCCCCTGCACCCGCTCACATCACCTCTGCCCTGTGCTCCTACTCCCCTGTACCCACTCACATCACCTCTGCCCTGTGCTCCTGCCCCCCTGTACCCACTCACACCAACTCTGCCCTGTGCTCCTACTCCCCTGTACCCACTCACACCACCTCTGCCCTGTGCTCCTACTCCCCTGTACCCACTCACACCAACTCTGCCCTGTGCTCCTACTCCCCTGTACCTGCTCACACAAACTCTGCCCTGTGCTTTTACTCCCCTGTACCCGCTAACATCACCTCTGCCCTGTGCTCCTGCTCTCCTGTACCCACTCACACCAACTCTGCCCTGTGCTCCTACTCCCCTGTACCCACTCACATCACCTCTGCCCTGTGCTCCTACTCCCCTGTACCCGCTCACACAAACTCTGCCCTGTGCTCCTGCCCCTGTACCCGCTCACACCAACTCTGCCCTGTGCTCCTGCCCCCTGTACCCGCTCACATAAACTCTGCCCTGTGCTCCTGCCCCCTGTACCCGCCCACATCACCTCTGCCCTGTGCTCCTGCTCTCACGTACCCGCCCACATCACCTCTGCCCTGTGCTCCTGCTCTCCTGTACCTGCTCACACCAACTCTGCCCTGTGCTCCTGCTCCCATGTATCCACTCACATCACCTCTGCCCTGTGCTTTTACTCCCCTGTACCCGCTAACATCACCTCTGCCCTGTGCTCCTGCTCTCCTGTACCCGCTCACATCACCTCTGCCCTGTGCTCCTACTCCCCTGTACCCACTCACATCACCTCTGCCCTGTGCTTTTACTCCCCTGTACCCGCTCACACCAACTCTGCCCTGTGCTTCTGCCCCCCTGTACCCGCTCACATCACCTCTGCCCTGTGCTCCTTCTACCCTGTACCCGCTCACATCACTCTGCCCTGTGCTCCTACTCCCCTGTACCCGCTCACATCACCTCTGCCCTGTGCTTTTACTCCCCTGTACCCGCTCACATCACCTCTGCCCTGTGCTCCTACTCCCCTGTACCCACTCACATCACCTCTGCCCTGTGCTCCTACTCCCCTGTTCCCACTCACATCACCTCTGCCCTGTGCTCCTGCTCCCCTGTACCCGCTCACATCACCTCTGCCCTGTGCTCCTTTCTCCTCTGTACCCGCTCACATCACCTCTGCCCTGTGCTCCTTTCTCCCCTGTACCCGCTCACATCACATCTGCCCTGTGCTCCTACTCCCCTGTACCCGCCCACATCACCTCTGCCCTGTGCTCCTGCTCTCCCGTACCCGCCCACATCACCTCTGCCCTGTGCTCCTGCTCTCCTGTACCTGCTCACACCAACTCTGCCCTGTGCTCCTGCTCCCATGTATCCACTCACATCACCTCTGCCCTGTGCTCCTACTCCCCTGTACCCGCTCACACAAACTCTGCCCTGTGCTCCTGCCCCTGTACCCGCTCACACCAACTCTGCCCTGTGCTCCTGCCCCCTGTACCCGCTCACATAAACTCTGCCCTGTGCTCCTGCCCCCTGTACCCGCCCACATCACCTCTGCCCTGTGCTCCTGCTCTCACGTACCCGCCCACATCACCTCTGCCCTGTGCTCCTGCTCTCCTGTACCTGCTCACACCAACTCTGCCCTGTGCTCCTGCTCCCATGTATCCACTCACATCACCTCTGCCCTGTGCTTTTACTCCCCTGTACCCGCTAACATCACCTCTGCCCTGTGCTCCTGCTCTCCTGTACCCGCTCACATCACCTCTGCCCTGTGCTCCTACTCCCCTGTACCCACTCACATCACCTCTGCCCTGTGCTTTTACTCCCCTGTACCCGCTCACACCAACTCTGCCCTGTGCTTCTGCCCCCCTGTACCCGCTCACATCACCTCTGCCCTGTGCTCCTTCTACCCTGTACCCGCTCACATCACTCTGCCCTGTGCTCCTACTCCCCTGTACCCGCTCACATCACCTCTGCCCTGTGCTTTTACTCCCCTGTACCCGCTCACATCACCTCTGCCCTGTGCTCCTACTCCCCTGTACCCACTCACATCACCTCTGCCCTGTGCTCCTACTCCCCTGTTCCCACTCACATCACCTCTGCCCTGTGCTCCTGCTCCCCTGTACCCGCTCACATCACCTCTGCCCTGTGCTCCTTTCTCCTCTGTACCCGCTCACATCACCTCTGCCCTGTGCTCCTTTCTCCCCTGTACCCGCTCACATCACATCTGCCCTGTGCTCCTACTCCCCTGTACCCGCCCACATCACCTCTGCCCTGTGCTCCTGCTCTCCCGTACCCGCCCACATCACCTCTGCCCTGTGCTCCTGCTCTCCTGTACCTGCTCACACCAACTCTGCCCTGTGCTCCTGCTCCCATGTATCCACTCACATCACCTCTGCCCTGTGCTTTTACTCCCCTGTACCCGCTAACATCACCTCTGCCCTGTGCTCCTGCTCTCCTGTACCCGCTCACATCACCTCTGCCCTGTGCTCCTACTCCCCTGTACCCGCTCACACCAACTCTGCCCTGTGCTTCTGCCCCCCTGTACCTGCTCACAACAACTCTGCCCTGTGCTCCTGCCCCCCTGTACCTGCTCACACCAACTCTGCCCTGTGCTCCTACTCCCCTGTACCCGCTCACACCAACTCTGCCCTGTGCTCCTACTCCCCTGCACCCGCTCACATCACCTCTGCCCTGTGCTCCTACTCCCCTGTACCCGCACACACCAACTCTGCCCTGTGCTCCTACTCCCCTGTACCTGCTCACACCAACTCTGCCCTGTGCTCCTACTCCCCTGTACCCACCCACATCACCTCTGCCCTGTGCTTTTACTCCCCTGTACCCGCTCACACCAACTCTGCCCTGTGCTTCTGCCCCCCTGTACCTGCTCACAACTCTGCCCTGTGCTCCTGCCCCCCTGTACCCGCTCACATCACCTCTGCCCTGTGCTCCTTCTACCCTGTACCCGCTCACATCACTCTGCCCTGTGCTCCTACTCCCCTGTACCCGCTCACATCACCTCTGCCCTGTGCTTTTACTCCCCTGTACCCGCTCACATCACCTCTGCCCTGTGCTCCTACTCCCCTGTACCCACTCACATCACCTCTGCCCTGTGCTCCTACTCCCCTGTACCCACTCACATCACCTCTGCCCTGTGCTCCTGCTCCCCTGTACCCGCTCACATCACCTCTGCCCTGTGCTCCTACTCCCTATACCCGCTCACATCACCTCTGCCCTGTGCTCCTACTCCCCTGTACCTGCTAACATCACCTCTGCCCTGTGCTCCTACTCGCCTGTACCCGCTCACATCACCTCTGCCCTGTGCTCCTACTCCCCTGTACCCACTCACACCACCTCTGCCCTGTGCTCCTACTCGCCTGTACCCGCTCACATCACCTCTGCCCTGTGCTCCTACTCCCCTGTACCCGCTCACACCACCTCTGCCCTGTGCTCCTACTCGCCTGTACCCGCTCACATCACCTCTGCCCTGTGCTCTGCGTCTGTCTTACTTATAATATGCTTCTTATTCGCACAAACTAAACAACTGGAAATAGTTGGACAAAACTACTCAGCTAGACTGCAGTGATCAGTGCGACACTTCTACATCAGTGTGTGTTGGATGATAACGGAATCACCACCACAGGTGACAACTCTGCTGTCAGTAAGCACATCTATATCACATGGGAGTGTGTAGCAGAGGTTGCTGATCACGCATATACCCTAATGTGGATTTCATTTGTATACCCTCATTCATATGGGCACGTAGTGCTGCTCTCAGCATCCAGGCAGCTCTCCACTTTCTAGTGCCCCTGACCCTGCACCCTCACATGATGTCACAGGTTCAGGGGCGGAGCCAGTAGAGGGCAGTACCTACAGGTCACGTGTGGTAACCCTCTTTGTCATGCCAGCTGATAAGGTTGTGTGGTGGTTTAGGGCTTTGCTTCTCAAGCTCACTCCTTAAGACACACAGTCCAGGTTTTAAGGATATCCATACTTGAGCACAGATGGTTAATTCAACATGATATACTAATAATCTGTGCTCAGTCATGGATATGCTTAAAACCTGGACTGTTAGAATGTGTGACTTGCGGGCCGAGTTTGAGAAGCACCAGTTTAGAGTTATTTTCATTGACTGTTTGCATTGTGTTCAGTGACCTTGAGCCAATCATTGGTATCCATACAGTGATTTGGACTTGTGGCTCTCCAGCTGTTGTGAAACTACAAGTCCCAGCATGCCCTGCCACAGTTTTGCTATTAGAGAATGCTCAAACTCTGGCAGGGCATGCTGGGATTTGTAGTTTCCCAACAGCTGCAGAGCCACAGGTTGGTTAGGCCTGTTTTATACCATCGCCATCAGGAGTGTGGTGCCTGAAGAGGAACTTGCCAAGGCTGCTGGGCAGGATGATGAAGACCTGAGGTTGAGGCTGTAGAGCGCCCTGTGGTCAGCATTGCTGCCTCACGCTGCTGGGGTCAGGTGTTCAAATCCCAACTGTGGCTTTATGTGCGCAGGTTTCCATGTGCTCCTGTTTCCACCAACACGCCAAAAACATTCCGGAAGGTTTACTAGCTGCTGACTGAGGTGTTTATGTGAACTTCCAATAGGGCAGGAAACAAGGGTATTCGTTAAGATGGTCGGCAGTGTTAAGGTCGACATTCATTAGGTCGACCACTATTGGTCGACGTTGACACAGACAAATGGTTGACACATGAAAATGATCGACACATGAAAGGCCAACATGGCTTTTTAAAAAAAATAGATTTTGAACTTTTTCATACTGTACCATCCACGTGGACTACGATTGGGAATAGTAACATGTGTCAAGCGCAGCGGTAGCTGAGCGAGGCACCTTGCCCGCAGCATGGCGAGCGAAGCGAGCCATGCAAGGGGACGCGGCACACTAACAACACCATGCAAGGGGACGCGGCACACTAACAACACCATGCAAGGGGACGCGGCACACTAACAACACCATGCAAGGGGACGCGGCACACTAACAACACCATGCAAGGGGACGCGGCACACTAACAACACCATGCAAGGGGACGCGGCACACTAACAACACCATGCAAGGGGACGCGGCACACTAACAACACCATGCAAGGGGACGCGGCACACTAACAACACCATGCAAGGGGATGCGGCACACTAACAACACCATGCAAGGGGACGCGGCACACTAACAACACCATGCAAGGGGACGCGGCACACTAACAACACCATGCAAGGGGACGCGGCACACTAACAACACCATGCAAGGGGACGCGGCACACTAACAACACCAAAAACAGTTCAAAAATCCATGTCCACCTTTTCATGTGTCGACCTTCCATGTGTTAACAATTTTCACATGTCGACCATTTGTCCATGTTGACCATGTCAATGTCAACCAAATGTTGACCTTAGCATTGTCGACCATTCATACCGGAACCAAGCTATAGACAGACATTGACTTAAAGCAGCTGGTTGAATTATAATGAGAATATTCTGAAAACTAAACAGAAAATATGTAACAACCTGCAAAGTGTCAATTTGAAGAAAAAAAGAAACACCCGACTAGATATATATATTTATATATATATATATATATATATATATATATATATATATATATATGTTTAGTTACCAATTGTACCGGTCACTGAGTGACTTTTTTTAGTGCCGCTAATCTATTATGTTTTGCAGTCGGAATGGATTGTCAGTGGCCTGTTATTTTAAGAGCTGCTGTTCCTGATTGGTGGAGCTCCATAAAGTGATTTAATAGACTTTTACGTATCCCTTACCCTAACTGTAGATTGTGCTTTACAAAGAAAACCTCCAAAAAATACAGAAACACCTTTGCAGTCAGTATACGCTGAAAAATACCACGCAATTGAATGGTAGGAATTGCAGCCGATAGATGCGTGAATTACCGGATATCCATTCATGCATCAGTAGCGTTGTGTGGTGACATTGTACACGCATCAATGGCGTAATCACTATAGGCTCTGTCCAGGAACTGAAAGGAGTCGCACACCCTCAGATTACTGCACTGGTTTGTGGTCGTCTTCCTTACCATGTAAGAAAATGATCCTTCTTAATTCTTTGTGTCTTTCAGCCGTACGTTGGTTTTAGTATCCTTGTTTCTGATGCAGCTGTGGTGTGCTCTCCGCATGGTACATCATTATATCCACAATGCAGCGTACTGTACTAGCTAAAAGGTGATAGACAACTAAACATAATGATATAAACACATACTTAAAAAATAAAACAAAACCGTTACAGATACTGTATGTCCTCACAGACTGTGCCAAACAGCCCCTCTCAGTGCATCAAGGTCCGGGCAACACGGCTGCTCCGAGGGTCTTTCTGGAGCAAAATGCGTGTCTTATGCACACAAATAAAACAACTAGAAGCCACAAAACCGCACTGCTAGCATGCACTGATCTGTTTGATATGCAACATTTGTATATCTGTGTGCGAATGAGCCTGAATCTGTATAAGAAGTGCTACAAGGCAGTGGCCGCAGCTTTTTCTCATGGCAGGATCCGTTGTGCTTCATCCGCGACTTTCTGTGCTTAACTACTTCACTGGCTGATTGTTTTTATGGGAAAACTCTCAGAAACTGTTAGATTTTTTATGACTGAATAAGGTTAAGAACTATTTAAAAAAAGTAATCTAACACGATTTACTAAAAAAAAATAAAAAAAAATTATTTTACCTTTTTAAATAAACATTGATGGCTATAATATCGGACCATCGATGATCAGGTGTGGTATAGCTCATAAAAAGTTTAAAGATACACAGTCATTAGTTAGACACTATATGGTCAGCGGGATACGGTCTCTAGGTCGACAGTAACTAGGTCGACCACTATCGGTCGACAGGGTCTCTAGGTCGACATGTTCTAAGTCAACATGAGTTTTTCACAATTTTTTCTTTTTTTTTAACCTTTTCATACTTAACGATCCACGTGGACTGCAACTGGGAACGGTAATCCTTGCCCGAAGCATGGCGAGCGAAGAAAACGACAAAAAAACATTAAAAACTCATGTCGACCTTTTGACCTGTCGACCTAGACCATGTTGACCTACAGTAGTTACTATCTACCTTCCATACCACACCCATGGTCGACGGTCAAAAGTCCGACACCAAAAAATAAAAAATGTTTTTGTTTTTTTGTGTTTTTAAATATTTTTAACCCAAATTTGGTGAAATTCGTCCACTCGCCATGCTTCGGGCTCGGTGTCTCGCTCCGCTCACCACAACTTTACTAAAAGGTCGTAGTTTGTGACATGGATAGTAAATGAGGCAAAAGTTGTAAAAATAGGATTTTTTCTTAGTCCGTAGAGGATGCTGGGGTCACTTCAAGAACCATGGGGTATAGACGGGATCCGCAGGAGACATGGGCACTTTAAGACTTTCAAAGGGATGTGAACTAGCTCCTCCCTCTATGCCCCTCCTCCAGACTCCAGTTATAGGAACTGTGGGGGTCATTCCGAGTTGTTCGCTCGCAAGCTGCTTTTAGCAGCTTTGCACACGCTAAGCCGCCGCCTACTGGGAGTGAATCTTAGCATATTAAAATTGCTAACGAAAGATTAGCAGAATTGCAAATAGACACTTCTTAGCAGTTTCTGAGTAGCTCCAGACTTACTCGGCATCTGCGATCAGTTCAGTGCTTGTCGTTCCTGGTTTGACGTCACAAACACACCCAGCGTTCGCCCAGCCACTCCTCCGTTTCTCCAGCCACTCCCGCATTTTTCCCAGAAACGGTAGCGTTTTTTCACACACACCCATAAAACGGCCAGTTTCCGTCCAGAAACACCCACTTCCTGTCAATCACATTACGATCACCAGAACGGAGGAAAAACCTTGTAATGCCGTGAGTAAAAACCCTAACTGCATAGCAAATTTACTTGGCGCAGTCGCACTGCGGACATTGCGCATGCGCATTAGCGACTAATCGCTCCGTTGCGAGAAAAAAATACAGAGCGAACAACTCGGAATGACCCCCTGTGCCCAGGGAGATGGACATTTCGAGGAAAAGGATTTATTGTTAAACTAAGGTGAGATGCATTCCAGCTCACACCTCAAGCACGCCGTACAACATGGCATTTAACACAACACAAGTCAACGGCATGAACAACATCAGCAACAGGCTGACTATAAACATAACACAACATGTGTGTAACCACAACTAATAACTGCAGATACAGTACGCACTTGGGACGGGCGCCCAGCATCCTCTACAGACTAAGAGAAAAGGATTTACCGGTAGGTATTAAAATCCTATTTTCTCATACGTCCTAGAGGATGCTGGGGTCACCATTACAACCATGGGGTTTATACCAAAGCTCTAGAACGGGCGGGAGAGTGCGGATGACTCTGCAGCACCGATTGACCAAACATGAGGTCCTCATCAGCCAGGGTATCAAACTTGTAGAACTTCGCAAAGGTGTTTGAACCCGACCAAGTAGCCGCTCGGCACAACTGTAATGCCGAGACCCCCCTGGGCAGCCGCACAGGACGAGCCCACCTTTCTGGTAGAATGGGCCTTCACCGATTTCGGTAACGGCTATCCAGTCATAGAATGAGCCTGCTGAATCGTATGACAGATCCAGCGCGCAATAGTTTGCTTGGAAGCAGGAGCCCCAATTTTGTTGGGAGCATACAGGACAAACAGAGCCTCTGTTTTCCTAAACTGAGCCGTTCTGGCCACATAAATTTTGAAAGCTCTGACAACGTCTAGAAACTTTGATTCCAGCAAGGCGTCAGTAGCCACTGGCACCACAATAGGTTGGTTCAAGTGGAACGACGAAACCACTTTCGGCAGGAATTGCTGACGAGTCCTCAACTCTGCTCTATCTTCATGGAAGATCAAATAAGGGCTCTTGTGAGACAAGGCCGCCAATTCAGACACCCGCCTGGCGGATGTCAAGGCCAATAGCATGACCACTTTCCAAGTGAGGAATTTCAACTCCACCTTTTGTAAAGGTTCAAACCAATGAGATTGAAGGAATTGTAACATCAAGTTAAGATCCCACGATGCCACAGGGGGCACAAATGGAGGCTGGATATGCAACACACCTTTCACAAAAGTCTGAACTTCTGGAAGGGAGGCCAATTGTTTCTGGAAGAAAACTGATAAGGCCGAAATTTGTACTTTAATGGAGCCCAACTTTAGGTCCGCATTCACACTGGCTTGTAGAAAATGGAGAAAACGTCCCAACTGAAATTCTTCCGTAGGAGCCTTCTTGGATTCACACCAAGACACGTATTTTCTCCAAATACGGTGGTAATGTTTAGACGTTACACCTTTCCTGGCCTGAATAAGAGTGGGGATGACTTCCTTGGGAATACCCTTTCGGGCTAGGATCCGGCGTTCAACCTGCAAGCCGTCAAACGAAGTCGCGGTAAGTCTTGGAACACGCACGGCCCCTGCTGTAACAGATCCTCTCGTAGAGGAAGGGGCCAGGGATCTCCTATGAGTAATTCCTGAAGATCTGGATCCCAAGCCCTCCTTGGCCAGTCTGGAACAATGAGGATCGCTTGAACCTTTGATCTTCTTATGATCTTTCTCACTTTTGGAACGAGCGGAAGCGGAGGAAACACGTACACCGACTGAAACACCCACGGTGTCACTAGGGCGTTTACCGCCATTGCTTGAGGGTGTCTCGACCTGGAACAATATCTCTGAAGTTTCTTGTTGAGGCAAAACGCCATCATGTCTATTTGAGGAATTCCCCAAAGACTTGTCACTTCTGCAAAGACCTCTTGATGAAGACCCCACTCTCCTGGATGGAGATCGTGTCTGCTGAGGAAGTCTGCTTCCCAGTTGTCCACTCCTGGAATGAAGATCGCTGACAGAGTGCTTGTATGCCTTTCCGCCCAGCAGAGAACCTTTGTGGCTTCTGCCAATGCCGCTCTGCTCTTTGTTCCGCCCTGGCGGTTTATGTACGCTACCTCTATGTTGTCCGAGTGAATCAGGACGGGCCGATTGCAAAGAAGATGTTCCGCTTGCAGAAGGCCGTTGTAATGTGTAGACAAATTTCCTGGCTTGACCATCTTCCCTGGAAGCTTTCCCCCTGTGTGACTGCTTCCCAGCCTCAGAGACTCGCATCCGTGGTCACTAATGTCAAAGTCGGAAAAATATCATGCTACACGTTGCCATATATTCACCTCATGCGCTTGCCCGCTGCACATGCACATTCTCTGGCGTGCGTGCACATATTCGCAAATTGCGTGACGGCGCCCCCTCGGCCATGCGCTCGAGCGCGTGGTATGTGTATTTACGGTAGGGTTTGTGTGCATCTAGCGGGCGACTCAATCATTAAATAATAAAACCAAATAGTATGTTTTATAGATAATGTTCCCCTTAGTGATAACTGTAAGTTTGTTTAATGTGACTTGTTCACGGACTTTGGAATCCCTCTTTATGTGGTACAAAGGGTCTGATTAAGGTTGAACAGTGGTGTCTGGTACCTAACCGAAGAGTATTTTAATAGCAATAATCCGGTGTTGGTTAGGTAAAGATTAATCGCTCCTGCGTGTAGTTATGGCCATTAGTAGTTTCTGGACATTTCATATATTTGCAGTTCATTATCCATGCGGCGGGAATCCGGCGATTCCCTCCCACCTGAGCAGTTTGTAATAGCCACAGCCCACCTGTTCAAATCCACCTATGACCTCTTGTTACAGTGCAGAGAGACATTCCTGTGTCCAATGAACAATAAGATTGTAGGGCCCTTTGTAGTACACTGTATGTTGTGTATATAAGGGTCACTGTCCCCAGGCCGGCCAGTACTCTCACTCTTCAACATTTATCTCAGATAATTGGAGGACTGGATTCCGGTTGCACTTGCGAGTGTTCCCCGTATGGTATGTTACTCTGTGGCCACTTTGTTACCCGTTTAAATGTTAGTCATTCATTCTTATTTGTTGTATTAGTGTTTGCGATCGTTCGCTATTGTGTATATTTCTGTTTAGTTATTCTGTTAGATTTTAATGTTAGCCTGTAGTGTATGAACTGTTCACTGTTTTCTTTTCCCTTTTACTTAGTTAAATATTGTTAGTAAAGGTGTTGGAACCTTAGCCAGGTATTGTGTGTTTATTACATTACTGAGGGTAATCGGAGCATCTCAATCGCTCAAACAACTAGCTTACAGACCAAGGTTAAACAGCATTATATCATTACAGTATCTAACACTAAGATTTACATACTCTGTGTAAGGTATAAAAGGTTATTATCTGTGTGTACGCTCGCTGTGTGTTCAGTACACCCAGCGCAGCGTGTGTACGTGACTTGCATACCACGTGCAAGGTATTCTTACGCAAATAGCGTACAGAGTGCATGGCACGTGCACGAGGTTCAGCGGCCATTACGGCTTCACGGTATAGATTTAATAGCTTGTGCTGTAGAGTATAAGAATCAGCTTTATCAATTGGGGGCTCGTCCGTCCTCCACATATCCGCACTAACGAAAACAAGCGTTATCTGCCAGCAAGGGCGGGAAGGCAGTAGTGCTGGCTAGATAAGCGTCTGTTTCGCTACATTGTAGGAGTGCTGGTGGAATCCGGAACCGGAGGTAAGAACAATACGCTATTATCTTTTAAAACTGTTCATTTCTGTTTTTGCGTACGCACACACGCACGCACGCACACACCTGCATTGTTGCGGCTCACTCTCTTGTTGCCATTAGAAACGTGCTGAGGAAATCTGGTGCTATTTAGTTGAGATTATAGAGGATAATTTTTTTTAAGGAAATAATTGTAAAGGACACGCACACAGCATAGCAAATACTGTGTGGTGTACGGTAAGCGATTACAGTTGAACATCGTTTACATTGATAGAAGCATGTTGGTTGCGTTGCTGTGAGCATATCTGGACTTTGTGCATACGTGTCTCGGGCAACGTGCGAGATTACGTACGCAACACAAAGGCATACGCACGTGGCGTGTTTACGCAGCGGAGCGTACGGATACGCCCACTGAGACTCAAATCACACGATAACATTGTTTTAGTGGGGGCGGTATAGTATAGCCACCTGATAATAGCACAGGTTTGTTCAGTTTTCCAAAAAAGAAAAAAAAAAAAGCTTAGTTAAAAGAGAACCTTTTTTCTATTGCAATACTCAGGGATTGAACTACTGCCTGTATGAAAGGAATTTCTGTACAGAAAGATCAGTGTGTATATGAGTGAGTAGGAGTGAGTGTGGAAATAAAGGTATTATTTTCTGTGAACCCACAAATCGGGATCCCGTCGGAGACCACATCAGGTGAGTGGACACTTGGTGGCGTGGGACTGGCTTGCCCGCGTTAACATTATACAAGGTAAAAGGAGCAAGTAGTATTCGTAGACAAAAGGACTGCGAAGGATTAAGCGCAGCCCGAGGGGTTTTGCGTATTACCCATATAGAATTAAGCTCCGGCTGAAGGTTTCGCAGCCTAAACAACTGATTCCGTTGGTCGTACAGCGTATAAATATTAAGTTACTTATGCGCAGTGCGACTGGACCGCACATAATTGTGTGCATTAGTTTGTTACCTTGATACCCATTAAAATCTACTGTGGGATCATAAACGCTATTTGTACATTCTAACGTGATTTGTGTAGGTTTTTGTTATTTTAAGGGAGTTTCACTGTTCACTCAGGAAATCTCCAACAACCAATACTTACTGGGGAGGGTAGCATACTCCCACGCGCCCCAGTAAATAGAGGTTACAAAAGATCCCACTGATTGGATTGGCCAATTGGGGCGCAGAGTGAGTGAAGGCACTAGTGGAACTTTCACCGTCGCCTTACCGCGGGCAACTTGGTTTGTTTTGTAAGAATTTGCTGAGACAGCAATATCTGCAAACAATGGGGGCCAGTTGTTCAAAGAAGGGACGTCCAACAAGGGTTCACGTTGGTATTTGTTGGCCCAAAGGGTCAGCACGGTATATAATGTGTGAGAAATACGGATCACACACACAGGTATTTTGCAAAGAATGGGAACGAATGACAGAGGATGATGGGGAGCAGTTTCCCCTGGTAGGCAGTTTGAACCCCGAGGTATTGCAGAATCTAAGAAAAAGGATAGGTCTAATAAAATCTGCAAAGCAGAGGATTAGACATTATGATTGTTTACAGGTATGGCAACAGGAAAGTGAAATACAACAGGAATTAGCTCAGAAAGCAAATTCAAATCCTGGTAGGAGTCTGATAGCAACGGCACCACCACCGTATATAGTAGGGGACAAAGTGGCTGCAGAGAATGACATGCGGGTGTACGATAAGGGTGCACTTAACCAATGTAGTAATGATAAGAGTAAAATGAAAGTTAATGCAAATGTTGAGACTAACGCTAACCCATGCAAGTTGTATCCCATTTTAAACTTCCCCCAGGAATACGACCAGGAAGATGAGCCCACTACGATTTCAGCTCTCTCTCTAGCGGCCACCATAAACGATACTTCAGTGGGCATCGCCCAACCAGTAAGATTGGTATCAAAGGCACATAGTTCAGGGACAGGTGAGGTTGTATCTAAAGGTAAGTACGGCACTGTACAATATGCTGAAACTGTTGCACCACCCACTGTAGAATCAACCCAGAGTGAAGTAATTAATATTAATCCTGTTAGAGTGATAGCGGTCCCCAATGGGAAGACCGACACAAATGGGGTCACACCCATCAGGAATATTGCAATGCACTGTCCCTGGTCCCGAGCAGAATTAAGAACAATTTTGTCTGAATTTCCTGATCCCAGAAAAGATTTAGCCGCATGTCAGAGGTTCATTAAGGACCTGGGTAACTCCACTGAACCAAATAACAAAGATTGGCGGACACTACTGAGGGCATGCCTGCCCTCTAGTATTGACCCTGTGAAATTTTTAGCTGACTGTAAATTAGATGAAGAAGTACCCCTTACGGATGAGTATAATCAAGATAATGTAACCAGGATCAATCTGCAGCTGGGAGTATACTTCCCAGCTGTGGTAAAATGGAACAAAATTTTCTCCATCAAACAAATGGAAGGAGAAACTGCCGCTGACTATTTCCACCGGGCACTGGAGGAAATGGCTAAATACACTGGGATTGTGGAAATTGAGGCAAATATACACCATAGAGAGGTAGCGGTGTCCGTCTTGATGGACGGTTTAAAGGAGGTATTAAGGAATAGGGTACAAACCACTCAACCTAACTGGAGAGGTATGTCGGTGGCCGCCTTAAGAGAGACTGCTGTTGGGCACGACAGGAACATCGCAAGACGCAGGGAGTCACAGAGTTATAAACTGATGGCTATAAGTATCCAAGCCCTTACAACAAGGCCGCCTCAGTCTAAATCTCAGACCCCTGGTGGTAAGCCACATATGGTAAAATGTTACAATTGTAATAGGGAAGGTCATTTTGCACGTAACTGCACCAGTAATCCACACAATGCATATAAAAACCCTAGACAACGACATGACATACGAGATTGGGATCAAGGACCGCAGAGACGGAGTTATGAGCCACATGCAGGGGAAACAAGAAGGTATCCCCCAAGAAGAGACTGGCAAGTCTCTGATAATTCCCATTTACCTCCTTCACAGGTAATAGCTGCCAGTGCGATGCAGGGAGGTCACCACGCACCATAGGGGCGGGGCCACACCTGTAGTCTGCAGCCAGTGAAATTAATTGCGAGCCTTGGAAATGAACCTGAGGTCACAATTGATGTAGCTGGTAAATCTCTAAATTTCCTTGTAGATACGGGGGCGGCCAAGTCAGTGATAAATTCGACCGTGGGCATGAGAACCACTGGTAAAACCATTCCAGCCATGGGAGTAACAGGAGTAGTACGACAATACCCTTTAAGCAAACCAACAGAGGTTACGATAGGGCCTTTGCATACCAAGCATTCTTTTCTGCTGGCTGCATCGGCTCCGACTAATCTCTTAGGGAGAGATTTACTGTGCAAAATGGGATGCGTCATATACTGTACTCCTGAAGTTGTGTTCTTGGACATACCCGAAAACCACGCTCAGGAAGCGCAGGATATGCTAGACTCCCCAACAAGATTAATGTCACACACTGTTGTTGTAAATAGGTGTCCGTCCAAGGTAGAAGAAACGATTTCCCAGATACCGGAATCACTTTGGACCAAGGACGGACAAGACACTGGATTGATGGCAAATGTAGCCCCAGTAGTTGTGCAAGTAAAAGATGGTAGGATAGCTCCAAAAATCCCACAATACCCTCTGAAGCCAGAGGTGGAGTTAGGAGTTTACCCTGTAATAGAGCGCTTGCTACAACAGGGCATTCTGGTAAGGACGTCCAGCACTGCCAATAGTCTCATCTTCCCTGTTAAAAAGAGTGGGGGGAGGGGTTACAGATTAGTACAGGATCTAAGAGGGGTCAACAAAATAGTTGAGAGTCAATTCCCCATAGTGCCAAATCCATCTGTTATCCTTATGCAAATCCCTCCCACTGCCAAATTTTTCACTGTGATTGACCTCTGCTCCGCTTTCTTCTCGGTACCTCTGCACCCTGACAGTCAATACTTATTCGCATTCACATACAGAGGAGTTCAATACACATGGACTCGCTTACCACAAGGTTTCATAGACAGTCCAAGTATCTTCTCACAAGCCCTGCATGATTGTTTACAGTCTTTCCAACCAGAGAGTGGATCAGTATTGATCCAGTACGTTGACGATTTACTACTGTGTTCAGATTCACTGGAAGCGTCCCTGAGAGATACGAAACAACTCCTGTTTCATCTTTCAGACACAGGACATAAAGTTTCCAAAGATAAGTTACAATTATGCCAGGCCCGGGTGAAGTATTTGGGACACTGTCTGACACAAGGACTGAGACACCTCACCGCTGATAGAATTCAAGCAATTTGTGACATGACTCTGCCACAAACCCAGCAACAGATTAGAACGTTTTTAAGAATGTGTGGGTATTGCCATAACTGGATCCCAGGTTTTTCCATACTGGCCTTACCTTTGCAGGAAATGGTTTCATCAAGTAAACCTGATCGGATTTCGCATACAGACGAATCTGAGATGGCATTTGAGAAACTTAAACAGTGCCTAACGCAGGCACCGGCATTGGGTATGCCAGACTATGGGAAACCCTTTGAGCTGTACGGAACAGAGAGTGCTGGGTGCGCAGCAGGTGTCTTAACCCAGAAGCATGGTGATGCCAGCAGGCCGGTAGCCTACTATAGCGCTCAGCTAGATACGGTAGCGCGATCCCTCCCCACATGCTTGCGAAGCGTTGCAGCAATAGCTCTGCTAGTTACAAAAAGCGAAGATGTAGTGCTAGGACACAACCTCACAATTCATACACCACATGCAGTGTCAGCCTTGCTGAATTCTGCCCAAACCAGACACGTCTCATCAGCACGGTTTACTAGATGGGAATTGGCATTAATGGCCCCGGTAAACATCACTATAAAGAGATGCAGCGCACTAAATCCTGCAACATATCTTCCAGGTGTGCCTGGACAGCCACAAAGGGTGGAGGATGAGAGTGATGGTGAAGGTGGATTTAGTACAGGGGATGACATGCATGATTGTATGGAATATTTGACCCAAAATTTCACTGCAAGGCCTGAAATCAGTGACAACCCACTGGAAGATGTAGATTTTACTTTCTACACTGACGGTAGTTGTCACAGACAGACGGACTCGGAAGACTTGTGTACTGGATACGCAGTCGTAGATGACCAAAGTACCATAGAAGAAGAACCGGTAGGCCCACCACACTCAGCACAAGTTGCTGAACTGGTTGCCCTAACCAGAGCATGTGAATTGGCTAAGGGCAAGTCAGCCAATATCTACACAGATTCTAGGTACGCATTCGGAGTAGTCCATGATTTCGGAGCCCAATGGCGCCTCAGAAATTTCATGACGGCAGCTGGCACACCCGTAGCGCATGCAGCCCACATCAAAAGACTTCTAACAGCGATACAGGACCCCGACAGAGTGGCTGTTATCAAGTGTAAAGCTCACACATATAGCCAAGACCCGGTATCACTTGGTAACAGCCGAGCAGACGAAGCTGCTAAATCAGCAGCCGGTAACCCCATACAAACAGACAGTACACGACTGATGGTATTTAATACTGTAAACACACAAAAATTGTGCGAAATGCAAAATTTGTGTTCACCGCAGGAAAAGGCAGTTTGGAGGTCAAAAGGATATGGCCAGGAGTCCTCAGGACTCTGGACAGATGGACATGGTAAACCAGTGGCACCCAGAGCATACCTTCCAAGTCTAGCGGAAGCGGCACATGGGCTGACTCATCTAGGCAAAGAAGGAATGTGTAAGCTAGTAAGAGCTTATTGGTGCGCCCCAGGATTTTCTTCCCATGCGGGTAAAAGAGCAATGACATGTCTCACCTGCCTGAGGAAGAATATCGGAAAGGCAATACCGACAGAGCCATCCCATATCCCTCCGACAGATGGCCCTTTCCAAGTAATACAGATTGATTTCATACAATTACCACCTTGTAGAAATTTTAAGTATGTTTTGGTCTGTATTGATGTATTCTCAAATTGGGTCGAAGCATTTCCCGCGGCCACAAATACCGCTGTGTTTTTACTGCAAAGAAAATTGTGCAGGAATTTGTGTGTAGGTACGGTATCCCTAGAATAATTGAGAGTGATAGGGGTACCCATTTTACAGGTGAAGTCTTTCAAACAATGTGTAAGTTGATGGGAATTAATAGTAAGCTGCACACTCCGTACCACCCCCAGGCGAGCGCGAAGGTGGAAAGAGTTAACAGCACTATTAAAAATAAATTGAGCAAGGTAATGACTGAAACAGGACTGTTATGGCCCGAAGCTTTGCCAATTGTATTATACAGCATCAGAACCACTCCCAGGTCCCCTCTTAATCTGTCTCCTTTTGAAATTCTGTTTGGTCGACAACCCCATGTTATGATTAACCCCCAGGATGATTTGAAATGTAACAATGAAGTAACCGTAAAGTACTTGGTTAAGATGAGTAAGCAATTGAGGAATCAGAATGATAATCTAAAGTTGGTGATTCCTGATCTGCCAGACAGTAATTGTCATGACATTGAACCTGGGGATTATGTAATGATACGGAATTTTCTACGCTCAGGTTGCCTTATTGACAGATGGGAAGGACCATATCAAGTCTTATTGACCAGCACAACTGCTTTGAAGGTTGCCGAGAGAGAGACTTGGGTCCATTCGTCTCATTGTAAAAAGGTCACTGACCCAAAGAGGTCCCGTGATAAAGAACAGACGGTAGAGGTTGTATCACTAGAGTGTCTGTTCAGGGAGGATTGAGACGACACCTGAGCGCTGAGAATAACAAGACCGGAAGCTTGTCGAGCCAGATTTCTTTTTCCCATTTGTTATTTTCTCCAGTTCCCACCTCCCTCCTATTTCCTTTCCCCCTTCTTATTTTACTCCTTTTACTCCTCTAAGATGGACTTGCCCCAAGAGACTGTGATACGGATTTTCCTGTTGACCATGATGTTGACCAGAGCAGTCTGTTTCGGTGAGAGTACCATGGAGGTCGAGAAAGGATCGGGAATGGGTTCTGATGACCAGGATGCAGGCGTAAATTTCCAAGAACAACATAATCACCGAGTGAAGGCGAGTATCAGAAAACGATCTGGTAGCATTGACAATAGAAGGAATTGTGAAGGATTGTTAGCTGAAGAGAACTGCATCTGTAGGCATTGTGACAATATAGTTGAGGATGGGTGCATAAAGAAATGTCAGTCCAGTTTTAATGTCCACATGGACCGGCATCCATTGAGTGACTATCACTCCTTAGTGGGTAAAGTGTTAAATCAGACAGACTGTTGGGTATGCTCTAAAGTACCTCAAGGTCATAGCAAATCAGGACTAGTACCATTCCCTTTAACTGTAGGAGAGGTACTTGAGCTAAGTGGTGGGAGGCCGGTGGACAAGAGGTTTAATATCTCTAGTCCTCCTAGTTTGAAGCTCCACCAATATCATGTGGATAGGTCCTTAGTATGCTTTAACATTTCCAATCCCCGAAAGCCGAGAAATTGGGAAGTGTCATGGAGTAATCAAACCATGACCTTTTCATACAGAGCCGACAGAATGCCCATAGATACAGAACTTATACGCCAGATAGCTGACCATGGAAGATTTTTCCGGTATAGGTACACTCTAGGAAGTAGGATCATGCGAGTTGGAGAAGTATCACCAGGATACTGTGCACAGATCGTACAAACTGATACGTGTACTAAACAGATGGGAGAATTAGGGTTAGGAGATTTCACATGGAAAATTTGTAACATGGTAATGTCATACTCCGTCCCATATGTTCTCCCTGATTATGCATATTTCATATGCGGGAGGAAGGCGTATAAGTGGCTTGCCCCAAACTCAGAGGGATTGTGCTATATTGGAAAAGTACTGCCTGAGGTAATGACTGTATCCCACACTAAAATGAAAGATATTCACCGTGGTGCCCAAGCTCCTTATACTCACACTCATTACGAGCACATCGTTAAACGGCACCTGATAGAAAGAACAGAGCATTCGGCCTCTGACCTGATCCATGAATCCACCGGGATTCAATTCCTACTCGCGTTAGATATCACTCGTACCGCCAGAGGAGTGATAAATTACAAATATATATCTGCGCTTGCAAATTTATTAGACAATATCACCGAAATGTATGACGACACATTCAGGTACACTGGGAAAGAGTTACAAGCCTACAAAACAGAACTGGTTCAGCATAGGATGATTCTCAATTACCTCACAGCTGTGACAGGTGGGTATTGTGTTACCCTAGCGACTCAATATGGAATAAAGTGCTGCACGTACATTACAAACAGCACAGAGGACCCAGCCGAGGTCATAGACCAAAAGATGGATGACATTTTACAATTAAAATGGGAGTTTCGAAGGAAACACAATCTCACACTCGCTACTGTGGGTAATGAGCTGACCAGTTGGGTGTCATGGTTGAACCCACGAAATTGGTTCTCGGGTTTAGGAGAATGGGCCCAAGATATTATTATGGATGTAGGGAAATTTCTTTTGTGCATTCTGGGGGTCGTCATATTGGTTGGCCTGATATTTAGATGCGTTCGGGTTTTAGCGAAGCGTAAAAGCAGTACCAGGGTGATGAGTTTAAGGAGCGAGGACACTGTACTAACAACAACTAATTTGATTTATGACCCAACGATAGAGACAATGTTGTGATGAAAATGTGATTCCACGGTCCGTTTCTTTCACCCGTTTCTCCTTTGTTTTCCTCCAAGGTACAAAGACATCCGCTTGGAAGAAGAATTTGACAACCTTTTACACAGACCACTGATGGACAATGCCATAGACCCCCAATATCCCTAGTGACTTTAACTTTTACGATAGCCCAATACTTTAAAGATTGTAAGTCTATGGACATTGAGAAAGCTTTTTGCTCAGCATTTATAGCAAAAGCATCGGGAGACTACAGTCAACATGTACATCGAGACAAGACATCAGACAAGACCTCAATCAGCAAATGTAAATTAAACTCACATAGTTTATGACTGCATTTACCATAATTGCTTCTTATCTTCATTTCTACAACCTTCAGGTAATGACACACATAGTCGATAGGGAATATAGACACAGATATCAGCACTCACATATACCCCCATTCATGTATCATCAACTAAATGTGCTCCCCCATTTGTTGCAACCAAAAGCCGAAAAGAGCTCGGTAAAGTTTGACAGCCCATCCACAGACCCGTAATACGGGATAAGAAGGATTCAAATGTATACTTCGCAATACCTCGAAGCTTGATTTAAAACACGTACGGCACGATGATACATGACCCCTCAAACATGGATTCATACACACATGCTTCTACTATCTCACTAGGTCATACCTTTTTCCCACCTTCCTCTCTTCTCCCTTACCCAATCATAGAAATGTATTTACATATGACATATATTTTTCTCTTTTTGAACTGTTTTAGGAAGTGGCAGTTATTGATGACTGCCAAAGGGTGGACTGTCAAAGTCAGAAAAATATCATGCTACACGTTGCCATATATTCACCTCATGCGCTTGCCCGCTGCACATGCACTTTCTCTGGCGTGCGTGCACATATTCGCAAATTGCGTGACGGCGCCCCCTCGGCCATGCGCTCGAGCGCGTGGTATGTGCATTTACGGTAGGGTTTGTGTGCATCTAGCGGGCGACTCAATCATTAAATAATAAAACCAAATAGTATGTTTTATAGATAATGTTCCCCTTAGTGATAACTGTAAGTTTGTTTAATGTGACTTGTTCACGGACTTTGGAATCCCTCTTTACGTGGTACAAAGGGTCTGATTAAAGTTGAACAGTGGTGTCTGGTACCTAACCGAAGAGTATTTTAATAGCAATAATCCGGTGTTGGTTAGGTAAAGATTAATCGCTCCTGCGTGTAGTTATGGCCATTAGTAGTTTCTGGACATTTCATATATTTGCAGTTCATTATCCATGCGGCGGGAATCCGGCGATTCCCTCCCACCTGAGCAGTTTGTAATAGCCACAGCCCACCTGTTCAAATCCACCTATGACCTCTTGTTACAGTGCAGAGAGACATTCCTGTGTCCAATGAACAATAAGATTGTAGGGCCCTTTGTAGTACACTGTATGTTGTGTATATAAGGGTCACTGTCCCCAGACCGGCCAGTACTCTCACTCTTCAACATTTATCTCAGATAATTGGAGGACTGGATTCCGGTTGCGCTTGCGAGTGTTCCCCGTATGGTATGTTACTCTGTGGCCACTTTGTTACCCGTTTAAATGTTAGTCATTCATTCTTATTTGTTGTATTAGTGTTTGCGATCGTTCGCTATTGTGTATATTTCTGTTTAGTTATTCTGTTAGATTTTAATGTTAGCCTGTAGTGTATGAACTGTTCACTGTTTTCTTTTCCCTTTTACTTAGTTAAATATTGTTAGTAAAGGTGTTGGAACCTTAGCCAGGTATTGTGTGTTTATTACATTACTGAGGGTAATCGGAGCATCTCAATCGCTCAAACAACTAGCTTACAGACCAAGGTTAAACAGCATTATATCATTACAGTATCTAACACTAAGATTTACAGTATAAGCATACTCTGTGTAAGGTATAAAAGGTTATTATCTGTGTGTACGCTCGCTGTGTGTTCAGTACACCCAGCGCAGCGTGTGTACGTGACTTGCGTACCACGTGCAAGGTATTCTTACGCAAATAGCGTACAGAGTGCGTGGCACGTGCACGAGGTTCAGCGGCCATTACGGCTTCACGGTATAGATTTAATAGCTTGTGCTGTAGAGTATAAGAATCAGCTTTATCACTAAGACCCAGTCCTGGATCCCGAACCTGCTTCCCTCTAGGAGGTGAGAGCTGTGCAGCCACCACAGGAGTGAGATTCTGGTCTTGGAAGACAGGATTATCCTTCGGTGCATGTGCAGATGGGACCCGGACTACTTGTCCAACAGGTCCCATTGAAACACTCTGGCATGGAATCTGCCAAACTGAATGGCATCGTAGGCCGCCACCATCTTCCCCAGTAACCGAGTGCATTGATGGATCAATACTTTTGCTGGTTTCAGAATTTGTTTGACCAGGTTCTGAATTTCCAGAGCCTTTTCCACTGGAAGAAAAACTCTCTGTAATTCTGTGTCCAGAATCATTCCCAAAAACGACAGCCGTCTCGTCGGAACCAACTGTGATTTTGGCAAGTTTAGGAGCCAACCATGTTGCTGCAGAATTGTCAGGGAGAGCGTAATGTTCTGCAGTAATTGGTCCCTGGATCTCGACTTTATCAGGAGATCGTCCAAGTACGGGATAATTGTGACTCCTTGCTTGCGCAGGAGAAGCATCATTTTGGCCATTACTTTGGTGAAATTCTTCAGAGCCGTGGACAGACCGAACTGCAACGTCTGAAATTGGTAATGACAATCCTGAACTGCAAACCTCAGGTAAGCCTGATGTGGAGGATAAATGAGAACATGTAAGTAGGCATCCTTTATGTCTACCGACGGGTTCACTACGATATGCCGGTGGTCGGGCTCCCGGCGACCAGCATACCGCCGCCGGGAGCCCGACTGCCGGCTTACCGACAGTGTGGCGAGCGCAAATGAGCCCCTTGCGGGCTCGCTGCGCTCGCCACGCTACGCGCGCCACACTATTTTATTCTCCCTCCAGGGGGGTCGTGGACCCCCACGAGGGGGAATAAGTGTCGGTATGCTGGCGGTCGGGCCCCCGGCGCCGGTATGCTGGTCGCCGGGAGCCCAACCGCCAGCATACTGAAGACCACCCTCTACCGACACCATAAAATCCCCCTCCTCCAGACTGGAGATCACTGCCCGGAGAGATTCCATCTTGAATTTGAATTTTCTTAGGTAGAAATTTAGGGATTTGAGGTTCAGGATTGGTCTGACTGAGCCGTCTGGCTTCGGGACCACGAACAGGCTCGAATAAAAGCCTTCTACCTGTTGCGACGGGGAAACCCTGACAATTACTTGATTGTGACACAATTTTTGTATTGCGGCGCATACCACCTCTCTGTCCGGAAGAGAAGCTGGTAAGGCCGATTTGAAAAATCGGTGAGGGGGAACGTCTTGAAACTCCAGTTTGTACCCCTGGGACACTATTTCTAAAATCCATGGGTCCAGGGCCGAACGAGCCCAGAACTGAAGAGCTTGAGACGTGCCCCCACCGGTGCGGACTCCCGCAGAGGAGCCCCAGCGTCATGCGGTGGATTTGGCAGAAGCCGGGGAGGACTTCTACTCCTGGGAACCGGCCACGGCCGGTGATTGTTTGCCTTTTCCCTTTCCTCTAGTAGCAAGGAAGGAAGACCCTCGGCCTTTTCTGTATTTATTGGGCCAAAAGCACTGCATCTGATAGTGGTGTGCTTTCTTTTGTGGTGCAGGCACATAAGGTAAAAATGAAGAATTACCCGCGGTAGCCATAGATACCAAATCAGCGAGGCCGTCATCAAACAATACACCACCTTTATACAGAAGAGACTCCATAGCCTTCTTAAGAGTCAGCATCAGAATTCCATTGATGAATCCACAATGCTCTCCTAGCTGAGACTGCCGTGGCATTGGCCCTTGATCCCAAGAGGCCAATATCCCTCGCAGCTTCCTTTAGGTAGACTGCAGCGTCCCTGATATAACTTAGTGTCAAAAGAATGCTATCCCTATCCAGGGTATCTATTTCAGATGACAAGTTATCTGCCCATTTTTCCATAGCGCTACTCACCCATGCAGATGCAATGGCTGGTCTGAGTAGCGTACCCGTGGTGACATAAATGGATTTTAATGTATTTTCCTGCCTACGATCCGCAGGATCCTTTAGGGCTGCCGTGTCAGGGGACGGAAGAAACACCTTTTTGGGCAGCCGTGATAGAGCTTTGTCCACAATGGGGGGTGACTCCCATTTTTCCCTATCCCCAGAGAGAAACGGATACGCCACTGGAATCCTTTTGGGAATCTGAAACTTTTTGTCAGGATTTTCCCAAACCTTTTCACAAAACGTGTTCAGTTCATGAGAGGGAAGAAACGTTACCTCAGGTTTCTTTCCTTTATACATACAGACCCTAGTATCAGGAACAGCAGGGTCCTCAGTGATATGCAATACGTCTTTTATTGCCACAATCATGTATTGAATGCTCTTAGCCAGTTTGGGATCTAATCTGGCATCACTATAGTCGACACTTGAGTCAGTGTCCGTGTCGCTACCCGTGTCTGCCAGCTGGGTAAATGAACGTTTTTGTGACCCCGCGGGGGTCTGGACTTGTAACAACACATCCTCTACGGATTTCTTCCATGCCTGATTCTGAGACTCAGATTTATCCAATCTCTTATTTATCAGAGCCACATTAGAATTCAGAGCATTCAAAACATTCACCCAGTCAGGTGTCGGCGGTGCCGACAGGGTCACTCCCACAGCCGTTTGTGTACCTGGCATAGTCTCCTCCTGGGAAGAGCCCTCCGCCTCAGACATGTCGACACACGTGCACTCAACACACGCAGACACACTGGCCTAAATGGGGACAGACCCACAGTAAAGCCTGTCAGAGGGACACAGAGGGAATTATTGCCAGCCCACACCCCAGCGCCCAACCCGGTCTGAAACACCACAGAAATTCCCCAGACCTGCAGCGCTTTTCTAATTCATCAACAATGCACCAAAATAGCTGTGCCCCCCCTCCCCCGTTTTTCACCGTGATACTCATGCAGCAGTGTGAGGAAGGACCAGCGTCTCTGCAGCCTTGTGAAGAGAAATGGCGCCGGGCTGTGTGCTGTGAGGGCTAAGCTCCGCCCCCGTAATGGCGCTCTTCAGACCCGCTCTTTTTTAAATAATTTTTATACTGGCGGGGTTCCAGACAGTGCCCTTGCACTATGTCCACTCTTGACAGTCCTTATGGAGGTCAGATATGCTGCTCAGGGCGCCCCCCCCCCCCCGCGCCCTGCACCCTGTAGTGCCGCTGCGTGTGGGAGCATGGCGCGCAGCGCGATCGCTGTGCGGTTCCTCAAAGCAGTCACTGAAGTCTTCTTTTTCTTCTTCTACTCACCTGTCTTCTGACTTCTGGCTCTGCAAGGGGGGTGATGGCCGGCTCTGGGAATGAGCCCCTAGGCATACCTGGTGATCAAACCCTCAGGAGCTAATGGTGTCCTGTAGCCAAAGAAGCAGAGCCTTGAAACTCACAGAAGTAGGTCTGACTTCTCTCCCCTAAGTTCCACGAAGCAGGGAGACTGTTGCCAGCAGTGCTCCCTGAAAATAAAAAACCTAACATAAAGTCTTTTCAGAGAAACTCAGTAGAGCTCCTCAGTGTGCATCCAGTCTGCCTGGGCACAGATTCTAAACTGGAGTCTGGAGGAGGGGCATAGAGGGAGAAGGCTGTTCACACCTCTTTGAAAGTCTTAAAGTGCCCATGTCTCCTGCGGATCCCGTCTATACCCCATGGTTCTTGAAGTGACCCCAGCATCCTCTAGGACGTATGAGAAAAACACAGAAAAAAACCCAAACCTTTTTTCGTGTCTGACTTTTGACTGTCA
This sequence comes from Pseudophryne corroboree, assembly GCF_028390025.1. Taxonomy (NCBI): domain Eukaryota; kingdom Metazoa; phylum Chordata; class Amphibia; order Anura; family Myobatrachidae; genus Pseudophryne; species Pseudophryne corroboree. Next base: position 85,332,993 of record NC_086447.1, on the reverse strand, counting down.
ACCATATAGTGTCTAATGAATTTATATCTTTTAATGGTCTGTCTATAGACAGGAACCCCGATGATCAGAATACTGTGAACCTACATTTTCCCGGTGGCTGTTTGTCTCTGCAGCCGCCTGGTGTACACAGGCGGGGTAAGGACGACTTCTGATTGGCTGCACAGAACGCACTGGGGGAGGTAAATGCGGAAACAGAGGGGCAGGAAGGTCTCTCAGAGAGTGGCAGCTGCTGGATTATCTTCCAGCAGCCGCCCAGTTGGTGTTTCTGACTGGTCGCATCAGATGCAGCCACATCAGGGAGAGCCCAGTTTGGTGTGGTGTCATCTATTGCAACCATGCCAGGCAAGTGGTTAAAACTAACTCCAGTGTGGTTAAAGTCAGGTCCCAGCGTCTCTAATACACGGTGAGCTGTGTTCCGCTGTGTATGCCATGCAGATAAGAATATGTAGTGAATAAGATGTTATGCTGCATCAGGTGGAAAGACTCAGACTCAACGGGCGTCTTATGGCGTATAGATGCTAGGTGTGCGAGAACACATCTGTTGTTACCAGAAAGCACATATAGACCAGTAAGCTGAAATGTCAGATGACGTTAACAAAGAGCAGAAAGCAATGCAAGTAACTGCACCTAGGGCAAAACCATGTGCACTGCAAGTGGGGCAGATGTAACATGTGCAGAGAGAGTTAGATCTGGGTGGGGGCGTGTCCAAGCGTAAATGTAAATTACAGTGTAAAAAATAGGATTTTAATACCTACCGGTAAATCCTTTTCTCTTAGTCCGTAGAGGATGCTGGGGTCACCATTAGAACCATGGGGTATAGACAGGATCCGCAGGAGACATGGGCACTTTAAGACTTTGAAAGGGTGTGAACTGGCTCCTCCCTCTATGCCCCTCCTCCAGACTCCAGTTATAGGAACTGTGCCCAGGGAGACGGACATTTCGAGGAAAAGATTTATTGTTAAACTAAGGTGAGATTCATACCAGCTCACACCTCAAGCATGCCGCAGAACGTGGCATTCAGCAGAACACAAGCCAACGGCATGAACAATTGCAGTAACATGCTGACAATAACGTAACACAACATGTGTGTAACCACGACTAATAACTGCAGATACAGTCTGCACTGGGACGGGCGCCCAGCAATCTCTACGGACTAAGAGAAAAGGATTTACCGGTAGGTATTAAAAATAAGATTTTACTTACCGGTAAATCTATTTCTCGTAGTCCGTAGAGGATGCTGGGGACTCCGTAAGGACCATGGGGAATAGACGGGCTCCGCAGGAGATAGGGCTCTTTAAGAAAGAATTTAGGATTCTGGGTGTGCACTGGCTCCTCCCTCTATGCCCCTCCTCCAGACCTCAGTTAGGGAAACTGTGCCCAGAGGAGACGGACAGTACGAGGAAAGGATTTTAGTTAACCTAAGGGCAAGATTCATACCAACCACACCAATCACACCGCATAACCTGTGATAAACTATCCAGTTAACAGCATGAACAACAACATAGACTCGGTTCAAACCGATGAAACTATAACATAACCCTTATGTAAGCAATAACTATATACAAGTCTTGCAGAAGAAGTCCGCACTTGGGACGGGCGCCCAGCATCCTCTACGGACTACGAGAAATAGATTTACCGGTAAGTAAAATCTTATTTTCTCTAACGTCCTAGAGGATGCTGGGGACTCCGTAAGGAGCATGGGGATTATACCAAAGCTCCCAAACGGGCGGGAGAGTGCGGATGACTCTGCAGCACCGATTGAGCAAACAGGAGGTCCTCCTCAGCCAGGGTATCAAACTTATAGAACTTTGCAAAGGTGTTTGACCCCGACCAAGTAGCTGCTCGGCACAACTGTAACGCAGAGACCCCTCGGGCAGTCGCCCAAGAAGAGCCCACGTTCCTAGTGGAATGGGCCTTAACCGATCTAGGCAATGGCAATCCTGCCGTAGAATGCGCCTGCTGAATCGTGTTACAGATCCAGTGAGCAATAGTCTGCTTCGAAGCAGGAGCGCCAACCTTGTTGGCCGCATACAGAACAAACAGAGCTTCAGTCTTCCTGATCCTAGCTGTTCTGGACACATAAATCTTCAAAGCCCTGACCACATCCAGGGACTCGGAATCCCCCAAGTCCCGCGTAGCCACAGGCACGACAATAGGTTGGTTCATATGAAACGATGAGACCACCTTTGGCAGAAATTGAGGACGAGTCCTCAATTCTGCCCTATCCACATGAAAAACCAGGTAGGGGCTTTTATATGACAAAGCCGCCAATTCCGAAACACGCCTTGCAGAAGCCAAGGCCAATAACATAACCACTTTCCAAGTGAGATATTTCAATTCCACCGTCTTGAGTGGTTCAAACCAAGGTGACTTGAGGAAACTTAATACCACGTTAAGATCCCAAGGCGCCACCGGAGGTACAAAGGGAGGCTGAATATGCAGTACCCCCTTCACAAATGTCTGAACTTCAGGAAGAGAAGCCAATTATTTTTGGAAGAAATTTTGACCTTTGTGGACCCTAATTTTAGGCCCAAATTCACTCCCGTTTGCAGGAAGTGAAGCAGACGGCCCAAATGGAACTCCTCCGTAGGAGCAGTTCTGGCCTCACACCAAGACACATATTTTCGCCATATACGGTGATAATGTTTCGATGTCACGTCCTTCCTAGCCTTGATCAGGGTAGGAATGACCTCCTCCGGAATACCTATTTCCGATAGGATCCGGCGTTCAACCGCCATGCCGTCAAACGCAGCCGCGGTAAGTCTTGGAACAGACAGGGCCCCTGCTGCAGCAGATCCTGCCTTAGGGGAAGAGGCCACGGATCTTCTGTGAGCAACTCTTGCAGATCCGGATACCAAGTCCTTCGTGGCCAATCCGGAACAATGAGGATCGTTTTGACTCCTCTTAGCCTTATTATTCTCAACACCTTGGGTATGAGAGGTAGAGGAGGGAACACATAGACCGACCTGAACACCCAAGGTGTCACTAGAGCGCCCACCGCTACCGCCTGAGGGTCCCTGGACCTGGCACAATACCGCTTTAGCTTTTTGTTTAGATGGGACGCCATCATGTCTATCTGAGGCAGTCCCCACCGACCCACGATCTGTGCGAAGACTTCTGGATGAAGTCCCCACTCTCCCGGATGCAGGTCGTGTCTGCTGTGGAAGTCCGCTTCCCAGTTGTCCACCCCCGGGATGAATACTGCTGATAGGGCGCTTACATGGCCTTCCGCCCAGCGAAGAATCCTGGTCGCTTCTGCCATGGCCACTCTGCTCCTTGTGCCGCCTTGGCGGTTTACATGAGCCACTGCTGTGACATAGTCTGACTGAATCAGAACCGGTTTGTCCCGAAGCAATGCCTCCGCTTGGCGTAGGGCGTTGTATATGGCCCTCCACTCCAGGACGTTGATGTGGAGACCAGTCTCTAGATTTGACCAGAGACCCTGGAAATTTCTTCCCAGTGTGACCGCTCCCCAACCTCGGAGGCTTGCGTCCGTGGTCACCAGGATCCAGTCCTGAATCCGAACCTGCGGCCTTCTAGGAGGTGAGCACTGTGCAGCCACCACAGGAGAGAGACCCTGGCTCTGGGAGACTGGGTGATCCTCTGATGCATTTGTAAATGGGACCCGGACCATTTGACCAGTAGATCCCATTGAAAGGTCCTCGCATGGAACCTTCCGAAGGGGATGGCCTCGTACGATGCCACCATCTTCCCCAGGACACGTGTGCAATGATGCACTGAAACTGTTTTTAGCTTTAATAGGTTCCTGACCAGGGCTATGAGCTCCTGAGCCTTTTCCATCGGAAGAAAAACCTTTTTCTGGTCTGTGTCTAGAAACAGACCCAGAAAGGTCAGGCGCGTTGTAGGGACTAGCTGGGACTTCGGTAAATTTAGAATCCAGCCATGCCCCTGCAACATCCTCACCGACAGCGACACGCTGTCCAGCAACTTCTCCCGAGATCTGGCCTTTATGAGGAGATCGTCCAAGTATGGGATAATTGTGACACCCTGCTTGCGCAGGAGCACCATCATTTCCGCCATTACCTTGGTGAAAATTCTCGGGGCTGTGGAAAGCCCAAACGGCAACGTCCGAAATTGGTAATGACAGCCCTGTACTGCAAATCTCAGGAACGCCTGATGAGGAGGGAAAATCGGAACATGAAGGTATGCATCCTTTATGTCCAGGGACACCATCCAATCCCCCCCCTCCAAGCTGGCGATGACTGCTCTGAGCGATTCCATCTTGAACTTTTTCAAGTACAAGTTCAGGGATTTTAGATTCAAAATGGGTCTGACCGAACCGTCCGGTTTCGGGACCACAAACAGGGTTGAGTAATACCACTTTCCTTGCTGGAGAAGAGGAACTTTGACTATCACCTGTTGAAGATACAATTTTTGAATTGCAGTCAACACTAACTCCCTCTCTGACGGGGAAGCTGGCAGAGCAGATTTGAAAAATCGTCGAGGAGGCACGTCTTCGAATTCCAGCCTGTATCCCTGAGAAACAATCTCTATAGCCCAGGGATCCACCTGTGAGTGAACCCAGACCTGGCTGAAAAATCGAAGACGCGCCCCCACTTGAGCTGACTCTCCCCGGGAAGCCCCAGCGTCATGCGGTGGACTTTGCAGATGTAGGGGAGGACTTCTGTTCCTGGGAACTAGCTGCATGCAGCTTTTTTCCCTTGCCTTTTCCTCTGGACGATCCCCGTACCTTCTTGCTTTTATTGGAACGAAAGGACTGCATTTGATAATGAGGTGCCTTTTTAGTATGCTGCGGGGGGACATAAGGTAAGAAATTTGATTTACCGGCCGTAGCAGTAGAGACAAGGTCCGAGAGGCCTTCTCCAAACAACTCCTCCCCCTTGTAAGGCAACGACTCCATATGCCGCTTTGAGTCGGCATCCCCCGTCCACTGTCGGGTCCACAGGAGTCGCCTAGCAGAAATAGACATAGCATTTATTCTGGAGCTTAGTAAACAAATGTCTCTTTGAGCATCCCTCATATATAAGGCAGCATCTTTGATATGCTCTAGAGTCATTAGAATGGAATCCTTATCTAGGGTTTCAAGTTCCGTAGATAAGGAATCTGTCCATGCTGCGATAGCACTACACACCCAGGCCGATGCCATAGCCGGTCTAACGATAGTACCGGAATGTGTGTAAATGTGCTTCATGGTAACCTCCTGCTTACGATCAGCAGGATCCTTGAGGGAAGCTGTATCCTGAGAAGGCAGTGCCACCTTTTTGGATAAGCGTGTCAGCACCTTGTCTACCTTCGGCGAAGATTCCCATCGTATCCTGTCCTTTTGTGGAAAGGGATACGCCATAAGAATCCTTTTGGGAACTTGTAGTCTCCTATCTGGAGATTCCCAAGCCTTTTCGCACAAGTCGCTTAGTTCAAATGAGGATGGAAAAGTGACCTCAGGCTTTTTCCCTTTATACATGTGTACTCTCGTGTCAGGGACAGGGGGTTCCTCAGTGATATGCAAAACCTCTTTAATGGCCATAATCATGTAACAAATACCTTTCGCCACCTTTGGCTGCAATTTTGCATCCTCATAGTCGACACTAGAGTCAGTCTCTGTGTCGGTATCTGTTAGTGATCTGGGATATGGTGCGTTTTTGAGACCCCGAAGGTCCTGGTGCCACAGGGACAGGCATGGTCTGACTACCTGTAAAGGAGAAAGGATGTGTACCTGCGCTGGCTGTATGTATTAAATTAATACATTAAACAAAGACAATAATAATGATAAATAGTAAGAATAACAATAATAATAATGAAAATGGATGGTTTGTTCTATATAAAAAAGTAACAATTTAATCATAACATATCACATGAAACAATTATTAAAAAATAGGAAATTCCTCTTGCCACTAGGTGGTAGTAAAAACTTGGATTAGCTTATCTGGACAATAATGAGTAAATGTTATGGTCTCCAATATTAGAATTGTCCATTCCTATAGGCTAGGACAGCCTCCCTCTGCGCATTCACTGTACTTAATATGTATTTACCAGATCCCCTCGTTGGTAAGCATCAGCCTTGGAACAAGTCCTTTATATAGCTGTAGGGGTGAATCCAGGTGGAGATAAGATCCAGTGGTGGGAGATGCGTCCAAATTGTGCCAAGGAGGACACGGCTTTTGCAGGCCGCTGTGGAGCACGGAGTCCAGAAAAAGCAAATATACTCAGGTCCAATGAAAGAAAGCTCTGACTACCTGACTGATCCCTAGCTTCAGCCTTGTCTAATCGTTTATGCAGTAAATTTACATTTGCATTCAAGACATTCCACATATCCACCCAGTCCAGTGTCGGCGTTGCCGACGGCGACCTGACTATCATGCACTCCCCCTCCTCCTTAGGTGAGCCTTCCTCGTCAAACATGTCGACACACACACACACACACACACACACACACACACACACACACACACACACACACACACACACGGAATCTCTTTTCTGAAGACAGGTTCCCCCTGAGGCCCTTTGGAGAGACAGAGAGAGAGTATGCCAGCACACACCCCAGCGCTATATGTCCCTGGAGAAAAACACAGAATGTTTACCCAGTAGCGCTGCTGTAGTGTATAAACGCCAATAATGTGCCCCCCCCCCCCCCCTCTACTTTAAAACCCTCTTTCACCGTGTGTCAAGCAGGGGAGAGTCCGGGGAGCTTCCTCTCAGCGGTGCTGTGTAGAGAAAATGGCGCTGGTGAGTGCGGAGGGAGAAGCCCCACCCCCTCGGCAGCGGCCTTCTATCCCGCTCAAACTTATTAAAAAATGGCGGGGGCTCTTTTATATACATGTACAGGGCCCACCTGTACATGTATATACACTTTTGCCATAGGAGAGGTGTTTTATTGCTGCCCAGGGCGCCCCCCCTGCGCCATGCACCCTTACAGTGACCGGAGTGTGTGAGGTGTAGCGGAGCAATGACGCACAGCTGCAGTGCTGTGCGTTACCTCTGTGAAGCACCGAAGGCTTCTGCCGCCTGAGACGTCTTCTGTCTTCGTTTCTTGTGGCTCTGTGAGGAGAACGGCGGCGCGGCTCTGGGGTGAAAGCCCAGGACGAACCTGTGTTCATTCCCTCTGGAGCTAATGGTGTCCAGTAGCCGAGGAAGCAGAGCCTAACATTTAAGTAGGTCTACTCCTCTCTCCTCAGTCCCTCGATGCAGGGAGCCTGTTGCCAGCAGTGCTCCCTGAAAAAGAGAAAAAATCCTAACAAAAATGCTTTCTAAGCAGGAAACTCAGGAGAGCTCCCTGCAGTGCACCCATTCTCCTCTGGGCACAGTCTAAAACTGAGGTCTGGAGGAGGGGCATAGAGGGAGGAGCCAGTGCACACCCAGAATCCTAAAGTCTTTCTAAAGTGCCCTATCTCCTGCGGAGCCCGTCTATTCCCCATGGTCCTTACGGAGTCCCCAGCATCCTCTAGGACGTTAGAGAAATACTATTTTCTCATACGTCCTAGAGGATGCTGGGGTCACCATTACAACCATGGGGTTATACCAAAGCTCTAAGACGGGCGGGAGAGTGCGGATAACTCTGCAGTACCGATTGACCGAACTTAAAAGGCCCTCATCAGCCAAGGTGTCAAACTTGTAGAACTTTGCAAATGTGTTTAAACCCCGACCAAGTAGCTGCTCGGCAAAGTTGCAATGCCGAGACCCACCCGGGCAGCCGCCCAGGATGAGCCCACCTTTCTAGTGGAATGGGCCTTCACCAATTCCGGTAACGGCAATCCAGCTGTGGAATGAGCATGCTGAATCGTGTTACAGATCCAGCGTGCAATGGTCTGCTTGGAAGCAGGACACCCAACCTTGTTGTGAGCATACAGGACAAACAGAGCCTCTGTTTTCCTAATCCGAGTCGTTCTGGCAACATAAATCTTCAAAGCTCTGACCACATCCAGAGATCATCAGCGAAGGAGTCAGTAGCCACAGGCACCACAATAGGTTGGTTCATGTGGAAAGAGGAAACCACCTACGGTAGAAATTGTTGACGTGTCCTCAATTCAGCTCTATCTTCATGGAACATCAAATAAGGGCTCTTGTGAGACAAGGCAGCTAACTCAGACACCCGCCTTGCAGATGCCAAGGCCAACAGGATGACGACTTTCCAAGTGAGGAATTTCAACTCCACCTTCCGTAAAGGTTCAAACCAATGTGATTGAAGGAACTGCAACACCACATTAAGGTCCCATGGTGCCACTGGAGGCACAAATGGAGGTTGGATGTGCAACACGCCTTTCACGAAAGTCTGAACTTCTGGAAGGGAGGCCAATTGTTTCTGAAAGAAAACCGATAAGGCTGAAATCTGTACCTTAATTGAGCCCAATTTCAGGCCCGCATCCACACCTGCTTGTAGAAAATGGAGAAAACGTCCTAGCTGAAACTCTGCCATAGGAGCGTTCTTGGATTCACACCAAGAAACATATTTTCTCCAAATACGGTGGTAATGTTTAGACGTTACCCCTTTTCTGGCCTGAATAAGTGTGGGAATGACTTCTCTGGGAATACCCTTACGGCCTAGGATTTTGCGCTCAACTGCCACGCCGTCAAACGCAGCCGCGGTAAGTCCTGATACACGCACGGCCCTGTTTCCTCGTGCAGAGGAAGAGGCCAGGGATCTCCCATGAGTAATTCCTGAAGATCTGGATACCAAGACCTCCTTGGCCAGTCTGGGACAATGAGGATCGGCCGGATCTTTGTTCTTCTTATGATCTTTAGAACTTTTGGAATGAGAGGAAGTGGAGGGAATACATACACCGACTGAAACACCCACGGTGTCACCAGAGCATCCACTGCGATTGCTTGAGGGTCCCTTGACCTGGAACAATATCTCTGAAGCTTCTTGTTGAGACGAGATGCCATCATGTCTACTTGAGGAACTCTCCAACGACCTGTCACCTCTGCGAAGACTTCTTGGGGGAGGCCCCACTCTCCTGGATGGAGATCGTGTCTGCTGAGGAAGTCTGCTTCCCAGTTGTCCACTCCTGGAATGAAGATCGCTGACAGACCGCTTGTATGCTTTTCCGCCCAGCGGAAAATCCTTGTGGCTTCTGCCATTGCCACTCTGCTTTTCGTTCCGCCCTGACGGTTTATATACGCTACTGCTGTTACATTGTCCGACTGGATCAGTACAGGCAGATCTCGAAGATGTTCCGCTTGCAGAAGGCGGTTGTAAATGGCCCTTAACTCCAGAACATTTATGTGGAGACAAGTTTCCTGACTTGACCATCTTCCTTGGAAGTTTTCTCCCATTGTGAAATTGGTAATGACAATCCTGAATTGCAAACCTCAGGTAAGCCTGATGCAGAGGATAAATGGGAACATGTAAGTAGGCATCCTTTATGTCCACCGACACCATAAAATCCCCTTCCTCCAGACTGAAGATCACTGCTCGGAGAGACTCCATCTTGAATTTGAATTTCTTTAGGTAGAAATTTAGGGGCTCGAATAAAAGCCTTCTCCCTGTTGTGGCTGGGGAACCCTGACGATAACTTGATTTTGACACAACTTTTGTATTGCGTCGCAAAGTACCTTCCTGTCCGGAAGAGACACTGGTAAGGCCGATTTGAAAAAACGGCGAGGGGGAACGTCTTGAAACTCCAGCTTGTACCCTTGAGATACTATTTGTAAAACTCATGTGTCTAGGTCCGAACAACCCAAAACTGAGTGAAGAGTTTGAGACGTGCCCCCACCGGTGCGGACTCCCACATAGGAGCCCCAACGTCATGCGGTGGAATTCGTAGAAGCCTGGGAGGACTTCTGCTCCTGGGAGCCTGACAAGGCTGGCGATCGTTTACCTCTTCCCCTTCCTCTAGTAGCAAGGAAGGAAGGAAGGAAGGAAGGAAGAACCTTGTCCCTTTCTGTATTTATTGGGCCGAAAGGACTGCATCTGATAGTGATGTGTTTTCTTTTGTTGTGGAGGAACATAAGGTAAAAAGGATGACTTACCCGCGGTAGCTGTAGACACCAAATCATCAAGGCAGTCACCAAATAAGGCCTTACCTTTGTATGGTAGAGATTCCATACTTTTCTTGGAATTAGCATCAGCATTCCATTGGTGTATCCACAATGCTCATCTAGCTGAGACTGCCATGGCATTGGCCTTAGATTCCAAAAGACCAATATCTCTCGCAGCTTCCTTAAGGTATGCTGTAGCGTCCTTGATATAACCCAGCGTCAAGAGGATGCTATCCCTATCTAGGGTATCTATTTCAGAAGACAAGTTGTCTGCCCACTTTTCGATAGCACTACTTACCCATGCAGATGCAATGACAGGTCTGAGTAGCATACCTGTGGTCGCATAAATGGACTTTAACGTAGTTTCCTATTTATGATCTGCAGGATCCTTAAGGGCCGCCGTGTCAGGTGACGGGAGTGCCACCTTTTTAGAGAAACGTGACAGGGCCTTGTCCACGGTGGGGGATGACTCCCACTTTTCCCTATCCGCCGAGGGAAACGGATAAGCTACCGTAATTCTTTTGGGAATCTGAAACTGGTCAGGAGCTTCCCAGAGTTTTTCAAATAGCGTGTTCAGTTCTTGAGAGGGAGTAAACGTTACCTCAGGTTTCCTTTCCTTATACATAAAGGCCCTTTTATCAGGGACAGCCGGGTCCTCAGTGATATGTAGTACCTCTTTAACCGCCACAATCATGTACTGAATGCTCTTTGCCAATTTTGGATCTAATCTGGAATCGCTATAGTCGACACTGGAATCAGAATTCGTGTCGGTATCAGTGTCTGCCAATTGGGCCAGCGTACGTTTCTGTGACCCTGACTTTGTAATAACATATCTTCTACAGATTTCTTCCATGCCTGGGTCTGAGACTCAGACTTATCCAACCTCTTACTGATAAGAGCCACATTAGCATTCAAGGCGTTCAACACATTTACCCAATCAGGGTCGGTGGTGCCGACATGGTCACCCCCGCAGCCGTTTGTGTCCCTAATACAGCCTCCTCCTGGGAAGAGCCTTCAGCCTCAGACATGTCGACACACGTGCACCCAACACCCACAGACACACCGGGCATATAGGGGACAGACCCACAGTAAAGCCTGTCAGAGAGACACAGAGGGGATTTGCCAGCTCACACCCCAGCGCCCAATCAGCGGTTCTGAAGTGCCCAGTAAACGCCCCAGACCTATAGTGCTATTTATATAAATTATATTGCACCAAATTTAGCCAGTGCCCCCCCCCCCCGTTTTGCACCCTGATACTTGTCAGTGTGAAGGAAGGACCAGCGTCTCTGCAGCATGATGGAGAGAAAATGGCGCCGAGTGAGCTGTGAGGACAAAGCTTTGCCCCCATAATGGCGCACTTCCGGCCCGCTTCTTGTATGATTATACTGGCGGGGGTTTTGGGATAGTGCCTCGGCACTAATGTCCCCTCTTGCCAGATGTTCTCTGATGATTTATTAGCTGCCCAGGGCACCCCCACCCCCCTGTCCAGCATGTGTGGGCTACATGCAAAAGCGGTCAGTTTTTACCCTGCATGCAAGATAAATAACATGCACTTGCACCCCCTGCAGTCTAACATGGTCTATTCATGGTAACTGCATATCACAAGGTTATGGTCCGCGGATGGGTCCTGAGGGAGAGCTAAATTTGGTATATACTACATTCCGGGGATGGAACCGGCACACTTTAACACAATGGAGCGCAGCAGTTCTCTCTATGCCGAAACATAAACAACCTGCAACTTAGACTGTTAGATTAATAGGTATTATTTCAGCACTCTCAGCTTCATGTATATAACACACACACACACACAATGTACAAAAACTAAATACAGACACCAGTAGATTTATATTTTATTACAAAAAATAATGCATGAGAAAAGTTAGAAAAATATTATTATTTTTTTTAAATTTAGCTCCGTAGAGGATCTGAACAGAATATTTGATTTTCTATTTGCCAACATATAAGAATAAACAGAAATACATAAATTAACCTTAAAATACAGGTATGTATCTACACCCACCACCCACCGTACCACACATCCAGCACGATTTCCAGTATTGTGCTCATAGACATAGATAAGAACAGACACATATAAATAATGACACAAGGGGGCAGATGTATTAAGCCTGGTGTGATAAACCAGTGATAAGTGCAAGGTGATAACTCTCCAGCCAATGAGCTCCAATATGTAAATTAACAGTTAGGAGCTGATTGGCTGGTGCCTTATCACCTTGCACTTGCTTTATCACACCAGGCTTAATACATCTGCCCCAAAGGCTTTACAGCGCTAAGGCATAAATCACACAGGCTCAGCAAGTCCGGGACTATGGGCCATATGTATACAGACAGCTAAACCCTGCATATCCTATATATTACTGTGCACGTTGCCATATTATGGAGCTTATCCACTACGCCAGAGGGACATGGTGTCTGGGATGATGATTTCCCAAGTCCTATATAACTTGTGCAGACTGATGGCTGCAATAATGTACATGGCAACGTGTGTGTGACCAACTGTTATGGAACCACAAGTACTGACCTCTGGCTAGCATGGCATACTAGTACTTGTAGTTCCCCCATAGATGGTGAGGCACACATTGCCCAAGGAGTTAGATTTACTACAGTTTCTAAAAATGAGAAGTGTTGGTGTTGCCCATAGCAACCAGACTGCAGCTATTACTCTCTAGAAAATGACAGAATATGATTGGTCACTTTGGGCATCACCTCCATTTGTCTGTTTTGGAGGCGTTAGTAAATCTACCCCAAGATCTGAGCAGAACGGCTTGCTGGGCGGCACTTTCTGGCTTGCAAAAATAAACGTACAGACATAACGGGAATGGTATACAGACGCTTCTCTCTACCGTCAGGTTATTACTGATTGCACTGTACTTTCTCTGCTGCAACTCCAGCTAAATACACTGCCTCGTATCTCTGGCTTCCCTTCCAATCTGCAGCCACGTGTTTCTATAACGAGCCGGCGTTCGTTATACAAAGATGTTCCCCCACATTGTATACAGTGCAGAACCGTGTTGTCACACTACGTAACAGAGAGACCCATCTCGCTCTGCGCATATAACTACATCGCTTACCATCGCACCAGGCAGAGATATCTCTGGTGACCGCTGCAGGCAGCGGCGTACAAGCAATCTGAATGTGGACGGCCCTTATACAGACGGTAAGCGTACCCGTAGCAAGGACTAAATAAGCAAACTGCCATCTATCTCATTGTATGTAACCTACTCAATGCATACCAGCAATGGGGGGGATTCAAATGGGGGTTTTTTCCGCAGCCACCACTAGATGGTGCCCAATGGAGGTATTCCGTTCAAGCGCAATTAGTCACGGGGAGACATGTCTTCTCACAGCCCCCACGCTGGCAAGGAGAAATGGGCATAAAGTGACCTGTTTGGGAACCAAAACTGCACTTTTTGCATCGTGCCCAGAACGTTAGTCGGGTGTAGCCATTTTATGCGACTTAAGCCGGCACTCCTGGGCACAATAGAAGAAACTGTTGAATTGCGCCCCGCAATCTCCAGTCACTTTAGATGTGAGACCGGGCGCACAGAAACTATTGAATCCCCCCCCCTAATGTGTAATTTGTAAGAATATGTTAAAATGTTAACGCAATGTTATGGTTTTTCAAATACCATCCACTTACTTCACAGCTACAGTGTGAGAATAAAGCCGGCGTGCGCTGTAATTGTAGCTTTGTCACCTGTTTCTAGTTATGTACATAGCACAGTGGTTCTCATCGCAGAATCCATAGTGCACATGGAAGAGGCCTGGTGTCCTACAGGTGCATCAGTGACACATCTGACACACAAGACAAATAATGGCATAGAGGTGGTCACTACACGTCCCCAATAGCTACATGGCTAAACGGTGAGGGAACGCAACGTAGGAGAGGTACCGTATATCTTATCTATTTACGTGAGAAACGGATGTGCTGGGAGTTGTAGTTCAACAACAAATGTCTATGTACAAACATGAAAAATAAAGTTTCAGTGCTTAAACCGCTAGTTCCAACCTCATAGCAGTCCACTACTTACAACTGTGCATCATAACGCCCATAGCATTTGTATGTCCTGTGCATCACAGTATCCGTGCGTCCTCTGCATCATAATGCCCACAGTAACCGTACGTCCTGTGCATCATAATGCCCACAGTAACCGTACGTCCTGCGCATCATAATACCCATAGTATCTGTACGTCCTGTGCATCATAACGCCCATAGTATCTGTACGTCCTGTGCATCATAACGCCCATAGTATCAGTGTGTCCTGTGCATCATAACGTCCATAGTATCAGTGTGTCCCGTGCATCATAACGCCCATAGTATCAGTGTGTCCTGTGCATCATAACGTCCATAGTATCAGTGTGTCCTGTGCATCATAACGCCCATAGTATCAGTGTGTCCTGTGCATCATAACACCCATAGTATCAGTGTATCCTGTGCATCATAACGCCCATAGTATCAGTGTGTCCCATAGTATCAGTGTGTCTCGTGCATCATAACGCCCATAGTATCAGTGTGTCCCATAGTATCAGTGTGTCCCGTGCATCATAACGTCCATAGTATCAGTGTGTCCCGTGCATCATAACGCCCATAGTATCAGTGTATCCCGTGCATCATAACGCCCACAGTATCAGTGTGTCCCGTGCATCATAACGCCCATAGTATCAGTGGGTCCCGTGCATCATAACGCCCATAGTATCTGTGCATCATAATGCCCATAGTATCAGTGTGTCCTGTGCATCATAACGTCCATAGTATCAGTGTGTCCTGTGCATAACGTCCATAGTATCAGTGAGTCCTGTGCATCATAATGTCCATAGTATCAGTGTGTCCTGTGCATCATAACGCCCATAGTATCAGTGTATCCTGTGCATCATAACGCCCATAGTATCAGTGTGTTCCGTGCATCATAACGCCAATAGTATCTGTGCATCATAATGCCCATAGTATCAGTGTGTCCTGTGCATCATAACGCCCATAGTATCAGTGTGTCCTGTGCATCATAACGCCTATAGTATCAGTGTGTCCCGTGCATCATAACGCCCATAGTATCAGTGTGTCCTGTGCATCATAACGCCCATAGTATCAGTGTGTCCTGTGCATCATAACGCCCATAGTATCAGTGTGTCCTGTGCATCATAACGCCCATAGTATCAGTGTGTCCTGTGCATCATAACGCCCATAGTATCAGTGTGTCCTGTGCATCATAACGCCAATAGTATCAGTGTGTCCCGTGCATCATAACGCCCATAATATCAGTGCGTCCTTTGCATCATAATGCCCATAGTATCTGTACGTCCTGTGCATCATAATGTCCGTAGTATCAGCGCGTCCTGTGCATCATAACGCTCCTAGTATCAGCGTGTCCTGTGCATCATAACACCCATAGTATCTGTACGTCCCGTGCATCGTAACGCCCATAGTATCAGTGTGTCCTGTGCATCGTAACGCCCATAGTATCAGTGTGTCCCGTGCATCGTAACGCCCATAGTATCAGTGTGTCCCGTGCATCATAACGCCCATAGTATCAGTGTGTCCTGTGCATCATAACGCCCATAGTATCAGTGTGTCCCGTGCATCATAACGCCCATAATATCAGTGCGTCCTTTGCATCATAATGCCCATAGTATCTGTACGTCCTGTGCATCATAATGTCCGTAGTATCAGCGCGTCCTGTGCATCATAACGCTCCTAGTATCAGCGTGTCCTGTGCATCATAACACCCATAGTATCTGTACGTCCCGTGCATCGTAACGCCCATAGTATCAGTGTGTCCCGTGCATCATAACGCCCATAGTATCAGTGTGTCCTGTGCATCATAACGCCCATAGTATCAGTGTGTCCCGTGCATCATAACGCCCATAGTATCTGTGCATTATAACGTAGTGTTCACTCTAGGCTGTTTTAGCAGGGCGCCGCGCCCTGCCCGTTTTTTAACAGGCAAAACCCGCCCTGCCCCTTTTGCGGCGCCCTGCTAGAACAGCCGCCCGCTCCCTGCCCTCCCGGCGTGTATAGATGCCGTGCGCATGCGCGCGGCATCCATTCACGCATTGGGAGAGGGCTGGGGGAAGCCCAGCACCGACGGAGGTGCTGGGCACGCCCCCAACAATGACGTCGCCGGCCACAGACGCTCTCTATAGTAGCGTCTGTGGGCCGCACTGCCCCTAAAATGACGGAGGCGTGGCCACACCCCCTAATTTGTGTGGCCACACCCCCGTTTCGGACGCGCGCACACACGTGCCCCCGGAGTCCAGCGCCCTGCCCCTTTTCACTCCTAGAGTGAACACTAATAACGCCCATAGTATCAGTGTGTCCCGTGCATCATAATGCCCATAGTATCAGTGTGTCCTGTGCATCATAACGTCCATAGTATCAGTGTGTCCCGTGCATCATAACGTCCATAGTATCAGTGTGTCCCATGCATCGTAACGCCCATAGTATCAGTGTGTCCCGTGCATCGTAACGCCCATAGTATCAGTGTGTCCCGTGCATCATAACGCCCATAGTATCAGTGTGTCCCGTGCATCATAACGCCCATAGTATCAGTGTGTCCCGTGCATCATAACGCCCATAGTATCAGTGTGTCCCGTGCATCATAACGCCCATAGTATCAGTGTGTCCTGTGCATCATAACGCCCATAGTATCAGTGTGTCCCGTGCATCATAACGCCCATAGTATCAGTGTGTCCCGTGCATCATAACGCCCATAGTATCAGTGTGTCCTGTGCATCATAACGTCCATAGTATCAGTGTGTCCCGTGCATCGTAACGCCCATAGTATCAGTGTGTCCCGTGCATCATAACGCCCATAGTATCTGTACGTCCTGTGCATCATAACGCCCATAGTATCAGCGTGTCCTGTGCATCATAACGCCCATAGTATCAGCGTGTCCTGTGCATCATAACGCCCATAGTATCTGTACGTCCTGTGCATCATAACGCCCATAGTATCAGCGTGTCCTGTGCATCATAACGCCCATAGTATCAGCGTGTCCTGTGCATCATAACGCCCATAGTATCAGCGTGTCCTGTGCATCATAACGCCCATAGTATCAGCGTGTCCTGTGCATCATAACGCCCATAGTATCAGCGTGTCCTGTGCATCATAACGCCCATAGTATCAGCGTGTCCTGTGCATCATAACGCCCATAGTATCAGCGTGTCCTGTGCATCATAACGCCCATAGTATCAGCGTGTCCCGTGCATCATAACGCCCATAGTATCAGCGTGTCCCGTGCATCATAACGCCCATAGTATCAGCGTGTCCCGTGCATCATAACGCCCATAGTATCAGCGTGTCCCGTGCATCATAACGCCCATAGTATCAGCGTGTCCCGTGCATCGTAACGCCCATAGTATCAGTGTGTCCCGTGCATCGTAACGCCCATAGTATCAGTGTGTCCCGTGCATCGTAACGCCCATAGTATCAGTGTGTCCCGTGCATCGTAACGCCCATAGTATCAGTGTGTCCCGTGCATCGTAACGCCCATAGTATCAGTGTGTCCCATGCATCGTAACGCCCATAGTATCAGTGTGTCCCGTGCATCGTAACGCCCATAGTATCAGTGTGTCCCGTGCATCATAACGCCCATAGTATCTGTACGTCC
Source organism: Pseudophryne corroboree (assembly GCF_028390025.1). NCBI lineage: Eukaryota > Metazoa > Chordata > Amphibia > Anura > Myobatrachidae > Pseudophryne > Pseudophryne corroboree. The sequence continues at coordinate 85,315,410 of NC_086447.1, read as the reverse complement.
TGTGCATCATAACGCCCATAGTATCTGTACATCCTGTGCATCATAACGCCCATAGTATATGTACGTCCTGTGCATCATAACGCCCATAGTATCTGTACGTCCTGTGCATGCTGCATATAGACAATTAATAAAATCCATAGAGGTCATTACTAACAGGAGGGGAAGTAACCCACACTAACCAATCAGCTTTCAGTTTACTGCAAGTCAGACATGAAAACACATTGCTGATTGGTTGGCACAGATTTCTGCACATTTGCATCTGTTAGTAAATCACCCCCCAGTTCATATAAGTTAGGAAGGACACGGTGTGGTCTGCAACATGCCACCTCTCTCCCATATATGGTTCAGCCTTCACTGGCTGCTGATCCAACATACACACTTACATGAGTGGAAGCTTGTGATATAAATGGCCCATGCTGCACACCATACACACAGTCACATATAAGAATAAGGTGTATTCCTGCCTCAGATCCGACACTGCGGATCAGATGTAAGAGACAGACGCGGTGGGCGTTTACCTGTGAATGCTGTAATGTGCATTAGTGAAAAGTCTCACACTGTTCTGAGCAACGGATCAGTGTCTTATGGTTTGTGCTCAACACATATTACCAATATAACATCTGTACAAGTACCCGGGACGCTCACACATTACCAACAAATAGAGGATCTACAGCAGCTAAACCGTCTCCCAGAAAATAAAGCTCTGCTTTAGTTACAAATATACAAATTAAGAGTTTTTTCAAGTAGTCTTAAAAATATAAGTATTGCAGTCTAGACTTCTCTATATAACAATATACAATTTATAGGGCAATTAAAATGAAAGCGGGGACAAAAATCAAGCTATAAAAGGTGCACCAAGGCAGAATCTGACGTTGCCGTTTTTGTGGCATCTCTGTATGGCAGGGCATGCTGTTACTTGTGGTTACACAACTGCTAGCAAGCCACAGGTTTCCTATTGCACTGAAGTGAGAGACTATGTCGGGCACTATGGGATTCATCAATCGGTGATTACACTCCATGTACTACTTTAAATAAACGCTGCTTTAAATCTCCGATTGATAGATATACCCGCTCATTTTATTTGCCAGAGGGCAAATACCAGTAACGTCACTGATAAAGTGTCGGTCATCTAGGACGGTACAATTTAGGTCGACCAGCAAAGAAGCCATCTTTTGCGCGCATCCTTATCACCCAATTAAAGGGTCGTCATCATCCTGAAACTCCAGCCGTGTAAACTGACGCGCAGATGGCAACTTTTTCTTAAGAAGAATCACTACACAGGTCAACGTGGTGAGTACCATGATCGCCCCCATGACAATCCCAATGGCTTCTGGGAGGCGGATGCACCACTGGTCCGCCAGCAAGCACTTGGTGTTGGCCAGGGTTCCGTTGTTTGGCTCGGCTTTTAATCCGAGGATGTGACACATCATTGGGTACACGTCCACGCTGTTTATGGTGCGCATCTTGTAATTTTTGTGGTAAGCCGGGCCGTGCGCCGCGAGGAAAGGATGCATGCTGGGTAGGCTGTTGTCATATCCGTGATTCCCCACTGCAATACAGGCGGGAAAACATTTACAAATCATAACAGGAACATATGTGAGTAAGCAGTACATCGGAAATATATAAAACCTACGGTAGTTATGCCCGAAACACACAAGTCAAGATTTCCAACGCAGAAAAAAAAACCTAAAAGTCCACGTCGGGTGTAGTGGTCTACAATCAGAAGCTTGACATGCATTGAGATTGTCAGGGTTAAAAGGTTGACATTTACCATGACGACACATAAAATGTCGACATGTGCTTTTCCGCTCGTTTTAGCCTAACCCCCCCAAAAAAAATATCACACAAAAAAACCCACGTCATCATTTTTGACCGATCTTTTGAACATGTCAACCTTCTAACACTTTCAACCTAAATGCATGGTGATCTTAACCCTGTCGACCTTAATGCATGTCGACAAACTGTCACTCTAATGATCCTATTAACCTTCTCATTGACGACCAGTCATCCGCATAGCATCCAAATCCCTATGTCTCAGGGCTGCTCTCATGATCTGTCCCAGAATGCCCTGCTCCAGTGCCTGCAGTTCATTACCCAGCTGGAGATTTCCTGCAGGCACCACTCTAGCTACAGGAAGTCAGCCCAGGCAATGGGTTCCACACACAGAAGGCTTCTGAAATAATAATGTTGCTGCTAACCCGCAATGGAGAAGTAACAGCCCTGCGACGTAGACGTGCAACCAATACAGCTGACTATTATCCCAGCCGCAAGCAGGGCACAAATAAACAGAAGCCTGATTCTGAGGCCTGCTCAATCCTGCGGCACATGCGCTATAGAGTGTACGTACATGGTCGCTGCTGTGATAGAGACAGACGGTGGCAGAATGGACTGGGAGGTGGCTAGTAGTGCTCGCCAAAATGGTCCGTTCAGTGGGTACACGCAGACGTTCAAGTGGCTGTGTACATAGACGCACCGCCGCAGGCCTGGGAGAAAATGGTCAGCCGGAGACACTGCACCTGCGATAGGGCTGTGACTGATAGTGGCATATAAGGACGCACCAATCCGTATTACAGCATGCACAGGCATTAGAAGAGGGTATCTTAGTCCTTGCACATTCAGCTACATAGGCACACACAAGGGAAGGAGCGTGTATGCTATTTGCATAAACTCACAGACGGGCGACGGCTGCTGCGTGTGATATACAAAACCATTTGTCACTCAAACAAGCGAAAATTAAAGCAGCCCAAGTCACCCTCTCTGTAGAAGTCTATCCCCGGCTTCTAGCATGCTAACCTATAGAGAAAAAATAGGGTTTTAATACCTACCGGTAAATCCTTTTCTCCTAGTCCGTAGAGGATGCTGGGGACTCCAAAAGAACCATGGGGTATAGACGGGATCCGCAGGAGACATGGGCACACTATAAGACTTTGAATGGGTGTGAATTGGCTCCTCCCTCTATGCCCCTCCTCCAGACCTCAGTTATAGGAACTGTGCCCAGGGAGACGGACATTTAGAGGAAAAGGAGTTTTGTTACAGACTCCCGCATAGGAGCCCCAACGTCATGCGGTGGAATTGGTAGAAGCCTGGGAGGACTTCTGCTCCTGGGAGCCTGACAAGGCTGGCGATCGTTTACCTCTTCCCCTTCCTCTAGTAGCAAGGAAGGAAGAACCTTGTCCCTTTCTGTATTTATTGGGCCGAAAGGACTGCATCTGATAGTGATGCGTTTTCTTTTGTTGTGGAGGAACATAAGGTAAAAAGGATGACTTACCCGCGGTAGCTGTAGACACCAAATCATAAAGGCCGTCACCAAATAAGGCCTTACCTTTGTATGGTAGAGATTCCATACTTTTCTTGGAATCAGCATTCCATTGGTGTATCCACAATGCTCATCTAGCTGAGACTGCCATGGCATTGGCCTTAGATCCCAAAAGACCAATATCTCTCGCAGCTTCCTTAAGGTATGCTGCAGCGTCCTTGATATAACCCAGCGTCAAGAGGATGCTATCCCTATCTAGGGTATCTATTTCAGAAGACAAGTTGTCTGCCCACTTTTCGATAGCACTACTTACCCACGCAGACGCAATGACAGGTCTGAGTAGCGTACCTGTGGTCGCATAAATGGACTTTAACGTAGTTTCCTGTTTATGATCCGCAGGATCCTTAAGGGCCGCCGTGTCAGGTGACGGGAGTGCCACCTTTTTAGAGAAACGTGACAGGGCCTTGTCCACGGTGGGGGATGACTCCCACTTTTCCCTATCCACCGAGGGAAACGGATAAGCTACCGTAATTCTTTTGGGAATCTGAAACTTGTCAGGAGCTTCCCAGAGTTTTTCAAATAGCGTGTTCAGTTCATGAGAGGGAGTAAACGTTACCTCAGGTTTCCTTTCCTTATACATAAAGGCCCTTTCTCTGACGTCCTAGTGGATGCTGGGTACTCCGTAAGGACCATGGGGTATAGACGGGCTACGCAGGAGACTGGGCACTCTTAAAAGAAAGATTAGGTACTATATCTGGTGTGCACTGGCTCCTCCCTCTATGCCCCTCCTCCAGACCTCAGTAAGTATCTGTGCCCGGCCAGAGCTGGATGCACCCTAGGGGCTCTCCTGAGCTTCCTAGAAAAGAAAGTATTTGTTAGGTTTTTTATTTTCAGTGAGATCTACTGGCAACAGACTCACTGCTACGTGGGACTGAGGGGAGAGAAGCCAACCTACCTGCTTGCAGCTAGCTTGGGCTTCTAAGGCTACTGGACACCATTAGCTCCAGAGGGATCGAACACAGGCCCAGTCCTCGGTCGTCCGGTCCCGGAGCCGCGCCGCCGTCCCCCTTGCAGAGCCAGAAGAACGAAGAGAAGTTGAAAATCGGCGGCTGAAGACTCCGGTCTTCATTAAGGTAGCGCACAGCACTGCAGCTGTGCGCCATTGCTCCCTTAGCACACCACACACTCCGGTCACTGATGGGTGCAGGGGGCCCCCTGGGCAGCAATTAGATTACCTTACTTGGCGAAAAGCACATAATACAGTCTGATATGTGCATTAACCCCCGCCATTAAAGTACATAAAAGGACAGAAGCCCGCCGCTGAGGGGGCCGGGCCTTCTTTCTCAGCACACCGGCGCCATTTTCTCTTCACAGCTCAGCTGGAAGGAAGCTCCCCAGGCTCTCCCCTGCAGTATCCTGGTACAAAAAGGGTAAAAAAGAGAGGGGGGGCACATAAATTTAGGCGCAAAACTGTGTATATAAGCTGCTATAGGGGAAAAATCACTCAGTATAGTGTACATCCCGGTATTATATAGCGCTGTGGTGTGTGCTGGCATACTCTCTCTCTGTCTCTCCAAAGGGCCTGGTGGGGGAACTGTCTTCAAATAGAGCATCCCCTGTGTGTGTGGTGTCGGTACGCGTGTGTCGACATGTCTGAGGTAAAAGGCTCCTCTAAGGAGGTGATAGAGCGGATATGTGTGTGGGAGGGTGTCTCCGTCGACAACGCCGACACCTGTTTGGATATGTGTAAGTGCTGAGGTAAAATGATTGCACAAAAGGTTAGGGAACAGAAAGGAAATCTACCCTGGTCTGTCCCTATGTCACAGAGTCCTTCAGAGTCTCTCTATGTTCACTATCCAAAATAACAAAGTATCGAAACAGAGTTTAACTCCACTGTCGACTACGATAATGCAAAGTTACAGCCAAGAGGGCTAAAAGATATTCAATATATGATTATTGGAATAAAAGATGATTTGCATATCACTGATGACTCATCTGTCCCTGACACGAGAGTACACATGTTAAGGGGAAGAATGCTGAGGTAAATTTCCCTCCTCTCATGAGGAAAAAGAGCGGGAATCTCTAGACAAGAGACGGCAGCTTCCCACAAGAGAATTCTCAGGCTGTATCCTTTCCCCACTAGGGCCAGGATGTGTTGAGAATCTTCCCCTTGGGTGTCTTGTTTGCACTAGCTATTCTCAGGGATCCTGCAGATAGTGTGCACATTCTAGTATACTACCCAGACCGGCGATTGTGTCGGCATGGGTTTATAGCGCTGTGGCAGCGTGGACAGGTACCTTATCAGCAGAGATTGAGACCCTAGTATGCATATAATAAGAATTTACTTACCGATAATTCTATTTATCGGAGTCCGTAGTGGATGCTGGGGTTCCTGAAAGGACCATGGGGAATAGCGGCTCCGCAGGAGACAGGGCACAAAAGTAAAGCTTTTACAGGTCAGGTGGTGTGTACTGGCTCCTCCCCCCATGACCCTCCTCCAGACTCCAGTTAGGTACTGTGCCCGGACGAGCGTACACAATAAGGGAGGATTTTGAATCCCGGGTAAGACTCATACCAGCCACACCAATCACACCGTACAACTTGTGATCTAAACCCAGTTAACAGTATGATAACAGAGGAGCCTCTGAAAGATGGCTTCCTAAACAATAACCCGAATTAGTTAACAATAACTATGTACAAGTATTGCAGATAATCCGCACTTGGGATGGGCGCCCAGCATCCACTACGGACTCCGAGAAATAGAATTATCGGTAAGTAAATTCTTATTTTCTCTATCGTCCTAAGTGGATGCTGGGGTTCCTGAAAGGACCATGGGGATTATACCAAAGCTCCCAAACGGGCGGGAGAGTGCGGATGACTCTGCAGCACCGAATGAGAGAACTCCAGGTCCTCCTTTGCCAGGGTATCAAATTTGTAAAAATTTACAAACGTGTTCTCCCCTGACCACGTAGCTGCTCGGCAGAGTTGTAATGCCGAGACCCCTCGGGCAGGCGCCCAAGATGAGCCCACCTTCCTTGCGGAATGGGCCTTAACAGATTTAGGCTGTGGCAGGCCTGCCACAGAATGTACAAGTTGAATTTTGTTACAAATCCAACGAGCAATCGACTGCTTAGAAGCAGGTGCACCCAACTTGTTGGGTGCATACAGTATAAACAGCGAGTCAGATTTTCTGACTCCAGCCGTCCTTTAAATGTATATTTTTAAGGCTCTGACAACGTCCAACAACTTGGAGTCCTTCAAGTCGTCTGTAGCCGCAGGCACTACAATAGGCTGGTTCAGGTGAAACGCTGATACCACCTTAGGGAGAAAATGCGGACGCGTCCGCCGCTCTGCCCTATGTCGAATGGAAAATTAAATAAGGGCTTTTATAAAACAAAGCCGCCAGTTCAGATACTCTCCCGGCCGAAGCCAGGGCCAGTAACATAGTCACTTTCCATGTGAGATATTTCAAATCCACATTCTTTAGTGGTTCAAACCAATTGGATTTGAGGAAATCTAAAACTACATTTAGATCCCACGGTGCCACCTTAGGCACCACAGGAGGCTGTATATGCAGTACTCCTTTGATAAAAATCTGGACCTCAGGGACTGAGGCCAATTCTTTTTGGAAGAATATTGATAGGGCCGAAATTTGAACCTTAATAGATCCCAATTTGAGACCCATAGACAATCCTGATTGCAGGAAATGTAGGAAAACGACCCAGTTGAAATTCCTCCATCGGAGCACTCCGCTGCTCGCACCACGCAACATATTTTCGCCAAATACGGCGATAATGCTTCGCGGTGACTTCCTTCCTTGCCTTTATCAAGGTAGGAATGACTTCTTCCGGAATGCCTTTTCCTTTTAGGATCTGGCATTCAAACGCCATGCCGTCAAACGCAGCCGCGGTAAGTCTTGAAAAAGACAAGGACCCTGCTGAAGCAGGTCCCTTCTCAGAAGTAGAGGCCACGGATCGTCCGTGACCATCTCTTGAAGTTCCGGGTACCAAGTCCTTCTTGGCCAATCCGGAGCCACTAGTCTTACTCCTCTTTGCCGTATAATCCTCAATACCTTTGGTATGAGAGGCAGAGGAGGAAACACATATACCGACTGGTACACCCAAGGTGTTACCAGCGCGTCCACAGCTATTGCCTGCGGATCTCTTGACCTGGCGCAATACCTGTCCAGTGTTTTGTTGAGGCGAGACGCCATCATGTCCACCATTGGTTTTACCCAACGGTTTAATAGCATGTGGAAAACTTCTGGATGAAGTCCCCACTCTCCCGGGTGAAGGTCGTGTCTGCTGAGGAAGTCTGCTTCCCAGTTGTCCACGCCCGGGATGAATACTGCTGACAGTGCTATCACGTGATTCTCCGCCCAGCGAAGGATCCTGGCAGCTTCTGCCATTGCCCTCCTGCTTCTTGTGCCGCCCTGTCTGTTTACATGGGCGACTGCCGTGATGTTGTCCGACTGGATCAACACCGGTCTTCCTTGAAGCAGAGGTTCCGCCTGGCTTAGAGCATTGTAGATTGCTCTTAGTTCCAGAATGCTTATGTGAAGAGACTTTTTCAGGCTCGACCACACTCCCTGGAAATTTCTTCCCTGTGTGACTGCTCCCCAGCCTCTCAGGCTGGCATCCGTGGTCACCAGGATCCAATCCTGCATGCCGAATCTGCGGCCCTCCAATAGATGAGCCTCCTGCAACCACCACAGAAGGGATACCCTTGTCCTCGGCGACAGGGTTATCCGCAGGTGCATCTGAAGATGCGACCCTGACCATTTGTCCAACAGATCCCTTTGCATGGAATCTGCCGAAAGGGATTGCTTCGTAAGAAGCTACCATTTTTTCCCAGGACTCTTGTGCATTGATGTACAGACACCTTTCCTGGTTTTAGGAGGTTCCTGACCAGGTCAGATAACTCCTTGGCTTTTTCTTCGGGAAGAAAAACCTTTTTCTGAACTGTGTCCAGAATCATCCCCAGGAACAGCAGACGAGTTGTCGGCATTAATTGGGATTTTGGAATATTCAGAATCCATCCGTGCTGCTTTAGCACCTCTTGAGATAGTGCTAAACCCATCTCTAGCTGTTCTCTGGACCTTGCCCTTATTAGGAGATCGTCCAAGTATGGGATAATTAATACGCCTTTTCTTCGAAGAAGAAATATTATCTCGGCCATTACCTTTGTAAAGACCCGAGGTGCCGTGGACAAACCAAACGGCAGCGTCTGAAACTGATAGTGACAGTTTTGTACAACGAACCTGAGGTACCCCTGGTGTGAGGGGTAATTGGAACGTGGAGATACGCATCCTTGATGTCCAAGGATACCATAAAGTCCCCTTCTTCCAGGTTCGCTATCACTGCTCTGAGTGACTCCATCTTGAACTTGAACTTCTTTATGTACAGGTTCAAGGACTTCAGATTTAGAATAGGCCTTACCGAGCCATCCGGCTTCGGTACCACAAAAAGAGTGGAATAATACCCCTTCCCTTGTTGTAGAAGAGGTACCTTGACTATCACCTGCTGAGAATACAGCTTGTGAATGGCTTCCAAAACCGTCTCCCTTTCTGAGGGGGACGTTGGTAAAGCAGACTTCAGGAAACGGCGAGGTGGCTCTGTCTCTAATTTCAACCTGTACCCCTGAGATATTATCTGCAGGATCCAGGGATTTACCTGCGAGTGAGCCCACTGCGCGCTGTAATTCTTGAGACGACCGCCTACCGCCCCCGAGTCCGCTTGCGAAGCCCCAGCGTCATGCTGAGGCTTTTGTAGAAGCCGGGGAGGGCTTCTGTTCCTGGGAAGGAGCTGCCTGTTGCTGTCTCTTCCCTCGTCCTCTGCCTCGTGGCAGATATGAATAGCCCTTTGCTCTCTTATTTTTAAAGGAACGAAAGGGCTGCGGTTGAAAGGTCGGTGCCTTTTTCTGTTGGGGAGTGACTTGAGGTAGAAAGGTGGATTTCCCGGCCGTAGCCGTGGCCACCAAATCCGATAGACCGACCCCAAATAACTCCTCTACGCATCGCCTGTCCACTGTCGTGTCCATAAAGCTCTTCTGGCCGAAATGGACATAGCACTTACCCGTGATGCCAGTGTGCAGATATCTCTCTGTGCATCACGCATATAAAGAAATGCATCCTTTATTTGTTCTAACGACAGTAAAATATTGTCCCTGTCCAGGGTATCAATATTTTCGATCAGGGACTCTGACCAAACTACCCCAGCACTGCACATCCAGGCAGTCGCAATAGCTGGTCGTAGTATAACACCTGCATGTGTGTATATACCTTTTTGGATATTTTCCATCCTCCTATCTGATGGATCTTTAAGTGCGGCCGTCTCAGGAGAGGGTAACGCCACTTGTTTTGATAAGCGTGTTAGCGCTTTGTCCACCCTAGGAGGTGTTTCCCAGCGCTCCCTAACCTCTGGCGGGAAAGGGTATAAAGCCAATAACTTCTTTGAAATTAGCAGTTTTTTATCGGGGCACCCCACGCTTCATCACACACGTCATTTAATTCTTCTGATTCGGTAAAAACTACTGGTAGTTTTTTCACACCCCACATAATACCCTGTTTAGTGGTACCTGTAGTATCAGCTAAATGTAACATCTCCTTTATTGCCAAAATCATATAACGTGTGGCCCTACTGGAAAATACGGTTGATTCGTCACCTTCACCACCGGAATCAGTGCCTGTGTCTGGGTCTGTGTCGACCGACTGAGGCAAGGGGCGTTTTACAGCCCCTGACGGTGTTTGAGGCGCCTGGACAGGCACTAATTGAGTGTCCGGCCGCCTCATGTCGGCAAACGACTGCTTAAGCGAGTTGACGCTATCCCGTAATTCCACAAATAAAGGCATCCATTCTGGTGTCGACCCCCTAGGAGGTGACATCCTCATATTTGGCAATTGCTCCGCCTCCACACCAATAACGTCCTCATACATGTCGACACACACGTACCGACACACAGCAGACACACAGGGAATGCTCTATACGAAGACAGGACCCACTAGCCCTTTGGGGAGACAGAGGGAGAGTCTGCCAGCACACACCAAAAAGCGCTATATATGACAGGGATAGCCTTATGATTAAGTGCTCCCTTATAGCTGCTTTTATATTAATATATTGCCATTTATTTTGCCCCCCCTCTCTGTTATACCCTGTTTCTGTAGTGCAGTGCAGGGGAGAGACCTGGGAGCCTTCCTGACCAGCGGAGCTGTGACAGAAAATGGCGCCGTGTGCTGAGGAGATAGGCCCCGCCCCTTTTTCGGCGGGCTCGTCTCCCGCTATTTAGTACATTTAGGCAGGGGTAAATATCTCCATATAGCCTCTGGGGCTATATGTGAGGTATTTTTAGCCTTTTTAAAGGTTTTCATTTGCCTCCCAGGGCGCCCCCCCCCCAGCGCCCTGCACCCTCAGTGACTGCCGTGTGAAGTGTGCTGAGAGGAAAATGGCGCACAGCTGCAGTGCTGTGCGCTACCTTAAGAAGACTGCAGGAGTCTTCAGCCGCCGATTCTGGACCTCTTCTTGCTTCAGCATCTGTGAGGGGGCCGGCGGCGTGGCTCCGGTGACCATCCAGGCTGTACCTGTGATCGTCCCTCTGGAGCTTCATGTCCAGTAGCCAAGAAGCCAATCCATCCTGCACGCAGGTGAGTTCACTTCTTCTCCCCTCTGTCCCTCGTTGCAGTGATCCTGTTGCCAGCAGGAATCACTGTAAAATAAAAAACCTAAGCTAAACTCTCTAAGCAGCTCTTTATGAGAGCCACCTAGAATTGCACCCTTCTCGGCCGGGCACAAAAATCTAACTGGAGTCTGGAGGAGGGTCATGGGGGGAGGAGCCAGTACACACCACCTGACCTGTAAAAGCTTTACTTTTGTGCCCTGTCTCCTGCGGACCCGCTATTCCCCATGGTCCTTTCAGGAACCCCAGCATCCACTTAGGACGATAGAGAAAAATATTTTAAGATGCTGTCTTACGTGATATATAATTATAAAGCATGCCCAAAGGGACATGAGTATACTGGGTCCTAGAGACAAAAGCTATGTCGATTTCTGCTTGACGTGTCCTGTAGAATATACATTGGACAGATGATGCAGACTTAAGAGGCATATGGAAGGCTGAGGATTGTGTGGAGAAAGGTTCTCGGGCCTGGTCTCCACAGCTATAGCTGGTAATTCTGATATTTTGCCTTATATTCCTGCACAGCCTAGGAAAGCACGACATTATTAAATGCAGCTTTTCGAATGAAGAAACAAGAAAGTCTGAGGTGCGTCCTTTCTTGTCAGAGCCGGGGGCAGAGGAAAGAAGCTGTACAACACAGCTAGTCCCCAGGAACAGAAGTCCTCCCCGGCCTCTACAAAAATCCACCGCATGTCGCTGGGGCTCCACAGGCGGAGCTAGGCCCGGTGGGGACACGCCTTTGTAAGTTCAGCCACAAGTGGGTTCACTCCATGTTAGATCACAGGGAAATAGAAATTGTATCGCAGGGATACAGGCTGGACTGTGAGAAGATGCCCCCTCACCGAGGACCCGGCGGGCATCCCCCCAAGAGAGGGAGCCAGTGTTAACTGCAATTCGTAAATTGTATCTTCAACAGGTGGTGGTCAAGGGTCCCCTCCTTCAACAAGAGGGTGTTATTATTCGACCATGTTATAATCCCGAAACCAGACGGTTCGGTTAGACCCATATTGTATTAAAATCCCTGAACATATACCTGAAAAGGTTCAGGTTCAAGATGGAATCGCTAAGAGCGGTCATTGCAAGCCTGAAATGAATCGGGACATAAGGGATGCATACCTTCGTGTCCCCATTTATCCACCTCATCAGGCGTACCTCAGAATTGCGGTACGGGATTGTCTTTACCAATTTCACCAAGGTAATGGCGGATATGATGGTGCTCCTGCGGAAGCAAGGTGTCACTATTATCACATACTTGGATGATCTCCTCATAAAAGCGAGATCAAGAGAGCAGTTGCTGGACAGCGTATCACCTTCTCTGGAAGTGAAACGGCAACACGACTGGATTCTATATATTCCGAAGTCGCAGTTGGTTCCTACAGCTCATCTGCCTCGCCTAGGCATGATCCTAGACACAGACCAGAAGAGGGTTTATCTCCCGATAGAGAGAGCTCAGGAGCTCATGACACTGGTCAGGAATCCATTGAAAACCAAAACAGGTGTCAGTGCATCACTGCACTCGAGTCCTGGGAAGGATGATGGCATCATACGAGGCCATCCCCTTCGGCTGGTTCCATGCAAGGACAATGGAACTTACTGGACAAGTGGTCCGGATCACATCTTCAGATGCATCGGTTAATCACCCTATCCCCCAGGGCCAGGGTGTCTCTCCTGTGGTGGCTGCGGAGTGCTCACCTTCTCGAGGGCCGCAGATTCGGCATTCAGGACTGGGTCCTGGTGACCACGGATGCAAGCCTCCGAGGGTGGGGGGCAGTTACACAGGGAAGAAAATTCCAAGGTTTGTGGTCAGGCCAACAGACTTGCCTTCACATCAATATCCTGGAACTAAGGGCCATATACAACGCCCTAAGTCAAGCGGAGTTCCTGCTTCGCGACAATCCGGTTCTGATCCAGTCAGACCGCAGGGGCTCATGTAAACCGCCAGGGCGGCACAAGGAGCAGGGTGGCGAGGGTAGAAGCCACCAGAATTCTTCGCTGGGCGGAGAATCAAGTAAGCGCACTGTCAGCAGTGTTCATTCCGGGAGTGGACACGACCTCCACCCGGGAAAGTGGGGACTTCATCAGGAAGTCTTCACGCAGTTTTGCAAATTGATGGAAACTGCCTCAGGTGGACTACATGGCGTCCCACCTCAATAAAAAGATAAAAAAGGTTTTACGCTGGGTCAAGGGACTCTCAGGCGATAGCTGTGGTCGCACTAGTAACACCGTGGGTGTTCCAGTCGGTCTATATATTCCCTCCTCTTCCTCTCAGACCCAAGGGCTGAGAATTGTAATAAACGGAGGAGTGTGAACAATATTCTTTGCTCCGGATTGGCCAAGAAGGACTCGGTACCCGGAACTGCAAGAAATGCTCTCAGAGGACCCATGGCCTCTGCCTCTCAGTCAGGACATGTTGCAACAGGGACCCTGTCTGATCCAAGACTTACCGCGGCTGCGTTGGACGGCATGGCGGTTGAACGCCGGATCCTAGCGGAAAAGGGCATTCCGGATGCAGTTATTCCTACGCTGATAAAGGCTAGGAAAGACGTGACAGCAAGACTTTTTCACTGTATATGGCGAAAATAGGTTGCTTGGTGTGTGGCCGGGAAGGCCCTACAGAGGAATTCCAGGGGGGTCAATTCCTGCACTTCCTACAGTCAGGAGTGACTATGGGCCTAAAATTAGGATCCATAAAGGCCAAGATTTCGGCCCTATCCCTTTTTCTCTCAAAAAGAACTGGCTTCACTGCCTGAAGTTCGGACGTTGTTACAGGGGTGCTGCATATTCAGCCCCTTTTGTGCCTCCAGTGGCACCTTGGGATCTTAACATGTGTTGGATTCCTAAAATCACACTGGTTTGAGCCACTTAAGAGCGTGGAGCTAAAATATCTCACGTGGAAAGTGGTCATGCTTTTGGCCTTAGCTTGGACTAGGCATGTGTCAGAACTGGCGGCTTTGTCATGTAAAAGCCCATATCTGATCTTCCATATGGAAAGGGCAGAATGGAGGACTCGGCCCCAATTTCTCCCTAAGGTGGTATCATCGTTTCATTTGAACCAACCTATTGTGGTGCCTGCGGCTACTAGGGACTTGGAGGATTCCAAGTTGCTGGACGTAGTCCGGGCCCTGAAACTTTATGTTTCCAGGACGGCTAGAGTCAGAAAAACTGACTCGCTATTTATCCTGCATGCACCCAACAAGCTGCGTGCTCCTGCTTCAAAGCAGACTATTGCTCGCTGGATCTGTAGCACGATTCAGCTTGCACATTCTGCGGCTGGACTGCCGCATCCTAAATTAGTAAAAGCCCATTCCACGAGGAAGGTGGGCTCTTCTTGGGCGGCTGCCCGAGGGGTCTCGGCTTTACAACTTTGCCGAGCTGCTACTTGGTCGGGTTCAAACACTTTTGTAAAATTCTACAAGTTTGATACCCTGGCTGAGGAGGACCTTGAGTTTGCTCATTCGGTGCTGCAGGTCATCCGCACTCTCCCGCCCGTTTGGGAGCTTTGGTATAATCCCCATGGTCCTTACAGAGTACCCAGCATCCACTAGGACGTCAGAAAAAATAAGAATTTACTCACCGGTAATTATATTTCTCGTAGTCCGTAGTGGATGCTGGGAGCCCGTCCCAAGTGCGGACTCTCTGCAATACATGTATATAGTTATTGCTTAACTAAAGGGTTATTGTATGAGCCATCTGTTGAGAGAGGCTCAGTTATTGTTCATACTGTTAACTGGGTATAGTTATCACGAGTTGTACGGTGTGATTGGTGTGGCTGGTATGAGTCTTACCCTGGATTCCAAATCCTTTCCTAGTAATGTCAGCTCTTCCGGGCACAGTTTCCCTAACTGAGGTCTGGAGGAGGGGCATAGAGGGAGGAGCCAGTGCACACCAGATATAGTACCTAATCTTTCTTTTAAGAGTGCCCAGTCTCCTGCGGAGCCCGTCTATACCCCATGGTCCTTACGGAGTACCCAGCTTCCACTACGGACTACGAGAAATAGAATTACCGGTGAGTAAATTCTTATTTTTATCAGGGACAGCCGGGTCCTCAGTGATATGTAGTACCTCTTTAACCGCCACAATCATGTACTGAATGCTCTTTGCCAATTTTGGATCTAATCTGGAATCGCTATAGTCGACACTGGAATCAGAATTCGTGTCGGTATCAGTGTCTGCCAATTGGGCCAGCGTACGTTTCTGTGACCCTGACTTTGCAATAACATATCTTCTACAGATTTCTTCCATGCCTGGGTCTGAGACTCAGACTTATCCAACCTCTTACTGATAAGAGCCACATTAGCATTCAAGGCGTTCAACACATTTACCCAATCAGGCGTCGGCGGTGCCGACATGGTCACCCCCGCAGCAGTTTGTGTCCCTAATACAGCCTCCTCCTGGGAAGAGCCTTCAGCCTCAGACATGTCGACACACGTGTACCCAACACCCACAGACACACCGGGCATATAGGGAACAGACCCACAGTAAAGCCTGTCAGAGAGACACAGAGGGGATTTGCCAGCTCACACCCCAGCGTCCAATCAGCGGTTCTGAAGTGCCCAGTAAACGCCCCAGACCTATAGCGCTATTTATATAAATTATATTGCACCAAATTTAGCCAGTGCCCCCCCCCCCGTTTTGCACCCTGATACTTGTCAGTGTGAAGGAAGGACCAGCGTCTCTGCAACATGATGGAGAGAAAATGGCGCCGTGTGAGCTGTGAGGACGAAGCCCCGCCCCCATAATGGCGCACTTCCGGCCCGCTTCTTGTATGATTACACTGGCGGGGGTTTTGGGACAGTGCCTCTGCACTAATGTCCCCTCTTGCCAGATGTTCTCTGATGATTTATTAGCTGCCCAGGGCACCCCCCCCCCGCCCCCCTATCCAGCATGTGTGGGCTACATGCAAAAGCGGTCAGTTTTTACCCTGCATGCAAGATAAATAACATGCACTTGCACCCCCTGCAGTCTAACATGGTCTATTCATGGTAACTGCATATCACAAGGTTGTGGTCCGCGGATGGGTCCTGAGGGAGAGCTAAATTTGGTATATACCACATTCCGGGGACGGAACCGGCACACTAACACAATGGAGCGCAGCAGTTCTCTCTATGCCGAAACATAAACAACCGGCAACTTAGACTGTTAGATAAATAGGTATTATTTCAGCACTCTCAGCTTCATGTATATAACACACACACAATGTACAAAAACTAAATACAGACACCAGTAGATTTATATTTTATTACAAAAATTAATGCATGAGAAAAGTTAGAAAAATATTATTATTATTTTTTAAATTTAGCTCCGTAGAGGATCTGAACAGAATATTTGATTTTCTATTTGCCAACATATAAGAATAAACAGAAATACATAAATTAACCTTAAAATACAGGTATGTATCTACCCCCACCACCCACCGTACCACACATCCAGCACGATTTCCAGTATTGTGCTCATAGACATAGATAAGAACAGACACATATAAATAATGACACAAGGGGGCAGATGTATTAAGCCTGGTGTGATAAACCAGTGATAAGTGCAAGGGGATAACTCTCCAGCCAATGAGCTCCAATATGTAAATTAACAGTTAGGAGCTGATTGGCTGGTGCCTTATCACTAGGGAAGCCAATCCCGGGCCATTTTTTCAATCCCGGGTATCGGGATTGAAAAATGTTCAATCCCGGGATTCCCGGGATACCCGGGATTGGCTTTAGACTGTGTCCGGCCGCCCCCCACGCCCCGCCCCTCCCACCCTGCAGACATAAAAAAACCCGTACAAACCTGCACAGCCAGGTAGCGGGTGAGGAGGAGCCGGCGGGTGAGTGCAGCGGAGCCTGCAGGTGAGTGCAGGGTGAGCCGGGAGGAGGCGGCGGGTGAAGACCGCCGTACTTTCCGGCTCGGCGGCTGCTGAAAGCGCAGCGTGACCTCAGTCACAGGTCACGCTGTGCAGGGGGAGACAGGAGGAGGGAGCCAGGCAGCGTCTGAGCGTCCTGAGGACGCTCAACGCTGATCCCTCAATCCCCGGGATTGGAGCTTCCAATCCCGGGATTGAATCCCGGCCGTTTTTTGGGCCTAAATCCCGGGATCCCGCCGATCCCGATCCCGGGATTGGCCTCCCTACTTATCACCTTGCACTTGCTTTATCACACCAGGCTTAATACATCTGCCCCAAAGGCTTTACAGCGCTAAGGCATAAATCACACAGGCTCAGCAAGTCCGGGACTATGGGCCATATGTATACAGACAGCTAAACCCTGCATATCCTATATATTACTGTGCACGTTGCCATATTATGGAGCTTATCCACTACGCCAGAGGGACATGGTGTCTGGGATGATGATTTCCCAAGTCCTATATAACTTGTGCAGACTGATGGCTGCAATAATGTACATGGCAACGTGTGTGTGACCAACTGTTATGGAACCACAAGTACTGACCTCTGGCTAGCATGGGATGCTAGTACTTGTTGTTCCCCCATAGATAGTGAGGCACACATTGCCCAAGGAGTTAGATTTACTACAGTTTCTAAAAATGAGAAGTGTTGGTGTTGCCCATAGCAACCAGACTGCAGCTATCCTCTCTCTATTACTCTCTAGAAAATGACAGAATGTGATTGGTCACTTCGGGCATCACCTCCATTTGTGTGTTTTGGAGGCGTTAGTAAATCTACCCCAAGATCTGAGCAGAACGGCTTGCTGGGCGGCACTTTCTGGTTTGCAAAAATAAACGTACAGACATAACGGGAATGGTATACAGACGCTTCTCTCTACCGTCAGGTTATTACTGATTGCACTGTACTTTCTCTCCTGCAACTCCAGCTAAATACACTGCCTCGTATCTATGGCTTCCCTTCCAATCTGCAGCCACGTGTTTCTATAACGAGCCGGCGTTCGTTATACAAAGATGTTCCCCCACATTGTATACAGTGCAGAACCGTGTTGTCGCACTATGTAACAGAGACCCATCTCGCTCTGCGCATATACCTACATCGCTTACCATCGCACCAGGCAGAGATATCTCTGGTGACAGCTGCAGGCAGCGGCGTACAAGCAATCTGAACGTGGACGGCCCTTATACAGACGGTAAGCGTACCCGTAGCAAGGACTAAATAAGCAAACTGCCATCTATCTCATTGTATGTAACCTACTCAATGCATACCAGCAATGGGGGAGATTCAAATGGTTTTTTTTTCCGCAGCCACCACTAGATGGTGCCCAATGGAAGTATTCCGTTCAAGCGCAATTAGTCACGGGGAGACATATCTTCTCACAGCCCCCACGCTGGCAAGGAGAAATGGGCATAAAGTGACCTGTTTGTGAACCAAAACTGCACTTTTTGCATCGTGCCCAGAACGTTAGTCGGGTGTAGCCATTTTATGCGGCTTAAGCCGGCAGTCCTGGGCACAATAGAAAAAACTGTTGAATTGCGCCACGCAATGTCCAGTCACTTTAGACGTGAGACCGGGCGCAGAGAAACTATTGAATCCCCCCCCCCCCCCCATGTGTAATTTGTAAGAAAATGTTAACGCAATGTTATGGTTTTTCAAATACCATCCACTTACTTCACGGCTACAGTGTGAGAATAAAGCCGGCGTGCGCTGTAATTGTAGCTTTGTCACCGGTTTCTAGTTATGTACATAGCACAGTGGTTCTCATCGCAGAATCCATAGTGCACATGGAAGAGGCCTGGTGTCCTACAGGTGCATCAGTGACACATCTGACACACAAGACAAATAATGGCATAGAGGTGGTCACTACACGTCCCCAATAGCTACATGGCTAAACGGTGAGGGAACGCAACGTAGGAGAGGTACCGTATATCTTATCTATTTACGTGAGAAACGGATGTGCTGGGAGTTGTAGTTCAACAGCAAATGTCTATTTACAAACATGAAAAATAAAGTTTCAGTGCTTAAACCGCTAGTTACAACCCCATAGCAGTCCACTACTTACAACTGTGCATCATAACGCCCATAGCATTTGTATGTCCTGTGCATCACAGTATCCGTGCGTCCTCTGCATCATAATGCCCACAGTAACCGTACGTCCTGTGCATCATAATGCCCATAGTATCAGTGTGTCCCATGCATCATAACTCCCATAGTATCAGTGTGTCCTGTGCATCATAACGCCCATAGTATCTGTACGTCCTGTGCATCATAACGCCTATAGTATCAGTGTGTCCTGTGCATCATAACGTCCATAGTATCCGTGCGTCCTCTGCATCATAATGCCCACAGTAACCATACGTCCTGTGCATCATAATGCCCATAGTATCTGTACGTCCTGTGCATCATAACGCCTATAGTATCAGTGTGTCCTGTGCATCATAACGCCCATAGTATCAGTGTGTCCCATAGTATCAGCGTGTCCTGTGCATCATAACACCCATAGTATCTGTGCATCATAACGTCCATAGTATCAGTGTGTCCCGTGCATCATAACGCCCATAGTATCAGTGTGTCCCGTGCATCATAACGCCCATAGTATCTGTACGTCCTGTGCATCATAACGCCCATAGTATCAGTGTGTCCTGTGCATCATAACGCCCATAGTATCAGTGTGTCCCATAGTATCAGCGTGTCCTGTGCATCATAACACCCATAGTATCTGTGCATCATAACGTCCATAGTATCAGTGTGTCCCGTGCATCATAACGCCCATAGTATCAGTGTGTCCCGTGCATCATAACGTCCATAGTATCAGTGTGTCCTGTGCATCATAACGCCCATAGTATCAGTGTGTCCCGTGCATTATAACGCCCATAGTATCAGTGTGTCCCGTGCATCATAACGCCCATAGTATCAGCGTGTCCCATGCATCATAACGCCCATAGTATCAGCGTGTCCCGTGCATCATAACGCCCATAGTATCAGCGTGTCCCGTGCATCATAACGCCCATAGTATCTGTACGTCCTGTGCATCATAACGCCCATAGTATCTGTACGTCCTGTGCATCATAACGCCCATAGTATCTGTACGTCCTGTGCATCATAACGCCCATAGTATCAGTGTGTCCTGTGCATCATAACGCCCATAGTATCAGTGTGTCCTGTGCATCATAACGCCCATAGTATCAGTGTGTCCTGTGCATCATAACGCCCATAGTATCAGTGTGTCCCGTGCATCATAACGCCCATAGTATCAGCGTGTCCTGTGCATCATAATGCCCATAGTATCAGTGTGTCCCGTGCATCATAACGCCCATAGTATCAGCGTGTCCTGTGCATCATAATGCCCATAGTATCAGTGTGTCCCGTGCATCATAACGCCCATAGTATCAGTGTGTCCTGTGCATCATAACGCCCATAGTATCAGTGTGTCCTGTGCATCATAACGCCCATAGTATCAGTGTGTCCCGTGCATCATAACGCCCATAGTATCTGTACGTCCTGTGCATCATAACGCCCATAGTATCTGTACATCCTGTGCATCATAACACCCATAGTATCTGTACGTCCTGTGCATCATAACGCCCATAGTATCTGTACGTCCTGTGCATGCTGCATATAGACAATGAATAAAATCCATAGAGGTCATTACTAACAGGAGGGGAAGTAACCCACACTAACCAATCAGCTTTCAGTTTACTGCAAGTCAGACATGAAAACACATTGCTGATTGGTTGGCACAGATTTCTGCACATTTGCATCTGTTAGTAAATCACCCCCCAGTTCATATAAGTTAGGAAGGACACGGTGTGGTCTGCAACATGCCACCTCTCTCCCATATATGGTTCAGCCTTCACTGGCTGCTGATCCAACATACACACTTACATGAGTGGAAGCTTGTGATATAAATGGCCCATGCTGCACACCATACACACAGTCACATATAAGAATAAGGTGTATTCCTGCCTCAGATCCGACACTGCGGATCAGATGTAAGAGACAGACGCGGTGGGCGTTTACCTGTGAATGCTGTAATGTGCATTAGTGAAAAGTCTCACACTGTTCTGAGCAACTGATCAGTGTCTTATGGTTTGTGCTCAACACATATTACCAATATAACATCTGTACAAGTACCCGGGACGCTCACACATTACCAACAAATAGAGGATCTACAGCAGCTAAACCATCTCCCAGAAAATAAAGCTCTGCTTTAGTTACAAATATACAAATTAAGAGTTTTTTCAAGTAGTCTTAAAAATATAAGTATTGCAGTCTAGACTTCTCTATATAACAATATACAATTTATAGGGCAATTAAAATGAAAGCGGGGACAAAAATCAAGCTATAAAAGGTGCACCAAGGCAGAATCTGACGTTGCCGTTTTTGTGGCATCTCTGTATGGCAGGGCATGCTGTTACTTGTGGTTACACAACTGCTAGCAAGCCACAGGTTTCCTATTGCACTGAAGTGAGAGACTATGTCGGGCACTATGGGATTCATCAATCGGTGATTACACTCCATGTACTACTTTAAATAAAAGCTGCTTTAAATCTCCGATTGATAGATATACCCGCTCATTTTATTTGCCAGAGGGCAAATACCAGTAACGTCACGGATAAAGTGTCGGTCATCTGGGACGGTACAATTTAGGTCGACCAGCAAAGAAGCCATCTTTTGCGCGCATCCTTATCACCCAATTAAAGGGTCGTCATCATCCTGAAACTCCAGCCGTGTAAACTGACGCGCAGATGGCAACTTTTTCTTAAGAAGAATCACTACACAGGTCAATGTGGTGAGTACCATGATCGCCCCCATGACAATCCCAATGGCTTCTGGGAGGCGGATGCACCACTGGTCCGCCAGCAAGCACTTGGTGTTGGCCAGGGTTCCGTTGTTTGGCTCGGCTTTTAATCCGAGGATGTGACACATCATTGGGTACACGTCCACGCTGTTTATGGTGCGCATCTTGTAATTTTTGTGGTAAGCCGGGCCGTGCGCCGCGAGGAAAGGATGCATGCTGGGTAGGCTGTTGTCATATCCGTGATTCCCCACTGCAATACAGGCGGGAAAACATTTACAAATCATAACAGGAACATATGTTAGTAAGCAGTACATCGTAAATAAATAAAACCTACGGTAGTTATGCCCGAAACACATAAGTCAAGATTTCCAACGCAGAAAAAAACCCCTAAAAGTCCAAGTCGGGTGTAGTGGTCTACAATCAGAAGCTTGACATGCATTGAGATTGTCAGGGTTAAAAGGTTGACATTTACCATGACGACACATAAAATGTCGACATGTGCTTTTCCGCTCATTTTAGCCTAACCCCCCCCCCCCCAAAAAAAAATATCACACAAAAAAAACCCACGTCATCATTTTTGACCGATTTTTTGAACATGTCAACCTTCTAACACTTTCAACCTAAATGCATGTTGATCTTAACCCTGTCGACCTTAATGCATGTCGACAAACTGTCACCCTAATGATCCTATTAACCTTCTCATTGACGACCAGTCATCCGCATAGCATCCAAATCCCTATGTCTCAGGGCTGCTCTCATGATCTGTCCCAGAATGCCCTGCTTCAGTGCCTGCAGTTCATTACCCAGCTGGAGATTTCCTGCAGGCACCACTCTAGCTACAGGAAGTCAGCCCAGGCAATGGGTTCCACACACAGAAGGCTTCTGAAATAATAATGTTGCTGCTAACCCGCAATGGAGAAGTAACAGCCCTGCGACGTAGACGTGCAACCAATACAGCTGACTATTATCCCAGCCGCAAGCAAGGCACAAATAAACAGAAGCCTGATTCTGAGGCCTGCTCAATCCTGCGGCACATGCGCTATAGAGTGTACGTACATGGTCGCTGCTGTGATAGAGACAGACGGTGGCAGGATGGACGGGGAGGTGGCTAGTAGTGCTCGTCAAAATGGTCCGTTCAGTGGGTACACGCAGACGTTCAAGTGGCTGTGTACATAGACGCACCGCCGCAAGCCTGGGAGAAAATGGTCAGCCGGAGACACTGCACCTGCGATAGGGCTGTGACTGATAGTGGCATATAAGGACGCACCAATCCGTATTACAGCATGCACAGGCATTAGAAGAGGGTATCTTAGTCCTTGCACATTCAGCTACATGGGCACACACAAGGGAAGGAGCGTGTATGCTATTTGCATAAACTCACAGACGGACGACGGCTGCTGCGTGTGATATACAAAACCATTTGTCACTCAAACAAGCGAAAATTAAAGCAGCCCAAGTCACCCTCTCTGTAGAAGTCTATCCCCGGCTTCTAGCATGCTAACCTATAGAGAAAAAATAGGGTTTTAATACCTACCGGTAAATCCTTTTCTCCTAGTCCGTAGAGGATGCTGGGGACTCCAAAAGGACCATGGGGTATAGACTGGATCCGCAGGAGACATGGGCACACTATAAGACTTTGAATGGGTGTGAATTGGCTCCTCCCTCTATGCCCCTCCTCCAGACCTCAGTTATAGGAACTGTGCCCAGGGAGACGGACATTTAGAGGAAAAGGAGTTTTGTTACACTACGGGTTAGATACATACCAGCTCACACCACAAACACACCGTACAACTGGATTAGCAGGAATACCAGAGAACAGTATGAACGAAAGAACAGCAACAAGCTGAACATAACCGATACACAGCCTTCGTGTAATAGAAACAACTAACAATACAACTGCAAGTAACAGTCCGCACAGGGATGGGCGCCCAGCATCCTCTACGGACTAGGAGAAAAGGATTTACCGGTAGGTATTAAAATCCTATTTTCTCTTACGTCCTAGAGGATGCTGGGGACTCCAAAAGGACCATGGGGTCTATACCAAAGCTACAGACCGGGCGGGAGAGTGCGGACGAGTCTGCAGCACCGATTGAGCAAACACGAGGTCCTCATCAGCCAGGGTATCAAACTTGTAGAACTTAACAAAAGTGTTTGAACCCGACCACGTAGCTGCTCGGCAAAGTTGAAGTGCCGAGACCCCTCGGGCAGCCGCCCAAGATGGGTCCACCTTCCTGGTAGAATGGGCCTTCACTGACTTCGGCAACGGCAATCCAGCCGTAGAATGAGCGTGCTGAATCGTATTACAAATCCAGCGTGCAATAGTCTGCTTGGAAGCAGGATTTCTAATCTTGTTGGAAGCGTACAGGACAAACAGAGCCTCCGTTTTCCTAACCAAATTTAGAATCCAACCATGATGTCGCAGAACCATCAGGGAGAGTTCCACATTTCTTAGCAACTACTCCTTTGATCTCGCCTTTATCAGGAGATCGTCCAAGTACGGGATAATTGTGACACCCTGCTTGCGTAGGAGTACCATCATTTCCGCCATCACTTTGGTGAAGACCCTCCGGGCCGTGGAAAGCCCAAACGGCAACGTCTGTAAATAAGAATTTACTTACCGATAATTCTATTTCTCATAGTCCGTAGTGGATGCTGGGACTCCGTAAGGACCATGGGGAATAGCGGCTCCGCAGGAGACTGGGCACAAAAGTAAAAGCTTGAACTAGCTGGTGTGCACTGGCTCCTCCCCCTATGACCCTCCTCCAAGCCTCAGTTAGGATACTGTGCACGGACGAGCGTACATAATAAGGAAGGATATTGAATCCTGGGTAAGACTCATACCAGCCACACCAATCACACCGTACAACCTGTGATCTGAACCCAGTTAACAGTATGATAAACGAAGGAGCCTCTGAAAAGATGGCTCACAACAATAATAACCCGAATTTTGTAACAATAACTATATACAAGTATTGCAGACAATCCGCACTTGGGATGGGCGCCCAGCATCCACTACGGACTATGAGAAATAGAATTATCGGTAAGTAAATTCTTATTTTCTCTAACGTCCTAAGTGGATGCTGGGACTCCGTAAGGACCATGGGGATTATACCAAAGCTCCCAAACGGGCGGGAGAGTGCGGATGACCCTGCAGCACCGAATGAGAGAACTCCAGGTCCTCCTCAGCCAGGGTATCAAATTTGTAGAATTTGGCAAACGTGTTTGCCCCTGACCAAGTAGCTGCTCGGCAAAGTTGTAAAGCAGAGACCCCTCGGGCAGCCGCCCAAGATGAGCCCACCTTCCTTGTGGAATGGGCTTTTACAGAGTTTGGCTGTGGCAGGCCTGCCACAGAATGCGCAAGCTGAATTGTACTACAAATCCAACGAGCAATCGTCTGCTTAGAAGCAGGAGCACCCAGCTTGTTGGGTGCATACAGGATAAACAGCGAGTCAGATTTCCTGACTCCAGCCGTCCTGGAAATATATATTTTGAGGGCCCTGACTACGTCCAGTAACTTGGAGTCCTCCAAGTCCCTAGTAGCCGCAGGCACCACAATAGGTTGGTTCACGTGAAACGCTGAAACCACCTTTGGGAGAAATTGAGGACGAGTCCTCAATTCTGCCCTATCCGTGTGAAAAATCAGGTAAGGGCTTTTATAAGATAAAGCCGCCAATTCTGAGACACGCCTGGCTGAAGCCAGGGCTAACAGCATTACCACCTTCCATGTGAGATATTTTAATTCCACAGTGGTGAGTGGTTCAAACCAATGTGATTTTAGGAACCCCAAAACCACATTGAGATCCCAAGGTGCCACCGGGGGCACAAAAGGAGGCTGTATATGCAGTACCCCTTTGACAAACGTCTGGACTTCAGGCACTGAAGCCAGTTCTTTTTGGAAGAAAATCGACAGGGCCGAAATTTGAACTTTAATGGACCCTAATTTTAGGCCCATAGACAGTCCTGTTTGCAGGAAATGTAGGAAGCGACCCAGTTGAAATTCCTCTGTAGGGGCCTCATTGGCCTCACACCACGCAACATATTTTCGCCAAATGCGGTGATAATGTTTTGCGGTTACATCCTTCCTGGCCTTTATCAGGGTAGGGATGACTTCTTCTGGAATGCCTTTTTCCTTCAGGATGCGGCGTTCAACCGCCATGCCGTCAAACGCAGCCGCGGCAAGTCTTGGAACAGACAAGGTCCCTGCTGGAGCAGGTCCTTTCTTAGAGGTAGAGGCCACGGGTCCTCCGTGAGCATCTCTTGAAGTTCCGGGTACCAAGTCCTTCTTGGCCAAACCGGAACCACGAGTATAGTTCTTACTCCTCTCCTTTTTATGATTCTCAGTACTTTTGGTATGAGAGGCAGAGGAGGGAACACATACACTGACTGGTACACCCATGGTGTTACCAGAGCGTCCACCGCTATTGCCTGAGGGTCCCTTGACCTGGCGCAATATCTGTCCAGTTTTTTGTTGAGACAGGACGCCATCATGTCCACCTTTGGTTTTTCCCAACGGTTTACCATCTCTTGGAAGACTTCTGGATGAAGTCCCCACTCCCCCGGGTGAAGGTCGTGTCTGCTGAGGAAGTCCGCTTCCCAGTTGTCCACTCCCGGAATGAACACTGCTGACAGTGCTATCACATGATTCTCCGCCCAGCGAAGAATCCTTGCAGCTTCTGCCATCGCCCTCCTGCTTCTCGTGCCGCCCTGTCTGTTTACGTGGGCGACTGACGTGATGTTGTCCGATTGGATCAATACCGCCTGACCCTGAAGCAGGGGTTTTGCTTGACTTAGGGCATTGTAAATGGCCCTTAGTTCCAGAATGTTTATATGAAGAGATGTTTCCATGCTTGACCACAAGCCCTGGAAATTTTGTCCCTGTGTGACTGCTCCCCAGCCTCTCAGGCTGGCATCTGTGGTCACCAGGATCCAATCCTGAATGCCGAATCTGCGGCCCTCTAGTAGATGAGCACTCTGCAGCCACCACAGAAGAGACACCCTTGTCCTTGGCGACAGGGTTATCCGCTGATGCATCTGAAGATGCGATCCGGACCATTTGTCCAGAAGATCCCACTGAAACGTTCTTGCATGGAATCTTCCAAATGGAATCGCTTCGTAAGAAGCCACCATTTTTCCCAGGACCCTCGTGCACTGATGCACCGACACCTGGCCTGGTTTTAGGAGATTCCTGACTAGCTCGGATAACTCCCTGGCCTTCTCCTCTGGGAGAAACACCTTTTTCTGGACTGTGTCCAGAATCATTCCTAGGAACAGGAGACGTGTCGTTGGAATCAGCTGCGATTTTGGAATATTTAGGATCCACCCGTGCTGACGTAACACTAACTGAGATAGTGCTACTCCGACTTCTAACTGTTCCCTGGACCTTGCCCTTATCAGGAGATCGTCCAAGTAAGGGATAATTAAAACGCCTTTTCTTCGAAGAAGAATCATCATTTCGGCCATTACCTTGGTAAAGACCCGAGGTGCCGTGGACAACCCAAACGGCAGCGTCTGAAACTGATAATGACAGTTTTGTACTACAAACCTGAGGTACCCTTGGTGAGAAGGGTAGATTGGGACGTGGAGATAAGCATCTTTGATGTCCAGAGACACCATATAGTCCCCTTCTTCCAGGTTTGCTATCACTGCTCTGAGTGACTCCATCTTGAATTTGAACCTCTTTATGTAAGTGTTCAAGGATTTTAGATTTAAAATTGGTCTCACCGAGCCGTCCGGCTTCGGTACCACAAACAGCGTGGAATAATACCCCTTTCCCTGTTGTAGGAGAGGTACCTTGATTATCACCTGCTGGGAATACAGCTTGTGAATGGCTTCCAAAACTGCCTCCCTGTCGGAGGGAGACTTTGGTAGAGCAGACTTCAGGAACCGGCGAGGGGGAGACGTCTCGAATTCCAGTTTGTACCCCTGTGATACTACCTGCAGAATCCAGGGGTCCACTTGCGAGTGAGCCCACTGCGCGTTGAAATTTTTGAGACGGGCCCCCACCGTGTCAGAGTCCGCTTGTAAAGCCCCAGCGTCATGCTGAAGACTTGGCAGAAGCAGAGGAGGGCTTCTGCTCCTGGGAAGAGGCTGCCTGGTGCAGTCTTTTTCCTCTTCCTCTGCCCCGGGGCAGAAATGAGTGGCCTTTTGCCCGCCTGTACTTATGGGAACGAAAGGACTGAGTTTGAAAAGACGGTGTCTTTTTCTGCTGAGGGGTGACCTGGGGTAAAAAGGTGGACTTTCCGGCCGTTGCCGTGGCCACCAGGTCCGATAGACCGGCCCCAAATAACTCCTCTCCTTTAAACGGCAATACTTCCATATGTCGTTTGGAATCCGCATCCCCTGACCACTGTCGCGTCCATAACGCTCTTCTGGCAGAAATGGACATAGCACTCACTCTTGATGCCAGGGTGCAAATATCCCTCTGTGCATCACGCATATATAGTAATGCATCCTTCAAATGCTCTATAGTTAGTAATATACTGTCCCTATCCAGGGTATCAATATTTTCAGTCAGGGAATCCGACCACGCCACTCCAGCACTGCACATCCAGGCTGATGCGATTGCTGGTCGCAGTATAACACCAGTATGTGTGTATATACCCTTCAGGATATTTTCCAGCCTTCTATCCGCTGGTTCTTTGAGGGCGGCCGTATCAGGAGACGGTAACGCTACTTGTTTAGATAAACGTGTGAGCGCTTTATCTACTTTAGGGGGTGTTTCCCAACGCGCCCTAACCTCTGGCGGGAAAGGGTATAGTGCCAATAATTTATTAGAGATTAGCACTTTTTTATCGGGGGAAACCCACGCTTTATCACACACCTCATTTAATTCATCTGACTCAGGAAAAGCTACTGGTAGTTTTTTCACTCCCCACATAATACCCTTCTTTGTGGTACTTGTAGTGTCAGAAATGTTCAATGCCTCCTTCATTGCCGTGATCATGTAACGTGTGGCCCTACTGGACATTACGTTTGTCTCCTCACCGTCGACACTGGACTCAGTATCCGTGTCTGGGTCTGTGTCGACCCACTGAGGTAACGGGCGTTTAATCGCCCCTGACGGTGTCTGAGACGCCTGGACAGGCACTAATTGATTTGTCGGCTGTCTCATGTCGTCAACAGTTTTTTGTAAAGTGCTGACATTGTCACGAAGTTCTTTAAATACAACCATCCAGTCAGGTGTCGACTCCCTAGGGGGTGACATCACTAATACAGGCAATTGCTCTGCTTCCACATCATTTTCCTCCTCATACATGTCGACACAATCGTACCGACACCCAGCACACACACAGGGAATGCTCTGATAGAGGACAGGACCCCACTAGCCCTTTGGGGAGACAGAGGGAGAGTTTGCCAGCACACACCAGAGCGCTATATATATATATATATATATATATATATATATATATATATATATATATATATATATATATATATATATATAGGGATAACCTTATATAAGTGTTACTCCCTTTTATAGCTGCTGTTTATAATTTAGCTGCCAATAGTGCCCCCCCTCTCTCGTTTTTACCCTGATTCTGTAGGGACTGCAGGGGA
This sequence comes from Pseudophryne corroboree, assembly GCF_028390025.1. Lineage (NCBI taxonomy): Eukaryota > Metazoa > Chordata > Amphibia > Anura > Myobatrachidae > Pseudophryne > Pseudophryne corroboree. Next base: position 85,286,235 of record NC_086447.1, on the reverse strand, counting down.
GAGTCAGGGAGCCGTCCTTCCAGCGGAACTGTGAGGGAAAATGGCGCTTGTGTGCTGAGGAGATAAGGCCGTCGTGAAGGGGCGGAGCCTATCTCCCGCTTTTTTCTGGAAAATTGGCAGGGGTTAAATACATCCATATAGCCCAGGAGCTATATGTGATGTATTTCTTTTGCCATCCTAAGGTATTTCTGTTTTTTATTGCGTCTCAGGGCGCTCCCCCCCCAGCGCCCTGCACCCTCAGTGACCGGAGTGTGAAGTGTGCTGAGAGCAATGGCGCACAGCTGCAGTGCTGTGCGCTACCTTAGTTAAAGACAGGAACGTCTTCTGCCGCCGATTTCACCGGACCTCTTCGTTCTTCTGGCTCTGTAAGGGGGCCGGCGGCGCGGCTCCGGGACCCATCCAGGCTGAACCTGTGATCGTCCCTCTGGAGCTAATGTCCAGTAGCCTAAGAAACCCAATCCACTCTGCACGCAGGTGAGTTCGTTTCTTCTCCCCTTAGTCCCACGATGCAGTGAGCCTGTTGCCAGCAGGACTCACTGAAAATAAAAAACCTAAAATAAACTTTTACTCTAAGCAGTTCAGGAGAGCCACCTAGCATGCACCCTTCTCGTTCGGGCACAAAAATCTAACTGAGACTTGGAGGAGGGTCATAGGGGGAGGAGCCAGTGCACACCAGCTAGTTCAAGCTTTTACTTTTGTGCCCAGTCTCCTGCGGAGCCGCTATTCCCCATGGTCCTTACGGAGTCCCTGCATCCACTTAGGACGTTAGAGAAATTGGTAATGACAATTCTGCACCGCAAATCTCAGGAAGGCCTGATGTGGAGGATATATCGGGACGTGTAAGTAGGCATCTTTTATGTCGACTGACGCCATAAAGTCCCCCCCTTCTAGGCTGGAAGAGATTCCATCTTGAACTTGAAAGTTTTCAAGTACAGATTGAGGGATTTTAGGTTCAGGATCGGTCTGACTGAGCCGTCCGGCTTTGGTATGAGAAAGAGGCTCGAATAGAACCCTTCCCCCCGTTGTTCAACCGCCATGCCGTCAAACGTAACCGCGGTAAGTCTTGGAACACACAGGGCCCCTGTTGCAACAGGTCCTCCCTGGGAAGAAGAGGCCACGGATCTTCTGTGAGCATTTCCTGAAGATCTGAATACCAGGCCCTTCGAGGCCAATCTGGAACAATGAGTATTGTCTGCACTCTTGTTCGTCTTATGATTCTCAATATTTTTAAGATGAGTGGAAGTGGAGGGAACACATAGACCGACTGAAACACCCACGGTGTCACTAGGGCGTCCACTGCCACTGCCTGAGGGTCCCTCGACCTGGAACAATACGTCCGAAGCTTTTTGTTGAGGCGTGACGCCATCATGTCTATTTGAGGAAGTACCCAACGACTTGTTACCTCTGCAAAGACCTCTTGATGAAGACCCCACTCTCCTGGATGGAGATCGTGTCTGCTGAGGAAGTCTGCTTCCCAGTTGTCTACTCCCGGAATGAAGACTGCTGACAGAGCGCTTACATGATTTTCCGCCCAGCGAAGAATCCTGGTGGCTTCTGCCATTGCTGCTCTGCTCCTTGTCCAGCCCTGGCGGTTTACATGCGCCACGACTGTGACGTTGTTCAACTGAATCAGAACGGGTAGGTTGCAAAGAAGGTTCTCCGCTTGTTGTAGGCCGTTGTATATGGCCCTTAATTCCAGCACATTGATGTGTAGACAAGCCGCCTGGCTTGACCATATTCCCTGAAAATTTCTTCCTTGTGTGACTGCTCCCCATCCTCGGAGGCTCGCGTCCGTGGTCACCAGAACCCAGTCTTGAATGCCGAACCTGCGACCCTCGAGAAGGTGAGCACTCTGGAGCCACCACAGGAGAGATACCCTGGCCCTGGGGGACAGGCTTATTCTCTGATGTATTTGTAGATTGGACCTTGACCACTTCTCCAGAAGGTCCCACTGAAAAGTTCTCGCATGGAACCTGCCGAACGGAATGGCCTCGTAGGCCGCCACCATCTTTCCCAATACTCGAGTGCATTGATGAACTGACACTCTTTTTGGTTGCAGCAGGTCCTTGACCATGTTCTGGAGTTCCTGGGCTTTTTCCATTGGGAGAAAACCCCTCTTTTTTTCTGTGTCCAGAACCATGCCCAAAAATGACAGCCGAGTTGTCGGAACCAACTGCAACTTTGGTAGATTTAGAATCCAGCCGTGTTGTTAAATTACTCTCAGGGAGAGAGACACACTTTTCAGTAACTGATCTCTCGATCTTGCCTTTATCAGGAAATCGTCCAAGTATGGGATAATTGTGACTCCTTGCTTGCGCAGGAGCACCATCATTTCCGCCATTACCTTGGTGAAAATTCTCGGGGCCATGGAAAGCCCAAACGGCAACGTCTGAAACTGGTAATGACAATCCTGTACAGCGAATCTCAGGTACGCCTGATGAGGCGGATATATGGGGACATGAAGGTAAGCATCCTTTATGTCTAGTGACACCATAAAATCCCCCCCTTCCAGGCTGGAGATCACTGCCCGGAGAGATTCCATCTTGAATTTGAACCTTTTCAAATATATGTTCAGGGATTTTAGATTCAGAATCGGTCTGACCGAGCCATCCAGCTTCGGGACCACAAATAGGGTTGAATAAAACCCCTTCCCCTGTTGCATTAGGGGAACCTTGATAATCACTTGCTGTTGACACAGCTTTTGTATGGCAGCTAAAACTATTTCCCTCTCTGGGGGAGAAGCTGGCAAAGCCGATTTGAAAAATCGGTGAGGAG